>NC_054479.1:2500-325031 GCF_017639515.1 Carcharodon carcharias | reverse complement strand
ATCATCGCTGCACCATCATCACTGCACCATCATCATCACCGCACCATCATCAATCACTGCACCAACATCACTGCACCAGCATCATCACTGCACCATCATCATCACTGCACCATCATCACTGCACCATCATCACTGCACCATCACCATTACAGCACCATCATCATCACTGCAACATCATCACTGCACCATCATCATTACTGCACCATCGTCATTACTGCACCATCATCATCACTGCACCATCATCATCACTGCACCATCATCACTGCACCAACATCATCACTGCACCATCATCACTGCACCATCATCATCACTGCACCATCATCATCACTGCACCATCATCATTGCACCATCATCATCACTGCACCATCATCACTGTACCAGCATCATCACTGCACCATCATCATCACTGCACCATCATCATTGCACCATCATCATCACTGCACCATCATCACTGCACCATCATCACTGCACCATCATCATCACTGCACCATCATCATCACTGCACCATCATCATTGCACCATCATCATCACTGCACCATCATCACTGCACCATCATCACTGCACCATCATCATTACTGCACCATCATCATCACTGCACCATCATCATTGCACCATCATCATCACTGCACCATCATCATCACTGCACCATCATCATTGCACCATCATCATCACTGCACCATCATCACTGTACCAGCATCACTGCTCCAGCATCCTGCACCAGCATCAATGCATCATCATCACTACACCATCCTCTTCACTGCACCATCATCATCACTGCACCAGCATCACTGCACCATCAGTGAGGGCAGCATTCTGGTATGATAGCCAAGTGGTTATGGTACTGGGCTTGTAACCCGAAGATCAAGAGTTCAAATCTCACCATGGCAAACTATGAAACAATGTAATTTCATCTGGGCAGGGAAAAGATCCAGAATGAGCTTAAGGTGATCAGAACTTGCAGATCAGTGAGTGCAGATTTCAGTCATGCTGTTGTCTTTCCCATCTTAGCAATGTTCCACACATATCCAAGGATATTTTTAAACTTTGTTCTTGGTTTTACAGCTGACCTGAATTAGGGGCTGTGCCTGATTTATCCCAATTTTGTTGATTTGGTTCTCATTTAAAAGATTATCATCATCACTGCACCATCATCATCACTGCACCATCATCATCACTGCACCATCATCATCACTGCACCATCTTCACTGCAGCATCATCACTGCACCATCATCACTGCACCATCATCATCACTGCACCATCATCATGACTGCACCAGCATCACTGCACCATCATCATCACTGCACCATCATCATCACTGCACCATCATCATCACTGCACCAGCATCACTGCACCATCATCACTGCACCATCATCACTGCACCATCATCACTGCACCATCATCATCACTGCACCATCATCATCACTGCACCATCATACCTGCACCATCATCATCACTGCAACATCATCATCACTGCACCACCATCACTGCACCATCATACCTGCACCAGCATCACTGCACCATCATACCTGCACCATCATCATCACTGCACCATCACCATCACTGCACCATCATCACTGCACCATCATACCTGCACCAGCATCACTGCACCATCATACCTGCACCATCATACCTGCACCATCATAACTGCACCATCATCATCACTGCACCATCATCATCACTGCACCATCACCATCACTGCACCAGCATCACTGCACCAGCATCCTGCACCAGCATCAATGCACCATCATCATCACTGCACCAGCATCCTGCACCAGCATCAATGTACCATCATTCTGCACCATCATCGCTGCACCATCATCGCTGCACCATCAACACTGCATGATCATCACTGACACCGTCATCATCAATGCAGCATCATCATCAATGCACCATCATTCTGCACCATCATCACTGGACCATCATCATCACTGCACCATCATCATCACTGCACCATCATCATCACTGCACTATCATCACTGCACCATCATCACTGCACCATCATCATCACTGCACCATCATCATCACTGCACCATCATCACGGCAGCATCATCACTGCACCATCACTGCACCATCATACCTGCACCATCATACCTGCATCATCATACGTGCACCATCATCATCACTGCACCATCATCACTGCACCATCATTACTGCACCATCATCACTGCACCAGCATCACTGCACCAGCATCCTGCACCAGCATCAATGCACCATCATCATCACTGCACCAGCATCCTGCACCAGCATCAATGTACCATCATCATCACTGCACCAGCATCCTGCACCAGCATCAATGTACCATCATTCTGCACCATCATCGCTGCACCATCATCACTGCACCATCATCATCACCGCACCATCATCATCACTGAACCAACATCACTGCGCCAGCATCATCACTGCACCATCATCACTGCACCATCATCACTGCACCATCATCATCACTGCACCATCACCATTACAGCACCATCATCATCACTGCACCATCATTACTGCACCATCATCACTGCAATGTCATACCTGCACCATCATACCTGCACCATCATCACTGCACCATCATCATATCTGCAAAATCATCACTGCACCATTATCACTGCAATGTCATACCTGCACCATCATCATCACTGCACCATCATCACTGCACCAACATCACTGCACCAGCATCACTGCACCAGCAGCATCACTGCACCAGCATTACTGGACCATCACCATCACTGCACCAGCATCACTGCACCAGCATCATCACTGCACCAGCATCGCTGCACCAGCATCATCACTGCACCATCATCACTGCAGCATCATCACTGCACCTTCATCACTGCACCATCATCATCACTGCACCATCATCACTGCACCATCATACCTGCAACATCATCATCACTGCACCATCATCACTGCACCATCATCACTGCACCATCATCACTGTACCAGCATCACTGCTCCAGCATCCTGCACCAGCATCAATGCATCATCATCACTACACCATCCTCTTCACTGCACCATCATCATCACTGCACCAGCATCACTGCACCATCAGTGAGGGCAGAGATCTGGTATGATAGCTAAGTGGTTGTGGTACTGGGCTTGTAACCTGAAGATCAAGAGTTCAAATCTCACCATGGCAAGCTATGAAACAATGTAATTTCATCTGGGCAGGGAAAAGATCCAGAATGAGCTTAAGGTGATCAGAACTTGCAGATCAGTGAGTGCAGATTTCAGTCATGCTGTTGTCTTTCCCATCTTAGCAATGTTCCACACATATCCAAGGATATTTTGCAGCATTCTGGTATGATAGCCAAGTGGTTATGGTACTGGGCTTGTAACCCGAAGATCAAGAGTTCAAATCTCACCATGGCAAACTATGAAACAATGTAATTTCATCTGGGCAGGGAAAAGATCCAGAATGAGCTTAAGGTGATCAGAACTTGCAGATCAGTGAGTGCAGATTTCAGTCATGCTGTTGTCTTTCCCATCTTAGCAATGTTCCACACATATCCAAGGATATTTTTAAACTTTGTTCTTGGTTTTACAGCTGACCTGAATTAGGGGCTGTGCCTGATTTATCCCAATTTTGTTGATTTGGTTCTCATTTAAAAGATTATCATCATCACTGCACCATCATCATCACTGCACCATCATCATCACTGCACCATCATCATCACTGCACCATCTTCACTGCAGCATCATCACTGCACCATCATCACTGCACCATCATCATCACTGCACCATCATCATGACTGCACCAGCATCACTGCACCATCATCATCACTGCACCATCATCATCACTGCACCATCATCATCACTGCACCAGCATCACTGCACCATCATCACTGCACCATCATCACTGCACCATCATCACTGCACCATCATCATCACTGCACCATCATCATCACTGCACCATCATACCTGCACCATCATCATCACTGCAACATCATCATCACTGCACCACCATCACTGCACCATCATACCTGCACCAGCATCACTGCACCATCATACCTGCACCATCATCATCACTGCACCATCACCATCACTGCACCATCATCACTGCACCATCATACCTGCACCAGCATCACTGCACCATCATACCTGCACCATCATACCTGCACCATCATACCTGCACCATCATCATCACTGCACCATCATCATCACTGCACCTTCACCATCACTGCACCAGCATCACTGCACCAGCATCCTGCACCAGCATCAATGCACCATCATCATCACTGCACCAGCATCCTGCACCAGCATCAATGTACCATCATTCTGCACCATCATCGCTGCACCATCATCGCTGCACCATCAACACTGCATGATCATCACTGACACCGTCATCATCAATGCAGCATCATCATCAATGCACCATCATTCTGCACCATCATCACTGGACCATCATCATCACTGCACCATCATCATCACTGCACCATCATCATCACTGCACTATCATCACTGCACCATCATCACTGCACCATCATCATCACTGCACCAGCATCACTGCACCATCAGTGAGGGCAGCATTCTGGTATGATAGCCAAGTGGTTATGGTACTGGGCTTGTAACCCGAAGATCAAGAGTTCAAATCTCACCATGGCAAACTATGAAACAATGTAATTTCATCTGGGCAGGGAAAAGATCCAGAATGAGCTTAAGGTGATCAGAACTTGCAGATCAGTGAGTGCAGATTTCAGTCATGCTGTTGTCTTTCCCATCTTAGCAATGTTCCACACATATCCAAAGATATTTTTACCCTGACGACGTATTTCTTCCGTCAGGTGCACGGCCTGAATTATGACGTGCAGCTCCTGTTTATAGAACAGCTGGGCCTCGGTGGCTCCTTGCAGGCGTTGCCCGTCTTTTACCAAGACCTGATCAAAGTCTGGAAAGTGGTCGCCTCGCGACGCAGCTCTCCCCCGTCAGGAGTAGCGGCTATCGTCAGAGAGCCGCTGCTCAGGAATCCGCCCCTCCGTCCTTTTCAGTGGTTGGCGGAGAGGAGGGCTGTGGCCGCAGGGGTGACCAGGATCGGGGACGTGCTGGGTGGCGGAGGACTGGGCTGGATGCTCCCGCAGGAGTTGGCGCGTCGCGCGTCTGTGAGTGTCCAGGTCGCAGCCGATGCCATCCAAGAGCTGAGAACGGTCGTGCTCGGACCCGAAGTTATTTTGGGTCTTGAGGTGGCCCAGGTGCACGGTGGTCTTCCGTCTGAACGTTCCCCTGTTCGGACAGAATTCCACATTGGCCCCAAGCCCCGAACCCTCCCTCGGGTGCTGGTGCCCCGCAATATGAGCCGCCTCGGGGACATGCCCTCTGTGCCTTTTGGCATGGCAAAGAGGAGTTTTTTGTACGGACTGCTGCTGCACACCTTCCATTTTCTCGCCCTTGTCCGCCGCCCGGACACGCCCTGGCATGCCTTGTTGCCGTCCGGCGGCGGAGGCCCCCGATGGGAGGCCCTCTACGGAGGTGTCCTCCCCCTTTCTATCGGGGACCTGGGTTGGAGGGTGTTGCAAGCAGCAGTCCCCTATAATAAGAGGATGCATAGGTTCACGGACTCTCAGGACACGTGCCCTTTTTGCGGTCTTGTGGAGTCCGTGGACCATGTATACATAGGGTGTTGTAGGCTGCACTCCCTTTTTAGTTATTTGATAAACCTTTTATTGATGTTTTGTTTACACTTCAGCCCCACGCTCCTGATCTATGGGCACCCAGTGCGGAAGGGGGTCGGGAAGGAGGAGAACCTCCTCGTGAACCTGCTCCTGGGCCTGGCCAAGTTGGCCATTAACAGGTCCAGGCAGCGGGCGATCGACGGGGGAGTCCCGCCCGATTGTTTGTCCCTCTTCCGCGGCTACGTTCGCTGCTGGATGTCCCTGGAGAAGGAGCACGCGGTGTCTGCTGGCACTCTCGAGGCCTTCCGTGCTCGGTGGGCACCGCGGGGACTGGGGTGTTTTGTTGACCCCTTTAATCACATTTTGATTTAAAGTTTATAAGTTTCCTTTAAACTTTGTTCTTGGTTTTACAGCTGACCTGAATTAGGGGCTGTGCCTGATTTATCCCAATTTTGTTGATTTGGTTTTCATTTAAAAGATTATCATACCTGCACCAGCATCCTGCACCAGCATCAATGCACCATCATTCTGCACCAGCATCCTGCACCAGCATCAATGCACCATCATACCTGCACCAGCATCCTGCACCAGCATCAATGCACCATCATTCTGCACCATTATCACTGCACCATCAGTGAGTGCAGAGATCTGGTATGATAGCCAAGTGGTTATGGTACTGGGCTTGTAACCCGAAGATCAAGAGTTCAAATCTCACCATGGCAAATTATGAAACAATATGATTTCATCTGGGCAGGGAAAAGATCCAGAATGAGCTTAAGGTGATCAGAACTTGCAGATCAGTGAGTGCAGATTTCAGTCATGCTGTTTTCTTTCCCATCCTAGCAATATTAGCAATGTTCCACACATATCCAAGGATATTTTCCATACATATCCAGGGATATTTCCCATACCTTTCCAGGGATATTTTCCATTCATATCCAGGGATATTGTCCATACATATCCAGGGATATTTTCTCCAATTCAGTCCATATGCTGCTGGAACAGGTCCTGACTGATGGATAAGCCAAAGGGCAATCTCTGGAAGCATTATCTTCCAATGGTGTCCTTAAATCCCTCTGCCAAGTGAACCAACCAATATCCATGTTTGGCATCCAGTTAGAAGAAAACCTTGCTCCTGTGAATTTGGAATTCAATTCCTCTAATGTTGGAATCTTGTGTGGGCATCTCTTTTAGAGTGAGGTTTAGACGTCTTGGGTCTAAGCATGCCCGGATTGTGCCTTTTTTCACTACTCACGTGATGGAGCTGCACCAGTCAGTGTGCTGATGAATACGATGGATAATGCCATTCTGCTCCACCTCATCCAACTCATTCTTTAGCTGCACTTTCTAGGTGGGTTGGTCGGTGGAATCTCATTTTCTCTGAGGTGTGGTACAGCATCAACATTAACTCTGAAATCCCCTTTGGTGCTGAATCTGTCTGGGATTATTCTTGATCTTTTCTTCTGCGATTAGTATCTTGGTGATCATGTATATGGTCACAATAATGAGTTCCATACACACCAGTGATTCTGCTACTGCTGATCTGCTCATGTCCACCTGGTAGAATACTTGTGGTTTCCATGGAGACATAGCTGCATTTCAAGGTCAATGTACTTATGCAATAAATGGGTGATCCATTGTACACAGTTAGTTGGTTGTAGGTTGTATCATCGACTTCCAACAATCCAGATAGATATCCTTCAGGATTCTGACTGGGATGATGTTCACACTCACCCTCGTGTCGTCTCTGGCTGTCAGTCTGTGTTTGCTGCTTTTCTCTGGGTAATAATGATATTGACAGTAACAAAACCTTCTGATTGTTTGACTTCATCCACACATCATAATGTGGAAAATCTGTTTATTTTCCAGTTGAAGATCTTTCTGTTCTGTATCTTTGTCCTATATCGCCACTAATCTGGAGTATACTCTTGTGTTTGTGCAGGTCTCTGGCACGCTCCCTGCTGTTGCTGCCAAGGTGCTGCACATACTTTTTGTTTGGTTGCATCAAATCCCAGGTCATACCTCCGGAGGCAGGTTTCCTGCGTAGCCAAGCCCAAAGCCCTCTAACACCTCATAACTTACAAAGCTTCTCAGTGGGTGCACCAGACTACACTTCACACAGGACTTGCTTGCTGTCTGTGTCCTGGCTACTGTATCAATCCTGTTCAGTTTTTTTTACACCTAATGTTTGCAGGTGTGGTTACCCAGTTACAATGGCTTCATATTTTCTGCCATCTTTTAGCCGTTTGTCAATATCGTGACCTTTCTTTTTCTCTAAAAGATTTTTTTGGAAAGCTTCAATTGATGCTGAAGCTACAGCCAGTTCCATTGTCCATTTGGACAGCTCAGCTTCTGAGAAATCACAGTCCTTGCCCTCATCATGGCACCTGCTGGAGAACTGATCGATTGCCTCTTGTGGCTGTTGTGTATAAGCCATCAGCTCAAAACGGTGTTTTCTAAAGTTTGACTTCACACAAAGCTGATCCTGTAGTTGGTTCTCCAGCTTGACAGGATCCTGCTGATCCTCCTCAGACAGGCCCAAAGTGCTGACTCTGTGCAACTCCCCATTTCCAATTGCTATCTATATTTTCACCACTTGTTTATCCAGTTCTGTTACGAATACATCTAAGAAGAATTGCTCCAACCTTTAAACATCCTAAATTCAGATGGGACATCTATGGCCTTCCAATTCATGCTGGTGTTATGATCCTAGCTGAGGTTACCCCTGGACAAGCCAGAGTGGATCCTGGCTTGATAGATCCTAACTTTTATTTGTTTCGATACGTGGAGAGTGGCCACTCTGTCACAGGAGTCAGCTCATGAACTTTTAACAAAAGCATAAAACATTTATTAAACAAGAAAAAGGTGAACTGTATTACAATACTCCCTCACCCACATCTATATCATTATGATATATCACTCTTTCTTGGACTCGAACTCAAGTTCTGTCGAAGGGTCATGAGGACTCGAAACATCAACTCTTTTCTTCTCCGCTGATGCTGCCAGACCTGCTGAGTTTTTCCAGGTAATTCTGTTTTTGTTTTTGTTTTGGATTTCCAGCATCCGCAGTTTTTTTGTTTTTATCTCTGTGTTTAATTGACTGCCACTGCCCTTCAAGAAATGCCTACCTCCTTGAAGAAGTTCTGTTCCTCTCTGCGACAAGATTTCCGTATCTCTCTTTTGCCCTGCTCACCTTCCTTGCTTTCCATTTCCCTCCTGGTGTTTGACAAGGTGTTTACTAAAACCCGCTTTCACAGCCACATCTCCTTTCTCAGTGACTGTCTCCATCTCCGAATTACCCCACGTGGATTTCAACTGAAATTCCACCCCTCATGTTTTGAACCCACCCAGGATTACAGGTATCTCCGGGACATAAAACGTTTCTCGTCTGTTCCCGTCACATTCTGAGATCCACACTCAGTGCCATGCGCCGCCATATGAACACACTTGACCTCTCCCTCCAGCAGCACCGCCGTACCCTTTTTCAAAGCTGCGCGTGCGCCCAGTTTCATTTTATCCTTCGGCTCATCCGACACCTCAACAAGAAACTTTTTCTCTTTCTCTCAAGTGCTAAGGAGCGCAAGCTCCAACAACTCATCGACACCAACACCCATCTAGGACCCTCCACCCCTGCCTGTCCCTCCGTCCCCACCCCATCTTCCAATCCCAGCCCCAGCCGTGTATTCACTATACCCCCTGACCTTCCCCTCTCCGATGCTGAACGTTCAGTGCTCAGCAAAGGACTTAGTTTCATACCCTTACGCCCTCACCTCAATGAATTTCGGGCTCGGCATGATGCTGAACTCTTCTTCCGCCATCTTCGTCTCCGGGCTCACTTCTTTGGGCAGGAGTCCTCTTCCCGTTCAACGGATCCTTTTACCCACCTCCAATATTCTCCCTCCACCTGGACCCCTCCCTCTGGATTCTTACCTTCTCTTGATCTTTTCATTGAGAACTGTCGACGCGACATTAGTCGTCTCAATTTCTCTGCTCCTCTCACCAATTCTAACCTGTCTCTCTCTGAACTTACTGCACTCCATTCTCTCAGGTCCAACCATGACATTGTCATCAAACCCGCTGACAAGGGTGGTGCTGTTGTTGTCTGGCGCACTGACCTCTACCTCGCGGAGGCTGAGCGTCAACTCGCAGACACTTCCTCCTACCTCTCCCTGGACCATGACCCCACCACTGAACATCAAGCCATTGTTTCCAGGACTGTCACTGACCTCATCTCCTCTGGGGATCTTCCTCCCACAGCTTCCAACCTGATAGTCTCCCAACCTTGGACAACCCGCTTCTAGCTCCTACCCAAAATCCACAAACAGAACTGCCCCGGTAGACCGATCGTCTCAGCTTGCTCCTGCCCCAAAGATCTCATTTCTCATTATCTTGACTCCCTTCTCTCTCCCCTTGTCCAGTCCCTTCCCACCTACATCCGTGATTCCTCTGACACCTTACGTCACATCAACAATTTCCAATTCCCTGGCCCCAACCGCTTCCTCTTCACCATGGACATCCAATCCCTCTACACCTCCATCCCTCACCAGGATGGTCTGAGGGCCCTTAGCTTCTTCCTCGAACAGAGGCCCGAACAATCCCCATCCACCATTACTCTCCTCCGTCTGGCTGAACTTGTTCTCACGCTGAACAATTTCTCCTTCAACTCCTCTCACTTCCTCCAAATAAAAGGTGTGGCTATGGGTACCCGCATGGGCCCCAGCTATGCCTGTCTCTTTATGGGGTATGTGGAACATTCCTTGTTCCAGTCCTACTCCGGCCCCCTTCCACAACTCTTTCTCCGGTACATCGATGATTACTTCGGTGCCGCTTAATGCTCTCGTCGGGACTTGGAAAAATTTATTAATCTTGCTTCCAATCTCCACCCCTCCATCATTTTCACGTGGTCCATCTCTGACACTTCCCTTCCCTTCCTTGACCTCTCTGTCTCAATCTCTGGTGATAGACTGTCCACCAATATCCATTACAAACCCACCGACTCCCACAGCTATCTCGACTACAGCTCCTCACACCCTGCTTCCTGTAAGGACTCCATCCCATTCTCTCAGTTCCTTCGCCTCCGTCGCATCTGTTCCGATGATGCTACCTTCAAAAACAGTTCCTCTGACATGTCCTCCTTCTTCCTTAACTGAGGTTTTCCACCCACGGTCGTTGACAGGACCCTCAACCGTGTCCGGCCCATCTCCCGCGCATCCGCCCTCACGCCTTCTCCTCCCTCCCAGAAACATGATAGGGTCCCCCTTGTCCTCACTTATCACCCCACCAGCCTCCGCATTCAAAGGATCATCCTCCGCCATTTCCGCCAACTCCAGCATGATGCCACCACTAAACACATTTTCCCTTCACCCCCCCTATCGGCATTCCGTAGGGATCGCTCCCTCCGGGACACCCTGGTCCACTCCTCCATCACCCCCTACTCCTCAACCCCCTCCTATGGCACCACCCCATGCCCACGCAAAAGATGCAACACCTGCCCCTTCACTTCCTCTCTCCTCACCGTCCAAGGACCCAAACACTCCTTTCAAGTGAAGCAGCATTTCACTTGTATTTCCCCCAACTTAGTCTACTGCATTCGTTGCTCCCAATGTGGTCTCCTCTACATTGGAGAGACCAAACGTAAATTGTGCGACCGCTTTGCAGAACTCCTGTGGTCTGTCTGCAAGAATGACCCAAACCTCCCTGTCGCTTGCCATTTTAACACTCCACCCTGCTCTCTTGCCCACATGTCTGTCCTTGGCTTGCTGCATTGTTCCAGTGAAGTCCAACGCAAACTGGAGGAACAACACCTCATCTTCCGACTAGGCACTTTACAGCCATCCGGACTGAATATTGAATTCAACAACTTTAGGTCGTGAGCTCCCTCCCCCATCCCCACCCCCTTTCTGTTTCCCCCTTCCTTTTCTTTTTTTCCCAATAAATTATATAGATTTTCCTTTTCCCACCTATTTCCATTATAAAAAAAAATTATTTTTTTATTTATTTTTTTTTTTACATCTTTTATGCTCTCCCCACCCCCACTAGAGCTATACTTTGAGTGCCCTACCATCCATTCTTAATTAGCACATTCATTTAGATAATATCACCAACTTTAACTTTAACACCTATGTGTTCTTTTGTATTATTGTTGTTGACATCTTTTGATGATCTGCTTCTATCACTGCTTGTTTGTCCCTACAACCACACCCCCACTCCACCTCTCTGTCTCTCTATCTCTCTCTCTCTCCGCCCCCCACACACACACCTTAAACCAGCTTATATTTCAACTCTTTCTTGGACTCGAACTCAAGTCCTGTTGAAGGGTCATGAGGACTCGAAACGTCAACTCTTTTCTTCTCCGCCGATGCTGCCAGACCTGCTGAGTTTTTCCAGGTAATTCTGTTTTTGTTTTTGTTTTGGATTTCCAGCATCCGCAGTTTTTTTGTTTTTATCTATATCATTATAGCTGTATACAGATTTGTAAGGATAACACAAGTTACAAAAGCTATTTGGTATTCTAATGTTCACAGTAAGTACACAGCCCATGTGAACCAATAGGCACCCTGTGGTCAGACACACAAAACTCTGAAACCAAGTGACAGATGCCACCTCAACCAGATGCTATGGATCTCTCCTCAACTCCCCCCAGACGCTTGTTACACCATGTGCCAACCAGTCTCACTGAACTGTCTTTCACACGAGTGTTTCCAATCTCCACTCTCCAAGAACTCATCTTGGAATCTTCTCTCAAATTGTAATTATAATACAGTTCACCTTTATCTTGCTTTGTCTCAGGTGCCTTCTGCAAGGGTTCACCTCCAGGGTTTTGAACTCTCCTTCTGATGTTCCTCTTCCCTCGGCTACCACATGCATTCAAGCTGTCTTTCACATACTCTATCTCACCGACTCAGCTGTCAACAGCACATCACTGCTTCACATGCCCATTGCAAAGAGTTACTGACCTTCAGTTGCCTTTTTGGACTTTCTGACTTCTCACAAGCTTGTATCTCACTTTGACTCCGCTTCCCGCAGCTTGGAGCTTTAAGATGGAAGCTTGGAGCCTTTCTCTGCCCCTCACTCTTAATTTCACTTAACAGGGCCTTTTCCAGGTTCATGTCCTTCCTTTGACTGGAAGATCTGCTTGGGACTTTCCCCTGTTCCACTCCCCCTGGATTCTTGGGGTCTTTCTCATTTAGCTTGGGGCTTGCTATCAGTCTTTTCTGGGATGTGTCTGCTTAACAACTGTCTTTAAAACTAGACTCAAAAACTGCTGTTTCTAGTTTCTTCTGTGTTTGTCTGTGAAAGGGACTTGCCTCTCTAGACACCTGTTGCTAGGCAAAACAGCCCAGCTTTTCTACTTTTGTATTTGCTGAACTTGTCTTACAGTTGTAAACTCTCATTAGAAATGCAGGCACCTTTCAAAGTGAAACTAAAACTCACCTTGACTTGTTTTTAACACATAGACACAGAAATACAAATCAAACTTAAACCTTAAAGCTAAAACTCATTCCTAACACTTACAAATACCAACACAACTTAAACTGTCTCTATTTCCTAACACTGGAGAGTTTGATGGTTATCTTCCTGATGTTTCCTGGCTTTTACGAATGCTGTCAATGTGTTGGTGATTTGTAGCTTCAGCAATGGAAATGATCTGTGATTTCTTTCTCTCTCCCTCTTTTCCTTCTGGTGTGAGCTCAGGTTTCTGTTGCTCTGCACATATCCTGTCTTTTGTGCAGGAATGAAACCCGGGAAACTGCAGCTAAACTGAAAGCTGCTCTGAACAAATCTGCTGCACCATATGATTTACATCCTGGCTACTTACCTATTCGCATATTTTCAATTAAAGTGATATCACAAGAGGTTCAAGCTACGCCTGCCTTTTTGTGGCCAATGTGGAACATTCTTTGTTCCAATCCACAGATTCTTCCTTCATTTCTTTACCCAGTACATTGATGACTGTATCACTGCTCTCCCTCTCAACAGGAAAATTTCATCAGTAAGAATTCTATTTCACTGTACCTGGAGTTGCCCCTGGGGGCAGCGTTCTTGGAGTTGCCACTGAATCACAGAATTATTATGGTGTAGAAGGAGGCCATTCGGCTCATCATGTCTGCACTGGCTCTCCGTGCATTTTAACCTAGTGCCAATCTGCTGCCTTTTACCTGTAACCCTGCACATTGTTTCTATTTAAATAATCATCCAATGCCCTCTTGAATGTCTCAGTGGAACATGCCTCCACCACATTTCCAGACAGTGCATTCCAAACCCTAACTACTCGCTGTGTGGAAAAGCTTTTCTCACCTCACATTTCCTTCTTTTGCAAAACACTTTAAAACTGTGACCTCTGGTTCTCAATTCATTCACGAGCGGGAACGGTTTCTCCCTCTCTACTCTGTCCAGGCCCCTCATTATTTTGAAAACTTCTATCAAGTCTCCTCTCAGCCTTCTCCTCTCCAAGGAAAACAGCCCCAACTTCTCCAAACTTTCCTCATAACTGAAGGCAGTGGAGGCAGTGTTCCTGGAGTTGCCACTGGGGGGGCAGTGTTCCTGGATCCTGGAGTTGCCACTGTGGAGGGGGCAGTGTTCCTGGAGTTGCCACTGGGGGGGGGCAGTGTTCCTGGAATTGCCACTGTGGGGGGGGGGGGGGGGGGGGGGCAGTGTTCCTGGAGTTGCCACTGGGGGGCAGTGTTCCTGGAGTTGCCACGGGGGGTGGGGGGGGGGGGGGGGGCGAGCGCAGTGTTCCTGGAGATGCCACTGTTGGGGGGGTGGGGGGTGGGGGGGCAGTGTTCCTGGAGTTGCCACTGCGGCGGGGGTGGGGGCAGTGTTCCTGGAGTTAGCTACCTGTTCTATGGTTGATTGTATGAAGTCATTGTTGCCAATGGGATCCCATTCAAGTTGAATCACAACGCCTCTATAATATCTGCCATTATGGACCATCTAATTGGTGGGTTGTCAAAGTTCCTGGTGTACAGCAGTTAGTCTCCTTTTATAGACTATGCAGTTTCACCATCTCATACAGTGTGTGTGAAGTGGGATTGCTGTAAGACAGGAAAAAGAGGCTTCAGCATTCTGCTTCTGAGCAGAGCCCTGCTATATGTTGTCTGTCCTATAATGGTATTTGGGACCCTGAGTCCATTACCTGCCAAACAACCCAGGTGTCACATCCTGAGGATGGTGCTGATCAAATGGTCAATGACAATGAACAGTGAGTCAGTTCCCAACCTCGGGACCCCTGGTTTCTGTCTAAAATGCAGCTCAAAACTTCCCCAGTTTCCATCGCTCAATCGAATGTTATAGTTATTATTGAACCCAATGCAATTAATTGAGTTTTCTTATCTTTACTAAATGAATACCAAAGATTTGGATCATGTGCAAAGCTTGGTCTGGAATAAAGTTTATGGTAATCACAATGTTAAGAGTCATTACATTAAACTTTAGGGCCCATTAAACCTCATGTCATCTTTGGAGGGCAATTTATGTAGGTTTCAGATAAAAAAGCAATTGAAAATCTTAATAGTCCTAAGGTTAATTTCTTTGTCTAATACAATATGTTGACCCAGGCTTTTAAACGTGATGAAATATTGCTGCTTGCTGGTGAATGAATCAGCAGAGACCTATCAGGCTGTTCTACCATATTGTTACCCAGGGCAGTTTAGATTTTTGGATGTTTATTTTCTGCCTTTTGCCAGAGCAGTTGGAGAGGATTTAAACTACCTTAGCGGGAGGATGTAACAACAAGGTGCAGAGAGGATTAGAAGAGACAGAGAGAATTACAGGAAGAAATAGAAAGGTTTCAAGTGAAGTCCCAAGTAAGAGGGAATGAAATAAGGTCTCAGTTAGGTTTACTGAGCATGTAGTGAATACACAGAGTGTAGTAGATAAGGCTGTAGGCGCAGATAGACACATGGGAATATGACATCATGGCAATAACAGAGACCAAGTTCAAAAAAGGGCAGGACTGGGTACTAAACATTCCTGGATAGAAGGTGCTCAGCAAAGATAGGGAAAGAAAGAAAGTTAGTGGGTTGCAGGACTGATGAAGGAGAACTGGAGAGTGAGGATGTCCTAGAGAGGGCAGGAAAAAAACTATTTGGTTGGAGCGAAGGAACAACTGTATTACACTACTGGGTGTAAACTATAGGCCATCATCTAGTGAGAAAGATACAGAGGAAGAAATTTTCAAAGAAATTTGTTATGAGATCCAGCTTACCATCTCGTGGAGTGGGGACCCGGAAACGTCAAGTCCTGACAGGCCTCGGGAGTAGTGCATGTGTGGGCCGGGGGGGGGGTGGTACATGTGCAATCTGACAGTTAAAGGACTCAATCATCTGCCTGGGTAAAAAGAAGTGAAACAGCACAAAAACCCAGGTCATGTGACTGGGAGTGGAGTGCCATAGTCACAAAGAATTCCAGACAAGGGACAGGGAGAGGGGACAGGGAAAGGTTCCAGTTAAGTTAAAAAAAAAGGGGCAGAGTAATAGGCTCCAAGCAGAAAAGGGCTGCAATTAGCAGATGTTAAGTAAAGAGGGCTCAGGAGAAGCCTTGAAGATTAAAGAAGGCAGCAGAAGGTTGGTGACTCCGGACTGTGGGCCTTTGGGGTGAAGACGAATCCTTTGAAGCAGTAGTATTCTGCTCGGCACAGCCGAAGAGCTAAGGTGTGCTTGTAGGTTGGCACTGGAGTGCAGACTCAGGAATCCAGGGGAACGACTGTCGTGAAGAGATATTAAAGTATATAATGTTATTGGATTTTTTTTTTTAAATAGAGGTTTAGTCTGTGTGTGTGTGAATTGGATTAAAGCCAGTTAATCTGGGTGCTTTAATGTATAGTAGTTTTGAGATGCAAACAATAATTTTGTTGAATAAGCCATTCAAAGACTGGGGGTGAAATCTTGCACCTAGCTGGAAGACACCAAGCAGTGTTTATATTACTAATAACATTGGTACTATGGAAGGGGTTCAAAGGGCCTGGTGATACAATGAGAATTTACATTCAAAGAGAAAGGCTGGGTATAACAGAAAGGAGTTTGTGTGTGTAGGGCAGAGGCAATGTAAGACCAAAGCCTGTAAACCTAGCACTGTGTCTGCAAAGGGACACATTGACAGGAACCTCATTTTGAATTCATAAGGTGAAAATGCTTAGCTTGGTGTCTGTTTAAGTTTATTGGTTATTGTTGCCTTAGTGAATATTAATTTGGGAATTTGTTAAAAAGCTGTGATAGATGTAATTTGTAACCATGTGTATGTGTTTAATTTGTTGTAAATTAAGAAATGACTCTTTCAGTTTGATATAAAAACCTCTTGAGAATTGGTGGTCTTATTCCTGAATTTAGAGCTGCATCTCAAAACAAACCAATTGAAATTATAGGTTATGACAGTTGCTTAATGTTTTCCTCCGGGATTTTAAATAACTCAGCCTTTACAAGCTGGTGTGTCATAACAGCAGCATCTCGGGAGATGAGATTGAAACACTGGGATGTGTACCATCGTTGAGGCTGTCTAAGTTAGACAGACTTTAGGAGAATGTTCAAAGGTGAGATTTTTGAAGCTGAAGACCAGAATCCCTTGTGACAGAGAAAGAGTTTCAACAAGATCTGTTGACTCAGTGTTTATTGATGTCTGGTGTGTTGCTGAAAAATCCATGGAAACTATCTTTGTCGCATCTGCCACTTGTTGTGCAGTATGGTGTGTTCAACCAGAGTTTACCTATTAATTCACATGTACCTCATCTCACCCCTGAATGTTAGAGTATAAGATGGATATTGTAAATTGTTTTATCTTATTGACCTTGTTTAGTAAAGTTTATTTTTGTTTGTTCAAAACCTGTGGAACCTTGCAGCTTTATTCACTGAGCAAATGTCTTAAATCTCAAACTTTTGTCAACTTTAAACAAAATGTTACTGGTCCTGAACCAAATAATACCAAGAACTTGGTGGTCTGGCCACGGATCATAACAAATTACACAGAGATGCAAGAACTATAGAGTAGGTATAAGGGGGGAAACTTCAATTATCCTTAAAAGACTTGGATAGTAATAGTGTAAAGAGCAGAGAAGTGGGGGAGCAATGCTAAAGTGTGTTCAAAACAATTTTCTTGATCTGTATATTTCCAGCCCAATGAGAAAGAAGGTACTGCTGGATCCGGTTCTGCAGAATCAGATGAACCAAGTGGCTCATGTGTCAGTTGGGGAGCATTTAGGGAACAGTGATCATAGTATATAAGGTTTAGGTTAGCTATGGAAAAGAACAAAGAGAAACCCAGAGTAAAAATAATTAACCGGAGGTGGGGGGGGGGGGGGGGGGTGTGGAATTTCAATGGGTTGAGAATGGAACTGACCTAGATAAATTGGAATCAATGTTTAGCAGGCAAAACTGTAACAAAACAATGAACTACCTTTAAAGAGGTGATGGTAAAGAGAGGACAGTTGAGGTACTCGTGAGGTTGGGCAAGCAAATCCAGAGCTCCCTGGATGATGACAGAGAATAAGGGAAACCAGAAAAAAAGGTGCATGATAAGGATGTTGGGTTGATAATATAAGGTGCATGATAAGGATGTTGGGTTTGATAATATAAGGTGCATGATAAGGATGTTGGGTTGATAATATAAGGGAGAACCAAACTGAATATAGAAAGTTGAGGGAAATGTGAAAAAAGAAATAAGTGAAGCAAATAAAGAGGATGAGAAGAGATTTACAGTTAATATAAAAGGGAATCCAAAAATCTTCCAAAGGCAAAAGGAGGAGTTGGGCAAATTAGGGACCAAAAAGGATTCACACACGGAGGAAGGAGGCATGGCTGAGGTATGAAATGAATACTTTGCAGCTGTCTTGACCAAGGAAGAAGATGCTGTCAAAATCATGGTGAAAGAGAAGTAATTGAGAAAACTAGATGGGCTAAAAGTTGATAAAGAGGGAATATTAGAAAGGCTGGCTGCACTCAAAGTTGATAAATTATCAAGACTGGAACAGGTGTGGGAAATAAAGGTAGAAATTACAGGGACATTGGCCATAATCTTCCAATTCTCCTTAGAATTAAGAGGGGTGCCAAAGGACTGGAGAATTGTAAATGTTAAGCCCTTGTTCAATAACAGGTTTTAAAAGATTCTTTCATGGGATGTGGGCTTTGCTGGCAGGGCCAGCATTTATTGCCCATCCCTAGTTGCCCTTGAGAAGGTGGCGGTGAGCTGCCTTCTTGAGCTGCTGCAGTCCATGTGGTGTAGGTACACCCACAGTGCAGTTAGGAAGGGAATTCCAGGATTTTGACCCAGCGACAGTGAAGGAACGGTGATATATTTCCTAGTCAGGATGGTGAGTGGCTTGGAGGGGATCTTGCAGGTGTTGGTGTTACCATCTATCTGCTGCCCTTGTCCTTCAAGATGGTAGTGGTCATGGGTTTGGAAGGTGCTGTCTAAGGAGCCTTGGTGACTTCCTGCAGTGCATCTTGTAGATGGTACACACTGCTGCTACTGTGCATTGGTGGTGGATGGAGTGAATGTTTGTGGATGTGGTACCAATCAAGCGGGCTGCTTTGTCCTGGACGGTGTCCAGCTTTTTCAGTGTTGTTGGAGCTGAACTCATCCAGGCAAGTGGAGAGTATTCCATCACACTCCTGACTTGTGCCTTGTAGATGGTGGACAGGCTTTGGGGAATCAGGAAGTGAGTTACTTGTCACAGGATTCCTAGCCTCTGACTTGCTCTTGTAGCCACGGTATTTATATGGCTGGTCCAGTTCAGTTTTTGGTCAATGGTAACCAGTGGATACAAACCTAAACAAAAACAGAATTACCTGGACAAACTCAGCAGGTCTGGCAGCATCGGCGGAGAAGAAAAGATTTGACGTTTCGAGTCCTCATGACCCTTCAACAGAACTGATCTTTCTTTACAAGCAGAGGGAAATATAAGCTGGTTTAAGGTGGGGTGGCGGGGAGAAGTGAAGGGGGGTGTGCTAGGATAGGAGCAGATCATCAAAAGATGTCACAGACAAAAGAACAAAAGAACACAGAGGTGTTGAAGTTGGTGATATTATCTAAACGAATGTGCTAATTAAGAATGGATGGTAGGGCACTCAAGGTATAGCTCTAGTGGGGGTGGGGGAGCATAAAAGATTTAAAAATAATGGAAATAGGTGGGAAAAGAAAAATCTATATAAATTATTGGAAAAGAAAGGAAGGGGGAAGAAACAGAAAGGGGGTGGGGATGGAGGAGGGAGCTCAAGACCTAAAGTTGTTGAATTCAATATTCAGTCCGGAAGGCTGTAAAGTGCCTAGTCAGAAGATGAGGTGCTGTTCCTCCAGTTTGCGTTGGGCTTCACTGGAACAATGCAGCAGGCCAAGGACAGACATGTGGGCAAGAGAGCAGGGTGGAGTGTTGAAATGACAAGCGACAGGGAGGTTTGGGTCATTCTTGCAGACAGACCACAGGTGTTCTGCAAAGCGGTCGCCCAGTTTACGTTTGGTCTCTCCAATGTAGAGGAGACCACATTGGGAGCAACGAATACAGTAGACTAAGTTGGGGGAAATGCAAGTGAAATGCTGCTTCGCTTGAAAGGAGTGTTTGGGTCCTTGGACGGTGAGGAGAGAGGAAGTGAAGGGGCAGGTGTTATATCTTTTGCATGGGCATAGGGAGGTGCCATAGGTGGGGGTTAAGGAGTAGGGGGTGATGGAGGAGTGGACCAGGGTGTCCCAGAGGGAACGATCCCTATTGAATGCCGACAGGGGTGGTGAAGGGAAGATGTGTTTGGCGGTGGCATCATGCTGGAGTTGGTGGAAATGGCGGAGGATGATCCTTTGAATGTGGAGGCTGGTGGGGTGATAAGTGAGGACAAGGGGGACCCTATCATGTTTCTAGGAGGGAGGAGGAGGTGTGAGGGCGGATGCGCGGGAGATTGGCTGGATAAAGTTGAGGGCCTTGTCAACGACCGTGGGTGGAAAACCTCAGTTAAGGAAGAAAGAGGACCTGTCAGAGGAACTGTTTTTGAAGGTAGCATCATCGGAACAGATGCGACGGAGGCGAAGGAACTGAGAGAATGGGATGGAGTCCTTACAGGAAGCGGGGTGTGAGGAGCTGTAATCGAGGTAGCTGTGGGAGTCGGTAGGCTTGTAATGGATATTGGTGGACAGTCTATCACCAGAGATCGAGACAGAGAGGTCAAGGGAAGGGAAGTGTCAGAGATGGACCACGTGAAAATGATGGAGGGGTGGAGATTGGAAGCAAAATTAATAAATTTTTCCAAGTCCCGACGAGAGCATGAAGCAGCACCGAAGTAATCATCGATGTACCGGAGAAAGAGTTGTGGAAGGGGGCCGGAGTAGGACTGGAACAAGGAATGTTCCACATACTCCATAAAGAGACAGGCATAGCTGGGGCCCATGCGGGTACCCATAGCCACACCTTTTATTTGGAGGAAGTGAGAGGAGTTGAAGGAGAAATTGTTCAGTGTGAGAACAAGTTCAGCCAGACGGAGGAGAGTAGTGGTGGATGGGGATTGTTCGGGCCTCTGTTCAAGGAAGAAGCTAAGGGCCCTCAGACCATCCTGGTGGGGGATGGAGGTGTAGAGGGATTGGACGTCCATGGTGAAGAGGAAGCGGTTGGGGCCAGGGAACTGGAAATTGTTGATGTGACGTAAGGTGTCAGAGGAATCACGGATGTAGGTAGGAAGGGACTGAACAGGGGGAGAGAGAAGGGAGTCAAGATAACGAGAAATGAGTTCTGTGGGGCAGGAGCAAGCTGACACGATCGGTCTACCGGGGCAGTTCTGTTTGTGGATTTTGGGTAGGAGGTAGAAGTGGGTCGTCCATGGTTGGGAGACTATCAGGTTGGAAGCTGTGGGAGGAAGATCCCCAGAGGAGATGAGGTCATTGACAGTCCTGGAAACAATGGCCTGATGTTCAGTGGTGGGGTCATGGTCCAGGGAAAGGTAGGACGAAGTGTCTGCGAGTTGACACTCAGCCTCCGTGAGGTAGAGGTCAGTGCGCCAGACAACAACAGCACCACCCTTGTCGGTGGGTTTGATGACAACGTCATGGTTGGACCTGAGAGAATGGAGTGCAGTAAGTTCAGAGAGAGAGAGATTAGAATGGGTGAGAGGAGCAGAGAAATTGAGACGACTAATACCGCGCCGACAGTTCTCAATGAAAATATCAAGAGAAGGTAAGAATCCAGAGGGAGGGGTCCAGGTGGAGGGAGAATATTGGAGGTGGGTAAAAGGATCCGTTGAACGGGAAGAGGACTCCTGCCCAAAGAAGTGAGCCCGGAGACGAAGACGGCGGAAGAAGAGTTCAGCATCATGCCGAGCCCGAAATTCATTGAGATGAGGGCGTAAGTGTATGAAACTAAGCCCTTTGCTAAGCACTGAACGTTCAGCATCGGAGAGGGGATGGTCAGGGGGTATAGTGAATACACGGCTGGGGTTGGGATTGGAAGACGGGGTGGGGACGGAGGCACAGGCAGGAGTGGAGGGTCCTAGATGGGTGTTGGTGTCAATGAGTCACTGGAGCTTGCGCTCCTTAGCACTTGAGAGAAAGAGAAAAAGTTTCTTGTTGAGGCGTCGGATGAGATGAAGAATAAAATGAAACTGGGGGCACGCGCAGCTTTGAAAAAGGGTACGGCGGTGCTGCTGGAGGGAGAGGTCGAGTGTGTTCATATGGCGGCGCATGGCACTGAGTGTGGATCTCAGAATGCGACAGGAACAGCAATCCGAGAAACGTTTTATGTCCCGGAGATACCTGTAATCCTGGATGCGTTCGAAACATGAGGGATGGAATTTCAGTTGAAATCCACGTGGGGTAATTCGGAGACGGAGACAGTCACTGAGAAAGGAGATATGGCTGTGAAAGCGGGTTTTAGTAAACACCTTGTCAAACACCAGGAGAGAAATGGAAAGCAATGAAGGTGAGCAAGACAACAGAGAGGAACGGAAATCTTGTCGCAGAAAAGAGCAGAACTTCCTCAAGGAGGTAGGCATTTCTTGAAGAGCAGTGGTAGTCAATTAAACACAGAGATAAAAACAAAAAACTGCGGATGCTGGAAATACAAAATAAAAACAGAATTACCTGGAAAAACTCAGCAGGTCTGGCAGCATCAGCAGAGAAGAAAAGAGTTGATGTTTCGAGTCCTCATGACCCTTCAACAGAACTGATCTTTCTTTACAAGGAGAGGGAAATATAAGCTGGTTTAAGGTGGGGGATGGGGGCGGAGTGGAGGGGGGCTGCTGTTAGCATAGGAGCAGATCATCAAAAGATGTCACAGACAAAAGAACAAAAGAACACAGAGGTGTTGAAGTTGGTGATATTATCTAAACGAATGTGCTAATTAAGAATGGATGGTAGGACACTCAAGGTATAGCTCTAGTGGGGGGTGGGGGAGCATAAAAGATTTAAAAATAATGGAAATAGGTGGGAAAAGAAAAATCTATATAAATTATTAGAAAAAAAAGGGGGGAAGAAACAGAAAGGGGGTGGGGATGGAGGAGGGAGCTCAAGACCTAAAGTTGTTGAATTCAATATTCAGTCCGGAAGGCTGTAAAGTGCCTAGTCGGAAGATGAGGTGTTGTTCCTCCAGTTTGCGTTGGGCTTCACTGGAACAATGCAGCAGGCCAAGGACAGACATGTGGGCAAGAGAGCAGGGTGGTGTGTTAAAATGGCAAGAGACAGGGAGGTTTGGGTCATTCTTGCGGACAGACCGCAGGTGTTCTGCAAAGCGGTCGCCCAATTTACGTTTGGTCTCTCCAATGTAGAGGAGACCGCATTGGGAGCAACGAATACAGTAGACTAAGTTGGGGGAAATACAAGTGAAATGCTGCTTCACTTGAAAGGAGTGTGTGGGCCCTTGGACGGTGAGGAGAGATGATGTGAAGGGGCAGGTGTTACATGTTTTGCGTTATCTTGACTCCCTTCTCTCTCCCCTTGTCCAGTCCCTTCCCATCTACATCCATGATTCCTCTGACACCTTACGTCACATCAACAATTTCCAGTTCCCCGGCCCCAACCGCTTCCTCTTCACCATGGACGTCCAATCCCTCTACACCTCCATCCCTCACCAGGATGGTCTGAGGGCCCTTAGCTTCTTCCTCGAACAGAGGCCCGAACAATCCCCATCCACCACAACTCTCCTCCGTCTGGCTGAACTTGTTCTCACGCTGAACAATTTCTCCTTTAACTCCTGTCACTTCCTCCAAATAAAAGGTGTGGCTTTGGGTACCCTCATGTGGCCCAGCTATGCCTGTCTCTTTATGGGGTATGTGGAACATTCCTTGTTCCAGTCCTACTCCTGCCCCCTTCCACAACTCTTTCTCCAGTACATCGATGATTACTTCGGTGCTGCTTCATGCTCTCGTCGGGACTTGGAAAAATTTATTAATTTTGCTTCCAATCTCCACCCCTCCATCATTTTCACGTGGTCCATCTCTGACACTTCCCTTCCCTTCCTTGACCTCTCTGTCTCAATCTCTGGTGATAGACTGTCCACCAATATCCATTACAAGCCTATCGACTCGTACAGCTACCTCGACTACAGCTCCTCACACCCTGCTTCCTGTAAGGACTCCATCCCATTCTCTCAGTTCCTTCACCTCCGACGCATCTGTTCCGATGATGCTACCTTCAAAAACAGTTCCTCTGACATGTCCTCCTTCTTCCTTAACCGAGGTTTTCCACCCACGGTCATTGACAGGGCCCTCAACCGTGTCTGGCCCATTTCCCACACATCCGCCCTCATGCCTTCTCCTCCCTCCCAGAAACATGAAAGGGTCCCCCTTGTCCTCACTTATCACCCCACCAGCCTCCGCATTCAAAGGATCATCCTCCGCCATTTTTGCCAACTCCAGCATGATGCCACCCCAAACACATCTTCCCTTCACCCCCCCCTGTCAGGATTCCGTAGGGATCGTTCCCTCTGTGACACCCTGGTCCACTCCTCCATCAACCCCTACTCCTCAACCCCCACATATGGCACCTCCCCATGCCCACGCAAAAGATGTAACACCTGCCCCTTCACTTCCTCTCTCCTCACCGTCCAAGGGCCCAAACACTCCTTTCAAGTGAAGCAGCATTTCACTTGCATTTCCCCCAACTTAGTCTACTGCATTCGTTGCTCCCAATGCGGTCTCCTCTACATTGGAGAGACCAAACGTAAACTAGGCGACCGCTTTGCAGAACACCTGCGGTCTGTCCACAAGAATGACCCAAACCTCCCTGTCGCTTGCCATTTTAACACTCCACCCTGCTCTCTTGCCCACATGTCTGTCCTTGGCTTGCTGCATTGTTCCAGTGAAGCCCAACGCAAACTGGAGGAACAGCACCTCATCTTCCGACTAGGCACTTTACAGCCTTCCGGACTGAATATTGAATTCAACAACTTTAGGTCTTGAGCTCCCTCCTCCATCCCCACCCCCTTTCTGTTTCTTCCCCCTTCCTATTTTTTTCCAATAATTTATATAGATTTTTCTTTTCCCACCTATTTCCATTATTTTTAAATCTTTTATGCTCCCCCACCCCCACTAGAGCAATACCTGGAGTGCCCTACCATCCATTCTTAATTAGCACATTCGTTTAGATAATATCACCAACTTCAACACCTCTGTGTTCTTTTGTTCTTTTGTCTGTGACATCTTTTGATGATCTGCTCCTATCCTAACACACCCTCCTTCACTTCTCCCCCCCACCCCACCTTAAACCAGCTTATATTTCCCTCTGCTTGTAAAGAAAGATCAGTTCTGTTGAAGGGTCATGAGGACTTGAAACGTCAAATCTTTTCTTCTCCGCCGATGCTGCCAGACCTGCTGAGTTTGTCCAGGTAATTCTGTTTTTGTTTTGAATTTCCAGCATCCGCAGTTTTTTGTTTTTATTTTTTTGATACAAGCCTAGCCTGTCCAGCCTTTCCTCATAAGACAACCCGCCCATTCCTGGTATTAGTCTGGTAAACCTTCTCTGAACTGCTTCCAATGCATTTACATCCTTCCTTAAATAAGGAAACCAATACTGTACACAGTGCTCCAAATGTGGACTCACCATTGCCCTGTACAACTGAAGGATAACCTCCCTACTTTTATATTCAATTCCCCTCACAATAAACGATAACATTCTATTAGCTTTCCTAATTACCTACTGTACCTGCACACTAACCTATTGTGATTCATGCACTAGGACACCCAGATTCCTCTGAATCTCAGAGCTCTGTAATCTCTCACCATTTAGATAATAAGCTTTTTTATTCTTCCTGCCAAAGTGGACAATTTCAAATTTGCCCACATTATATTCTAATTTTCAGATCTTTGCCCACTCACTATCTGTATCTTTTTGTAGCCTCAACTTACTTTCCTACCAATCTTTGTGTCAGCAGCAAATTTGGCATCCATCCCATCCATCCCTTCATTCAAATCATTTAAATAAATAATAAACAGTTGAGGTCCCAGCACACCACTCATTACATCTTGCCAACCTGAAAAAGACCCATTCATACCAACTCTCTGCTTCCTGATAGCCAGACAATCTTCTATCCATGGCATATACCATGAGTTTTTATTTTCTGCAATAATCTTTGCTGTGATACTTTATCGAATGTCCACCGGTTCCCCTGTATCCAAAGCACATGGTACTTCCTGAAATAACTCCAATAAGTTGGTTAAACACAATTTCCCTTTCACAAAACTATGTTGAGTCTGCCTGATGACCTTGAACTTATCCAAGTGCCCTGCTATAACTTCTTTAGTAATAGCTTCTAACATTTTCCCTTTGACAGGCAGTCAGGAGATTGAAAACAGGGACAGGGATGATAAGGACATTGCTGTTTTCTGTCAAGGGGGTCGGCAGAGTCAATTCCACCGAGGTACCTACAACACCATTGGAAGACCAACCGAGGGTCGATTTTAAGCATTACTTTAACAGATAAAGATTTAAGTTTGAAGTTAGGAACAGGGTGGGGGTTTAACCTCTGATGAGACAGGGTTCCGGGTAACTGTATTTCAAGGTTGCTGAGTGCAGCCTTCCTCTGACACTGTGGGTAATTCAATAAAACGATTTGTGAATTGTCAGAAGAAACTTGTCTCGCTGGTCATTCTGTTCAAGCCACACACTTGTGAATCTGGTGTCATGAACTTGAGTTTGGGGATGGTCTCCGAGGGAGAAAAAGGGGGGACCCCTACAAGACCCCACTCTTACCTGGAGCATAACACTCTGAACCTGCACCATGAAGTCTAAAAGGAACGGAACCAGATGGACCACCCGACATCGATCCAGGCACCGGAAACAACAACGGCAAACTCAGCTCTGCCAACCCTGCAAAGTTCTCCTTACTAACATCTGGGGGACTGTGCCAAAATTGGGAGAGCTGTCTCATAGACTAGTCAAGCAACAGCCTGACATAGTCACCCTCACGGAATCATACCTAGGGATGGTGATATCTGGGACATGATCTGTAAGGTATGTCCTGTCCCACAGGCAGATCTGTCCCAGCAGAGGTGGTGGCACAGTGGTATACAGTCGGGAGGGAGTTGCACTGGGAGTCCTCAACATCGATTCTGGACCTCACGAAGTCTCATGCCATCAGGTCAAACACGGGCAAGGAAACCTCCTGCTGATTACCATGTACTGAACATAGCTGCTAGACTGGGTCTGCAGCAGGTGGTGAGGGAACCAACAAGAGGGAAAAACATACTTGACCTCATCCTCATCACCTGCCATGATAGTAATCCTTAGCAATAACCTGGTCACTGACGCCCAGTTTGTGTTCTGCCAGGGCCACTCAGCTCCTGACCTCATTACCGCCTTGGTTCAAACATGGACAAAAGAGCTGAGCTCCCGAGGTGAGGTGAGAGTGACTGCCCTTGACATCAAGGCCGCATTTGACCGAGTGTGGCATCAAGGAGCCCTAGCAAAACTGGAGTCAATGGGAATCAAAGGGAAAACTCTCTGCTGGATGGAGTCATACCTAGCACAAAGGAAGATGGCTGTGGTTGTTGGAGGTCAACCATCCCAGGACATCACTACAGGAGTTCCTCAGGGTAGTGTCCCTGGCCAAACCATCTTCAGCTGCTTCATCAATGACCTTCCTTCCATCATAAGGTCAGAAGTGGGGATGTTCGCTGATGATTGCACAATGTTCAGCACCATTCATGACTCCTCAGATACTGAAGCAGTCCATGTCCAAATGCAGCAAGACCTGGACAATATCCAGGCTAGAGCTGACAAGTAACATTCGTGCCACACAAGTGCCAGGCAATGACCATCTCCAACAAAAGAGAATCCAACAATCGCCCCTTGATGTTCACTGAATCCCACACTATCAACACCCTGGGGATTACCATTGACCAGAAACTGAACTGGACTAGCCATATAAATACTGTGGCTACAAAAGCAGGTCAGAGGCTAGGAATCCTGTGACGTGACGTGTAACTCACCTCCTGACTCCCCAAAGCCTGTCCACCATCAGAAGTGTGATGGAATGCTCCCCACTTGCCTGGATGAGTGCAGCTCCAACAACACTCAAGAAGCTTGACACCATCCAGGACAAAGCAGCCCGCTTGATCGGCACCCCATCAACAAACATTCACTCTCTCCAGTACCAATGCACAGTAGCAGCAGTGTGTACCATCTACAAGATGCACTGCAGGAATTCACCAAGGCTCCTTAGACAGCACCTTCCAAACCCATGACCACTACCATCTAGAAGGACAAGGGCAGCAGATAGATGGGAACACCACCACCTGGAAGTACCCCTCCAAATCACTCACCATAAAGACTTCGAAATATATCGCAGTTCCTTCACTGTCGCTGGGTCAAAATCCTGGAACTCCCTCCCTAATAGCACTGTGGGTGTACCTACACCACATGGACTGCAGCGGCTCGAGAAGGCAGCTCACCACCACCTTCTCAAGGGCAACTAGGGATGGGCAATAAATGCTGGGCCCAGCCAGCGAAGCCCACATCCTGTGAATGATTAAAAACAAGTAACGCTCTCCCCCTGAATCTAACACTGCCGCTTGGACAGAAGAGACTGAAACAAATATTAACGTTTCGAATCAGTTTATTGCAACCAGAAACATTTATCTCCGCTCTGAAAGCTGACAAGTGCAGAACATCACAATAAACAATCCCCAAACACTAAAGTGTTGGTTTTCATTAAATAAAACTGAAAGTTGCTTGAAATTATAATTAGGAGGTTGCGATAAATTAAAGGTCATTACTTAAAGGTCATTCTCCCAAGTATTAACAAACTTTTCTTTTTATGATTCAGACGCGATGTTAATGCCGGATCCTATAGTTTTACCTTAATAATCTGATCCCGGGTAATGAGTGGGCCGACAATGAGGAATATGAGGCCGAGGCCGGTTAACAGGCAGCCGGTGACCAGTAAGCAGACCGCTTTCCCCCGGGGGATCCTCATTGTCCAGCCGGCGGCAGCAAGCCACAAACTGCCTGAAGGAACCAGAGGAGATGTCACACCCAGGCTGGAGATCGAGACTAAAATGAAACAGTTAAAAGAGAATTGGTGACGATTGCAATACACCAACATCAGGAGATAACCGCTCACCACTAAAAGTACAAAGAGCACGGAATAAGATTCAGAGAGCAGGAGATTAGTTTAGCGATTAACATTACAGGGAACTCAAACATCTTCTACATCTAAAGAATAGTCAAAAGAGGGAAATCATGTGGAGGGAAAGAATCACTAAGATACAGAATGAGGAGTTTGAATCTTCATTAAAGAGCATGTTGTCAATGTCCGAGTCCGGAGGAGCAGGAATTATGTTACAAAAGGTGAAAAGAAAGGTTCAGGAGTCAGACAGAAATACCAGGCAGGTCAGGGTTTAAATGGTACAGATGATTCTGCTCCGTCTTCCAGTCCTTCTGAGATACGGGGCTGGGGCCAGAGGGACACAATTACAATCATTCCAAAAAGAGGGCGACAGTTAAGTTCAAACCCCGGGCCAGAGAGTAAAAACTGAAAATGCTGTTACAGCTCTGGCAGCTTCTCTGGAGGTTGTTTCTCTCTCCACAGACCTACTGAGGTTTCCCAGCATTTCCTGTTTTTATTTCAGATTTCCAGCATCCACTGTATTTTGCTTTTATCACTGGAGGGTGACATGGAGACAAAAATCTGAGAGAAAATTAATTGTCAGTTGAAGATAAGTAAGCTAGTTAATGAGATTATCAATTCTTGAAAGGAAATTGTATTTGACTAATTTGGGGTGAGTTCTTTGATGCTGAAACGGAGGTTTAATCATAGACTGCCCACGTGTGAGGGCGTGAAAAGAGGACCCAGAAACACTGAGCCCCTCATCTAGAAGAACTATCCAATCAAATCCAGCCTAGTCTGTGACGCCAAAGCCGATTGGCTGCATTCTGAGAGAAATCAAAGTGTGACATCACAGGGAAACAGAAAAGTGATTGATTGCTGAATATTTTGCTTGTTTATCTTCAAAACCAATGTAATCGACGAGTAATTATAAGGCTTTATTAGTTGTAGTCAGGTTTATTCACATTTATAAAGGTTATTGGGTGTAGCAGTGTTTATTAATTATTAATAAATTACTTCACACATGATGAAGATGGCAGGACAAGTGAAGTGTTGCAACTGCAGAATGTGGGCTTTCTGGACACTGGGGTGATCCAGGGCCGTGAGTGCCTGCAGGTTGTGGAACTTCAGCTCAGAGTCACTGAGCTGGAGGTTGAGCTGCAGACACTGTGATGCATCAGGGGGAGGGAAATTAACCTGGATACTTTGTACCTGGAGGCAGTCATACAACTTAGTATAGGGTCTTCTGATATGGTCAGTGGTCAGAGACAGGAGAGCGTGACTGCAAATGAGGCAAGTATGGGGACCCAGAATGTTGAAGTGGAGGAGCATCAGCCTTTCCAATTGTCCAGTAGGTTTGAGGTTTTTGCAGCCTGAATGGATGAAAATGATGGCTGCAGGGTAGACACCTTGGTACAGGAAGCCATTCAAGTGGGTGAGTTGTATAATTAGGGCAGCAGAGAGGGCTTTAAACTAATTAGTGGGGGAAAGGGATCAAGTTTATTCATGTGATAAATTAAATAGAGAAGACAGGGCAAGAGAGCAAGATGGAAATAACAGAAATGATGATCAGGGCATGGCAGGAAGGGACAAACCTAAGAGTGCACCAGCAGATAGGGCTAGAGGTTGCAAAAATAGCAAAAAGACAGAACTAAAGGCTCTATATCTGAATGTATGTAGCATTAAAAACAAGACCGATGAATTGGCAGCACAAATAGAAATAAATATGTATGATCTGATAGCCATTACTGAAACATGTCTACAGGGTGACCAAGACTGAGACCTGAACACTCAAGGGTTTATGATATTTAGGAAAGACAGGAAGCTAGGAAAAGATGGAGGGGTAGCTCTTTTAATTAAGGATGACATTGGTGCAATAAAGAGAGATGACCTTAGTTCTGGAGAACAAGATTTAAAATTGGGTGGAGATGAGAAATAGTGATGGTAAGAAGTCACTTGTGGGAGTGGTTTATAAGCCCCCTAACAGTAATCACACTGTAGGACGGGGTATACAAGAAGAAACAATGAGGGTTGTGAGAAAGGTATGGTGATAATCATGGGTGATTTTAATTTACATATGGATTGGATGAGGTAGCCAGGATGATGAGTTCATAGAGTGTTTTCAGGAAAATTTCTTAGAGCAGCACATTTTAGCACCAACCAGAGAGCCGGCTATACTAGATCTGGTAACATGCAATGAGACAGGATTAATTAATGACCTCATAGCGAAGGCACCTCTAGGTAGCAGTGATCATAACATGATGGGATTCGCATTCAATTTTAGGGAGAGAGGAGCGGACCTAAGACTAGTTTTTAAACTTAAATAAGGATAGTTATGAGAACATGAAGGCAGGGCTGCCTTAAGTGAAATAGGAAATTAGGTTAAGGGATAGGTCAGTAAAGATGCAGTGACAGACATTTAAGGAGATATTTCAAAATACTCAGAACAGATACATTCCAGTGAGAAAGAAAGAGTCTAAGACAAGAGACCATCCTTGGCTAACTAAAGAAGTTAAAGATAGCATTGTTATGGAACAGGAGTGGTTTAATTTAAACAGCCCAGATTTCTCCTCCCATTGTCCATCTGTAAACAGAAAGTTGGTTTTGATTTTTGATTTCTCCCTTTATAAGTGGTAGCCTATTTTCCCCAACCCTCAGTTTTGGTGAGATCCAATTTCTATTAAGAACCCCACAGCAAACTCGAGGTAGGGTAAACTCAGAAGATTAGTTTATTCGCACACGTTCAAAACACGGGGAGAGAGTGTAGCTACATAGCCCCCGATACATTCATACAATAAAAGAGGGATAAGGAAAAGAAAGAGGTACAGGACAAAGACCACACAGAAAATAAGAATTATTTGGCAGAATCATTCCAGATTTGCACAAAGTGGGGTGGCAGGTAGAAAAAAGGACGTTTTGTCTGTTGGCCACAATGGTGGGTTTTCGTGCCATATCGTCCCATTCCCGCCTCATTCATTATGCATTCCCAGGAAACACACTGGGTCACTGGCCTCTCATTCACCTGCCCCGCTGTCACCTCAGGCCTTTGGTAAACTGAGCACCATATCTAAAAGCCCCCCCTGCACAGAGCCAGCACTCTCCAGGGGATAGGAAGCTGCTGGGAACTGATGGCTGCCAAAGGGAGGAAACATGCTGCTCCCAGATTTAGTGACATCTCCCTCGAGCACCTACTGGACCCAGTGGAGGCCCCACTGTGAAGTCCTCTAACTCTACTCTGGGCGAAGACCAGCAAGCAAGGCCACCAATCCAGCATGGGAGGCGGTGGCAGCGATGGTCAGCGCCAATGCCCTGCAAAAGAGGACAGCTACCCAATGCCGAAAGATGAATGATCTCCTCCATTCCACCAGGGTAAGTCACTCTTCTCATCGTTCAACTCACACACTCACAAACCCATCACATGCCCACAAGGATCTCACTCACTGCCAGTTCAAGAGGCATCACCATTCACTCTTACACTCACCTTCATCTGCCCTGCAGGTCGTGTCCTCATCCTGTCCATGGCACCACTCACCACCCACACATGCCAGGCATCCCTCTCATCTGGCCTGACAGGCATCCTGCTTACACTCCATCTCGATCCATGCAGGACAAGCTGGCACACAACAAGAGGGAGAGGTCGCAGACCAATAGAGGAATGTCTGAAATCAAGATCCTCACAGACTTTGGAAACAGAGCCATCCAGCTGGCCGGCGATGACCGGAACCAGGACCGGTCCTGTGCTGATGATGAGGTTGGAGCTGCTCAACCAAGTGAGGATCCAGCAGTGCAACATCCATCAGACAACCAACCATGCCGTGAGTGATGTGTCCTCTTTCACAGGCCACTGCCATGCACCAATTGTCTCCCTTTTGCTTTCACAGGCACATCTGGGAAGTTACCGAGGGGTCCACAATCCAGGTCCTCGACTCAAGCCTTGAAGACACCTCAGAAGAAGAATCTGATGACACCCTAATTGAAGACCCATCACAGCGTCACCCACACCCTCCACCAGACCCATCACAGCGTCACCCACACCCTCCACCAGACCCATCACAGCGTCACCCACACCCTCCACCAGACCCATCACAGCATCACCCACACCCTACACCAGACCCATCACAGCCTCACCCACACCCTCCACCAGACCCATCACAGCGTCACCTACACCCTCCACCAGACCCATCACAGCATCACCCACACCCTCCACCAGCGCAGAGACGCACACCTCAGTGGGACCTAGCTTTAGAGTAGCCTTGGGATCACAATCTGGTGAGCGCATCGCACCGTCTGATCCACAGCAGGTGGAGGCAGGGACTTCCCAGGTCCCCGGCACTCGGAGGACTGGAGGCCAGAACGTTGCTGAGTCCGGGTCAGATGATGAGCCTCTGGACTTGGTCATGTCACAGTTACTGGAGCTGCAAAGGCAAGCTCGGGAACATCAGGAAAGGATGTCCACTGTACTCCTCAGATTGCAAGGCACAACAGAGGAGTCCGTCCCTTTTCACTCTGAGGTGATAGCACCAGTATTGCAAAGCATCGAGGTCAACACTGGCAAGATGGCGGCCACCATGGAGACCTTGGTCCAGGATGTCACTCCTGCTCTGCTGCACGGGCTCTACTCCATGGCTAATGCAGTAGTTGGCCTCCAACAGTGTGAATGCGAGAGGGGTGCCAGGCAGCTCAATCTCACTCCAGCTACCCCTGCTCCTCAAGGAGTCAGCCAGGAGCCCTCAGGCACCCATAGGGAGGAGGATCAGCAGGCGCACGCTCCCGGGGCTATCAGAAGAGGAATTTCAGTTTGTATTAGTACCTGTTGTTGGTTGTATCAGTGCATTAAGTCTTGTTGTAGGAAGACTTTTTCGTTTTTGTTTTATTTGCATCTCAATAGTGTCTGATCACAAATGTTGAAGAGAGTGTTGATGGTACCTGTATTCTATGTATGTACAAACATACTGCAGAATGCAGCAGGGTGGGGCTGGAGTTTGCCAGGGTTGGGTGGGGTTGGGGGTGCGAGATGGCTAGGGTTTACCCACAGCAGACGGGGGGTGGGGGGGTGAGGGTTGGAGTCTGGGGCTACTTCAGAGATGAATTACCTGAGGGAGGTGTTACATGAGGGAGGTGTTACCTGAGGGAGGTGTTATGTGAGGGAGGTGTTACGTGAGGGAGGTGTTACCTGAGGGAGGTGTTACGTGAGGGAGGTGTTACCTGAGGGAGGTGTTACATGAGGGAGGTGTTACCTGAAGGAGGTGTTACGTGAGGGAGGTGTTACGTGAGGGAGGTGTTACCTGAGGGAGGTGTTACGTGAGGCAGTGGTTGAGGCAGCGTTTAGCAGTAGTAACTGGTTGAATGAAGGGACTAGTTAAACAGGGTAATCTAATTCCTTTCTGTTGCTGACGTTTTGACATTTTTATAAAAACCTGGGAACTGTTTCCCTCAGAGTTCAATCTTCTTTTGTTGAGCTGACTGATGCCAAAGCCTGATTGGATAAAGCAACTCATCCGTCATTCCAACATTAAATATTCCCTTTTCATGAAAGCTCATACTTTCAGCATTTGAAATTACTGTCCATCTCATTACTTATTTATGCATCAAGCTAAGATCGAAGTGAGCACTGAGCTACTTCATATGAACTCATTGATAACATTATTCCTAATATTCCATCTTGCCAATCTTCCAAACAAAATGTTCTAGAATATCATCAATTCATCCTTATTATCATTTTAATTTTTATAAACATCCTCCTCTGCATTTTGTGTGTTTTATGGCACTTTTAAAATATATTAATTGTAACAAAACTCCCAGCCCATTTGGATCCCAGTCCCCTTTCAGATAAAGGTCAATAGTCCACTCGGGTCATATTTACTCTTTGTTGTTGTCACTTGAACACCTGTCAAAGGTATTTGTGAAATACACAAGTAGTAAAGCTCTTAACTGACAACAAATGTAACCTTTGGATGAGTTCAATGTTGCCTAATTTATTAATTTAAGACTAACTTTACACCACCAGTGCTGGGGCATTCCTGTCTCTGGGGGCTCCAGCACATTCTGGATGGTGGGGTTCCCTGGTCAGTGGAGAATGTATCACCGCTGATACTGGCTGCCCCACAGCTATTTAACACCCCTGTCTCAGGAGGAACTCCTGCAGCCTCAGAAGCTGCAGTAGACAAGACTCAAACTACAAACTGCCCCCAGAGCCCATGTCCCAAAGTCCAGGACCAGGTAAGTGTCAGTGTCTCAGGGCACAGGTGCCAAGGGAGGTCCCGGCTGGGTAGAGGGGGCTCGGGAGTTGGCAGAGAGCCTGGGGGTGAGGGAGCACCTGCAGGGGACAGAACCTGTTTGCGGTGGGGGTACCAGGTATTGAAAGGAAGCCATTGATGGAGATATCCCCCCTGCCTTACTGCTTGAGGTTTATTGGGACTTGTGAGTGCCAGTTGCATGCTTGTTGCAGGGTGTCCGAGTGGGTACTTTAGATAGAAGAGTTCAGCAGACACTTCTTATGTGGAGCACCTTCTGTTTATTTACAAAGTACTCAGCAGCTACATGTGTGTTTCTACACCAAACTCAATCTACATATTTCTGCTGCTCACTTGCAGACCACTGACTTCCAACTAACACGGAGAAGGATTTTTACCTCGTCGGGCAGGCCCTGGAGTGGTCACAACATTAACTTCCGCCGGTGATCGGGCCCCGGCTGCGATTTCATGCTGGCTGGGTAATTAATGGCAGCCTGAGTGAAAGGTGCACTGGAACGCTGAGCACTGCCTGGATGGGGGCTGGGAGGAGTGTGAGTGGAAGCCCTTATGGGTGACGTAGTTAACTGCTTGTTGCGACGGAGATCTAAATGCCACATAAGCGCAGTCGACACCCTGCACCTGTGGGAAACCTGAGATCTGGGAAAATCCCAGTGCTCTTGCACCCTGTACAAAGTCGTGTGCCTTCGCAAAGATGGCGTCGGTGACCTCATGGATGTATTTGTGGGTGGAGGCTTACGGTATCTCACAGAGATCACCTGTGGAGCCCTGAAAGGAGCCACTGGCCTCGAAATTGAGCACCACAATGTGACCGACCTGTTCCTTAGTCTTCAGCAACACTGGTTCTCAGCTGTCTGCAGGAATAACAAGCACTGTCTACCCTGCGTCTGGCTAGGCACTGACCTGAGGCAGCTCGCTCTGGCTCTTCAGCGCTGTGTGCGGGAGTCCCAGTCGGCCCTTCCTGAGGGTGCTGCTCCTCCCTCTGACCAGCCAGACACCTCTGTCACTCTCTTCTCCTTCGTCTCCACTCCCTGTAACCCGTGAGACATACAGCTAGGTCACCAGGCTTCATGCTGCCTATGCACTCCTCCTGCAGGGTGAAAGAGAGAGAGACACATGGGTTAGCATCCTTCTTCTCCCTTTGAGGATTGAGGCAAAAAACATCACATACTACAAATAATCACCAAGCTTCAAGTTCAATCTCTGCTCCATGTTACTTGCAATAAATGCTTGTTGTGGAAGAGTGAGTCCAAATTTAGTCTTTTATCTCATGCTGGTTTATTCTCAAGCGAGCTATTCACTGTAGCAGACTCTCCTAGTCCCTTCCACCCTGGAGCAGACTCATAGACGTTTACAGTACAGAAGGAGGCCATTCAGCCCATTATGTCTATACCAGTCAACAAAGATCTGACTACACGAATTCCACTTTCCAGTGCTTGGCCCTGGAAACTATGGCAACGCAAATGAATATCGAAATACTTCTTAAATGTTACGAAAGTTTTTGACTCCCTTTCAGGCAGTGAGTTCCAGACTCCCACCACCCTCTGGATGAAAACATTTCTCCTCAACTCCCCTCTTAGCCTTCTACCCCTTACCTTAAATCTATGCCCCCTGGTTATTGACCCCTCTACTAATGGGAAAAGTGCCTTCCTATCCACCCTATCTATGCCCCTCATAATCTTATACACCTCTATCAGGTCCCCTCTCAACCTTCGCTGCTCCAAGGAAAACAACCCCAGCCTATCCAATCTTTCCTCATAGCTCAGACCCTCCAGCCCAGGCAGCATCCTGGTAAATCTCCTCTGCACCCTCTCCAGTGCATTCACATCCTTCCTATAATGTGGTTACCAGAACTGCACAGTTCTCCAGTTGTGGCCTAACCAGCGTTTTATACAGTTCCAGCATAACATCCCTGCTCTTGTATTCTATGCCTCGGCTAATAAAGGTAAGTATCCCATATGCCTTCTTAACCACCTCATCTACTTGCCCTGCTACCTTCAGGGATCTGTGGATATGCACACCAAGGTCCCTCTGATCTTCAGTACTTTCCAGGGTCCTACTGTTCATAGTGTAATCCCTTGCCTTGTTAGCCCTCCCCAAGTGCATTACCTCACACTTTTCCAGGTTGAATTCCATTTACCACTGCTCTGCCCAACTGACCAGTCCATTGATATCCTCCTGCAGTTTACAGCTATCCTCCTCACTATTTGCCACCTTACCAATTTTCATGTCACCCGCGAACTTCTTGATCATACCCCCTACATTTAAGTCCAAATAATTTATGTACACCACAAACAGCAAGGGCCCCAGCACCAAGCCCTGCGGTACCTCCCTGGAAACAGACTTCCAGTCGCAGAAACATCCCTCGACCATCACCCTCTGCTTCCAGCCTCTCAGCTAATTTTGGATCCAATGTGCCACTTTGCCTTGGATCCCATGGGAATTACTTTCTTGACCAGTCGGTCATGAGGGACCTTATCAAAAGCCTTGTTAAAGCCCATGTAGACCACATCAAATGCATTACCCTCATCAACACTCCCTCAAAAAAAATCAATCAAATTTGTCAAACACGATACAAAAACAAAAAACTGCGGATGCTGGAAATCCAAAACAAAAGCAGAAACAGAAATACCTGGGAAAACTCAGCAGGTCTGGCAGCATCAGCGGAGAAGCGTACACTACTAGGCACTTTACACCTTCCGGACTGAATATTGAGTTCAACAATTTTAGATCATGAACTCTCTCCTCCATCCCCACCCCCTTTCCGATCCTCCTTTTTTCCAATAATTTATATAGATTTTTCTTTTCCCACCTATTTCCATTATTTTTCAATGTATTTCCACCCATTGTTTATCTCTACCTTTTAGTATTCCCCCACCCCCACTAGAGCTATCTGTACCTTATCTGTCCTGTCTTCTACTCAGCAAATTCCTTTAGATAATATCACCACTTTCAACACCTCTTTGTTCTTTTGTCTGTGACATCTTTTAGTTATCTCCACCTATCACTAGCTGCTTGTCCCAACAACGCCCCCCTCCCCCTTAAACCAGCTTATATTTCACCCCTTTCCTATTTTTACTTAGTTCTGTTGAAGGGTCATGAGGACTCGAAATGTCAACTCTTTTCTTCTCCACCGATGCTGCCAGACCTGCTGAGTTTTTCCAGGTATTTCTGTTTCTGGTTTTGTTTTGTCAAACACAATGTTCCCTTAACAAATCCATGCTATCCCTGATTAATCTGTGCGTCTCCAAGTGCAGATATATTCTGTCCCTCAGAATTCTTTCTAGTAACTTCCCCACCACTGAGGTTAGACTGACTGGCCTGTAATTTCCTGGTCTATCCCTTCCTCCTTTTTTTAATAATGGGACAAAGTTAGCAGTCCTCCAGTCCTCTGGCACCTCACCTGTGGCCAGAGAGGATTTGAAAATTACTGTCAGGGCCCCTGATATCTCTTCCCTTGCCTCCATCAACAGCCTGGGACATATCTCATCCAGGCCTGTGGATTTATCCACTTTTAAGGCTGCTAAACCCACTAGTACCTCCTCTCTATGTTAATTTCCTCTGATATTTCCTTGTCCTCCGCCCTGATGTCTATACCTGTGCCGTCCTTATCCATTGTGAAGACTGATGCAAAGTATTCATTGAGGACTGTACCCACGTCTTCCGGGTTCACACACAGATTACCTCTATGGTCCTTTATTGGCCCTATGCTTTCCCTAGTTATTCTCTTGCTCATTATATATTTTAAAAAACCCTTTGAGTTTTCCTTTATTCGACCCACCAATGCTTTCTTATGCACTCTCTTAGCTTTCCTAATTTCCTATTAAAGTCCCTCCCTGCACTTTTTTACTCCTCTAAGAACTCTGACTTATTGAGCCCTCGGTATCTGCCATAAGCTTCTCTTTTTTCCTTAATCCTAATCTTTATGACCCTTGATGTCCAGGGTTCTCCGGACTTTGTCCCTCCCCTTTGTCTTTACGGGAACATATTTGCCCTGTACTCTTACTATTTCCTCCTTGAATGCCTCCCAGTGCTCTGACACAGTTTTATCTGCAAGTAGCTGCTCCCAGTCCACTTGGGCCAAGTCACATCTCATCTTAGTAAAATTAGCCTTTCCCCAGTTTAGAACTTTTATTCCCGGCCCAATCTTATCCTTTTCCATAACTATCCTAAATCTAACTGAGTTATGGTCACTATCTCCAAAATGCTCCCCTACTGATACGCCTTCCACCTGCCCAGGCTCATTTCCAAATATTAGGTCCAGAACTGCCCCCTCCCTTGTTAGGCTTTCCACACACTGGCTAAAAAGTTCTTCTGGGTGCAACTTATGAATTTTGCTCCCTCCCTATCTTGCACACTAAAACTATCCCAGTTAACATTTGGGTAGTTTAAAATCCCCTACTGTTATTGCCTTATTATTCTTATGCCTCTCTGAAATTTGATACATATTTGATCTTCTATCTCTCCCTGACTGTTTGGGGGCCTATAGCACACACGCAACAGCCTGTTTGCCCCTTTTGTGTTCTTTACTTCTACCCATGTTGCCTCATTTGATGATCCATCCAAGATAAAATCCCTCCTCACTGCTATAATTGATTCCTTGATCAACACTGTGACACCACCTCCTCTTCTATCCCCCTCTCTATCTCATCTGAATATCCTAGAAACAGAAATGTTGAGCCGCCAATCCTGCCCTTCTTTTAGCCAAGTCTCGGTCATAGCTATGATATCATACTTCCACGTGCCTATCTATGCCCTCAGCTTGTCTGTTTTATTCCTCAAGCTCCTTGCATTAAAATATATTCCATTTTGCCTTGCTAAACTCACTTCTTTCTTATCTAGCCTATGTTTCCTCTGCCTTCCAGACTCACTTACCAGCATTTTAACTTCTAATTCCATCTCAGCTTCTCTCCCCTCTGAACTACTTTTCAGGATCCCATCCCCCTGCCAATTTAGTTTAAATCCATCCCAACAGCATTAGCAAACCTCCCCGTGAGGACGTTGATCCCGTTCCTCTTCAGATGTAACCAACTTGTACATGTCCCACCTACCCCAGAAACAGTCCCAATGGCCCAGGAATTTAAAGCCCTCCCTCTTGCACCATCTCTCCAGCCACGCATTCATCTGCTCTATCCTTCTGTTCCTATATTCACTGCTGCGTGGCACCGGGAGTGATCTGGAGATTCCTACCTTTGAAGTCCTGCTTTTCAATTCCCTACCTAACTCCCTAAAGTCTTGGAGGACCTCATTTCTCTCTCTTCCTATGTCATTGGTCCCAACATGGACCACGACCTCTGGCTGTTCACCCTACCCCTTCAGAATGTCCTGCAGTTGTTCTGTAACATCCTTGACCCTGGCACCTGGGAGGCAACATATTATCCTGGAGCCATGTCTATAGCCACAGAAGCTCCTGTCTACTCTCCTCACTAACGAATGCCCTACCACTATTGCCCTTCCACACTTCTTCCTGCCCTCCCCCCAAGCAGCTGGACCACCCACAGTGTCATGGCCACGTCTCTGATTGGCCTCCACAGAGGAACCACCATTCTCACTGTTTTCCAAGGCTGATAAACGGTTTGCCAGCGAGAGGCACTCGGAGAATTCCCTCACTACCTGCCTGGTCCTCTTCTTCTGTCTGGTTGTCACCCATTCCCTCTCTGCTTGCACTTCCTTAAGTTGCGAGGTGACCACATCCTGAAACATGCTGTCCACGAACCTCTCAGCCTCATGAATGCACCATAGTGCCCCCAGCTGCTGCTCAAGCCCCAAAACCCGGAGCGCGAGTTACTCCAGTCGAGGGCACCTCCTGCACACGTGGTCATCCAGACCGCCGGGAACTTCTACGATTTCCCACATAGTGCAGGATGTGCAAATCACAGGACTGAGCTCCACAGACATAACTAAATAGAATATGGACCCTTGCTTTTATTTTACCCTTACTCCTACTTGAGTCTCACTGTTTTAACCTCTCTCTCCCAAAGTCTCGCTGCTTTAACCCCTCTCTCCCAAAGTCTCGCTGTTTTCACCTCTCTCTCCCAAAGTCTCGCTGCTTTAACCCCTCTCTCCCAAAGTCTCGCTGTTTTCACCTCTCTCTCCCAAAGTCTCGCTGTTTTAACCTCTCTCTCCCAAAGTCTCGCTGCTTTAACCCCTCTCTCCCAAAGTCTCACTGTTTTAACCCCTCTCTCTCGAAGTCTCACTGCTTTAACCTCTCTCTTTCAAAGTCTCGCTGTTTTAACCTCTCTCTCCCGAAATCTCACTGCTTTAACCTCCCACTCCCAAATTCTTGCTGTTTTAACCTCTCCGTCCTGAAGTTAAACTGAAGTCTCTCCCGCAGCCTACAACAATTAATATAGACATGGTCCACGGACTCCACAAGACCACAAAAAGGGCAGGTATCCTGGGAGTCCGTGAACCGACACATCCTGTGGTTGTACAGGGCTGTTGTGTGCAACACCCTCCACCCCAGGTCCCCGATGGAAAGGGGGTGGACAGCCCTGTAGAAGGCCCCACACTGGGGGCTTCTGCCATCAGATGACAACAAGGCACATCAGGGGGTATCAGGGCAGCGGGCAAGGCCATGGAGGTGAAGGGTATGCAGCAGCAGCCCCTACAGGAAACCCCTCCAAAATGAGCTCAAAGGCATGGAGGGTATTTCTGTGAGGTGGCTCAGTTGGTGAGGCTCCATCTCCCAAGGGAGGGTTCAGGCCTTGGGGCCAAAGTGGAATTCTGTCTGAGGAGGGCTTCATTCAGACGGGAGTCCACCATGCACCTGCACCTCCTCGGGGCACATATAACACTGGGGCCGAGCATGACTGCTGTAAGGTCATGAGCAGCATTGGCCATGAGCTGGACGTCCATTGATGCAGGACTCTGGTCACACCGGCAGCCACAGCCCTCCAGCCACCTGAACTGGTAAAGGTATGGATTCCTGAGCAGTGGCTCTCTGACAACAAACACTACAGCGGAGAGCTGTGGCATGAGGTGACCAGGCTCCAGAATTTGACTAGGTCCTAGTAAAGGACAGGTAATGCCTGGAAGGAGCCCTGAAGGCCCCTAAGATCTATAGGGTTAGCTCAGGTGTTCTAAGAACATCTCTTGGTTAAGTCTGAAGGCCCCTTAATGCACCATTTGGATGACCAGAGTTTAATGTGCTGCATGGCCGCCCGAGACCCCACCCACCTCCATCCCACTCCACCTGACCGATTGGCAGCAGCTTTGCCCATTGGACTGCAAGTTGTGCTCTTAGCTCAGACACAGACATTCTCCTAACATGCATTGCAAGGCTGCATTGTTAGCTTGAACCATGGGGGAGACTAGTCCAAACCAGAATGATGACATTGCTAGGGGCTGTGAGCGCCTCCACCAGTGACCGCTCCATGGCCAGCTTCAGCAAGGGGACTGTACAACTTGCCGAGTCATCCAATTGTTCTGCAGTCCACTAAAACGCTCATTAGCTGGCAGTCTGTGCCCGAGAGGTGAAAAGCTCTGGAGCATTTGGTGGCACTTTCATGCCTCTGTGTTGCTTGAGTGGGCAGAGAAGCTAGGGGCCCGACTCCAAGCATGTTAATGTGGCTCCGTCTGAACTGTCTCAGCTGCAGAGGAATGATCACTTTATACAAGGTGTCCCTAATTCATGGCTGCTTCCTTCCCCTCCACCACCCCCCCAGCACATGTTTGTGCACCACCATCAACCGCAGTGCAGCCCTTCCCCCCACCCCCCCACCAACCCCCTCCAAGTCGTCTCAACCACAGGGCAGCCCCCCCCCCCCACGACCCCCCCCCACCCCCACCAAAATGCCCCAACCGCAGTGCAGCCATTGCCCCGGCCCACACTGTCAGCCAGCTGGCAAAGAGACTTGCTTGTGCCCTTGTCTGAATATGCGGTGCCTCAACCTTGAAGTCCAACAGGCGACCCTCGGAGGTGCTGCGCAATGTTACTGTGCACTCACCTCCGAGTTCCCCTCGAAGTGCAGCTCGCTAGGTGCACGCTTTATAAACACATCAGCATGCAATCACTCCAACATGGTCGGATGGTCCAATGTGGGGGGATGATTCCTGTGAGCTGGGTTTATAATGATATACAGGGGTATCACAATGAGGTTCCTGATGTCTGGCAGTGGGAAATGAGGCACGTTCCTGACGGGTAGAGCAGACAATCGCAAACTTGTTTCACAACATTGTGAAACTGATTTCTGGCATTTCAGCTACACTGTCCATTCACGCCCACCATGATGCCAAATGCCAACAGGGACAGAAAATTCCATCCATTGTTTCACATGAGTTCAGCGTCCACAATTATTTACAATATATATTAATGACTTGGATGAGGGAAATGAATGTACTATCGCCAAGTTTGCAGATGACACAAAAATAGGTGGGAAGGCAAGTGGTGAAGATGACACAGAGTCTACACAGGGAGGGATATAGACAGGTTAAGTGAGTGGGCAAAAACTTGGCAGATGGAATATAATTGGAGAAAATGTGAGATTATGCACTTTGGCAGGAAGAATAGAGGAGCTGAATATTATTTAAATGGAGAAAGACTGCAGAAAGCTGCAGCACAGAAGGATTTGGGGTTCCTTGTGCATGAATCCCAAAAAGCTAACATACAAGTTCAGAAGGTAATAGGGAAGGCAAATAGAATGTTGGCCTTTATTTCAAAGGGGATGGAGTATAAAAATAGGGAAGTCTAGCTAAAACTATTCAAGGCACTTGTTAGACCACACCTAGAATACTGTGAACAGTTTTGATCCCCTTATCTAAGGAAAGATATACTGGCATTGGAGGCAGTCCAGAGAAGATTCACAAGGTTGATTCCAGGTATGGAGGGATTTTCTTATGAGGAGAGGTTGAGTAGGTTGGGCCTGTGCTCATTGGAGTTTAGAAGAATGAGAGGCGACCTTATTGAAACATATAAGATTCTTAGGGGCTTGATAGGGTAGATACTGAGAGGTTGTTTCCCCTTGTGGGAGAGTCTAGGACCAGAGGCATAATCTCAGAGTAAGGGGTCACCCATTTAAAACAGAGATGAGGAGGAATGTCTTCTCTCAGAGGGTAGTGAATCTGTGGAATCCTTCACCGCAGAGGGCTGTAGAGGCTGGGTCATTAAATATATTCAAGGCTGAGATGGACAGATTTCTAATCAGTAAGGGAATCAAGGCTATGGGGAAAAGGCAGGAAAGTGGAATTGAGCATTATCAGATCAGCCATGATCTCATTGAATGGTGGAGCAGACTCAATGGGCTGAATGGCCTACTTCTGCTCCTATGGCTTATGGTCTTACAGAAGTTCAGAAGTTCCTGTAGAAACAGTGTAGAATTGGGGCCAGGCATGGACAGAGCTCTGGATCTGAGCTGTTGCTAGGTTGATGGCAGATGGCAGTCTGAGCTTTGCAGCTCCACAAGGCAATATTATAGGTTCCAGCAGCTTGTTAGGTGGGGGGGTGGGGTGTGGGGAGTGTCATGTGACATGACTCCTGTTCTCCACCTTGGTTTGGGCAGAGGATGTATATTTTTGAGATAGTTCATGTTGCAACCATTAATAAACTTAACAGAGGTTTCAGGGTCCTTTGTCCTCACAGACTGATCGATTGGTCAGGGCATGGCCTTAAAACTGTAAATGGCCTTTGTACAATTCTGTGGGATTTCATCTCTGCATTCACAGGGGTTATTAGCGTCTCTTTAGAGATAATGAGCTGGCAGCTTTCCAGAATGTCAGGAAGTTCCTTTACTTTGGATCATAACTGGTCATGACTTCAATCTTTTAAAGCCTTTGGCCAGTTTAACAAAAAAAGTAATTTTATAAGTTAGCCAGGAGGATATACATATGACAGAAATTAGAGATGAGAGAAAGCTAGCTAGAGATATGAAAACAGATAGTAAGAGTTTCTACAGGTATTTAAAAAGAAAAGAGTAAGCAAAGTGCATGTTGGTCCTCTAGAGAGTGAGGATGGGGAATTTGACCGAGTGTGGCATCAAGGAGCCTGAGCAAAATGGAAGTTAATGGGAATCAGGGGGAAACCTAGCGCAAAGGAAGATGGTTGTGGTTGTTGGAGGTCAGTCATCTCAGCTCCAGGACATCACTGCCGAAGTTCCTCAGGGTAGTGTCCTCAGCCCAACCATCTTCAGCTGCTTCATCAATGTCCTTCCATCCATCATAAGGTCAGAAGTGGGGATGTTCACTGATGATTGCACAATGTTCAGCACCATTCACAACTCCTCAGATACTGAAGCAGTCCATGTCCAAATGCAGCAAGACCTGGACAATATCCAGGCTTGGGCTGACAAGTGGCAAGTAACATTCACACCACACAAGTGCCAGGAAATGACCATCTCCAATGAGAGAGAATCTAACCATCGCCCCTTGACATTCAATGACATTACCATCACTGAATCTCCCACTATCAACATCCTGGGGGTTACCATTGACCAGAAACTGAACTGGACTAGCCATATAAATACTGTGGCTACAAGAACAGGTCAGAGGCTAGGAATCATGTGATGAGTAACTCACCTCCTGATTCCCCAAAGCCTGTCCACCATCTACAAGTCACAAGTCAGGAGTGAGGGAATACTCCCCACTTGCGTGGATGAATGCAGCTCCCGCAACACTCAAGAAGCTTTACACTGTCCAGGACAAGGCAGCCCGCTTGATTGTCACCACATCAACAAACATTCACTCCCTCCACTACCAACACACAGTAGCAGCAGTGTGTACCATCTACAAGATGCACTGCAGGAACTCACCAAGGCTCCTTCAACAGCACCTTCCAAGCCCATGACCACTACCATCTAAAAGGACAAGGGCAGCAGATAGATGGGAACACCACCACCTGGAAGTTCCCCTCCAAGTCACTCACAATAAAGACTTGGAAATATATCACCGTTCCTTCACTGTCGCTGGGTCAAAATCCTGGAACTCTCTTCCTAACAGCACTGTGGGTGTACCTACACCACATGGGCTGCAGCAATTCAAGAAGGCAGCTCACCACCACCTTCTCAAGGGCAACTAGGGATGGGCAATAAATGCTGGCCCAGCCAGCGAAGCCCACATCCCATGAATAAATAAAACAAAATTGGGAAATACCGGATGAATTGAGCAGATATTTTGCATCTCTCTTCACTGGAGAGGATACAAATAACATCCCAGAGATAAATGTGAATCAGGAAATGAAAGGGAGCGAGGATCTTAAAACAATTACAATCACCAGGGAAAGGGGACAGAGAAAATTATTAGAACTAAAAGCTGACAAGTCCCCAGGTCCTGATGGTCTTCATCCTCGGCTCTTCAAAGAACTAGCTGCTGAGATAGGAGATTCATTGGTTTTAAATTTTCCAAAATTCCCTAGATTCTGGAAATGACCCATCAGATTGGAAAATAGAGAATGTGACTCCTCAATTCAAGAAAGGAAGGAGACAGGAAGCAGGAAACTACAGGCTGGTTAGCTTAACCTCTGTCATTGGGAATTGCTGGAATCTATTACTAAGGAGGTTATAGTGGGGCACTTAGAAAATCCCAATGCAATCAGGCAGAATCAACATGGTTTTGTGAAAGGGGTGTCATGTTTGACTGATTTATTGGAGTTCTTTGAGGAAGTAACAAGCAAAGTGGATAAAGGGGAACCTGCAGATGTACTGTACTTAGATTTCCAGAAGGCACTTGACAATGTGCCACATCAAAGGTTAGGACAGAAAATAAGAGCTCATGGTGTAGGGGTAACATATTAGCATGCATAGATGGTTGGTTAGCTAACAGAAAGCAGAGAGTAGGGATAAATGGGTATTTTTCAGTTGCCAAGTTGTGATGAGTGGAGTGCCACAGGGATCAGTGCTGGGACCTCAAATGTTTACAATTTACATCAATGACTTGGATGAGGAACTGAATGTGTGGTTGCTAAATTTGCTGATGACACAAAGATGAGTAGGAAAGTGAGTCATGAAAAGGACATAAGGAGTCTGCAAAGGGACACAGATAGATTAAGTGAAGCGGGTAGGCAAAAATTTGGTGGATGGAGAATAAGGTGGGAAACATGAACTTGTCCATTTTGGCAGAAAGAATAGAAAAGCAGCACATTATTTAAATGGAGAGAGATTACAGAACCCTGAGGTACGGAAGGATTTGGGTGTCCTAGGACATGAATCAGGAAATGTTTGTGTGAATGTACAGCAAGTAATTAGGAAGAGAAATGGAATATTGGTGTTTATTGCAAGGGGAATGGAATATAAAGGTAGGGATATTTTGCTACAGTTGAATAGGGTGTTGGTTAGACCACATCTGGAGTACTGTGTACAGTTTTAGTCTCCTTTTTAAAGAAAGGATATAATAGCATTAGAAGTGGTTCAGAGAAGGTTCACTTGCCTGATTCCTGGGATGGGGGTGAGGTGGGCGGTGGTTTACCTGATGAGAAAAGGTTGGAGAGGCTGGGCCTGTATCCACTGGAGTTTAGAAGAATGAGAAATGATCTTATTGAAACATATAAGATTCTGAGGGGACTTGACAGGGTGGAGGCTGAGAGGATATTTCCCCTTGTGGGGGAGACTAGAACTAGGGAACACTGTTTAAAAATGAGGGGCCTCCAGAGAGCAGTGGAGGCAGGGTCAATGAATATTTTTAAGGCAGAGGTAGACAGGTTCTTAACTAACAAGTGAATCGAAGGTTATCAGGTGCAGGCAGAATATGGAGTTGAGGCCACAGTCAGATCAGCCATGATCTTATTGAATGGTGGAGCAGACTCGATGGGCCGAATGGCCTCTTCATTCATACGCTCGTATGTCTTTATCTAGCTCCCCTCAAATGCATGTAAACAATTCACCTCACCATCCCATGTGGTTGTGAGTTCCACATTCTCAACATTCTTTGTTTAAAGAGGTCTCTTCTGAATTTAGGATTTCTTGGTGACTATCCTATATTGACAGCCTCTAGTTCTGCTCTTCCCCACAAGAGGAAACATTCGCTCTCTATCCACTCGATCAAAAATTTTTCATCATTTTAAAGAACTCTATTAGAGTACCCCCTCAGCCTTCTGTTACCAAGAGAGAGACCCAGCCTATCTAACCTTCCCTGACATGTAAACTCACATATTTCTGGTCTCATCCTTGCAAATCTTCTCTGCACCTTCTCCAGTGCCTCTAAATCCTTTTTATGGTATGGAGACCAGAACTGCACCCAATGCTATGGGGGGGGGCACAACCGGCCCGACCTGGTGTAAAACAGCGGGCGATGATGTTGGGCAAGTGTCCTGACGCCATTGCACACTCACACGGTACTTCAGTCGATGATCATGCCCACCGACAATCAAGAGGCCTATTAAGACCGTTAATGTATGAATTATGGGATTTTTTGCTGCCTGTCTAATGTTATGGTTGGTGGGCGGGAGAATTGGCAGGCGGCCTTAGGGTTTCCAATTTTTCAGGTGGTGGGTGGGCTCGGCAGGAGCGGGGCTGGGGTGGTCACGGAGCGGGGGTGGGGTGGTCACGGAGCGGGGGGTGGGGTGGTCACGGAGCTGATCGCCGCCCACGTTCGGCTCCGCGCCACCATTTTACGCGGGCAGGCCAGTCAAATATGAGCGGTAGCGCTCAGCGCTACCTGTGCGGGTGGGGAGAGGAGGGAGAGTCAGGTCCAGCGCTCGAATGAGGCACGGAGGCAATCTCCCTAAGGCACGGAGCTGACATCATCGTGTGTATTTTACACCAGATCAGGTCAGAGAGATTGAATTGATGTTCAAAAACTTAAATAAAAGGTTTAAAAATTTATTGAAACATGTTCCCTCACGTGACTGTGTCACATGGGTCGGGACATGTTTCTATATTTATGAAGCTATTTAAATTTATTTAATAAAAGCTGTAGGGAACCTCCTCCCTCTCAGGGATGTGAAGGCTGCTCGGGCTTTTCACCTGCTCACCAACCTGAAGGATGGGCAGTGTTAACAAGCACAACAGTTACTTAGTTAATGGCTTTAACAGCATCCAACATCATCGCTCATCATTTTACACACTGACATGTCGAGCCTGCCCTCCACACGCTGACTGCAGAATCCTGCCCTATATGTTCATGTGAGGGAGTCTGATGTGTTGACATTTTTTCCTGCATTTCATGGTTTTAAATTCTTCAGCTCCCTGAGGCAGCTCCCTGCCTTCAACTCTCTGTCTTCAACTCTCTGCCTTCAACTCTCTGCCTTCAACTCTGTCTTCAACTCCCTGCCTTCAACTCTCTGTCTTCAACTTCCTGCCTTCAACTCCCTGCCTTCAACTCTCTGTCTTCAACTCCCTGCCTTCAACTCTCTGTCTTCAACTCCCTGCCTTCAACTCCCTGCCTTCAACTCCCTGCCTTCAACTCTCTGTCTTCAACTCTCTGCCTTCAACTCTCTGTCTTCAACTCCCTGCCTTCAACTCCCTGCCTTCAACTCTCTGTCTTCAACTCCCTGCCTTCAACTCCCTGCCTTCAACTCTCTGTCTTCAACTCTCTGCCTTCAACTCCCTGCCTTCAACTCTCTGTCTTCAACTCCCTGCCTTCAACTCGCTGCCTTCAACTCCCTGCCTTCAACTCGCTGCCTTCAACTCCCTGCCTTCAACTCCCTGCCTTCAACTCTCTGTCTTCAACTCCCTGCCTTCAACTCCCTGCCTTCAACTCCCTGTCTTCAACTCCCTGCCTTCAACTCTCTGTCTTCAACTCTCTGCCTTCCACTCTCTGCCTTCAACTCCCTGGCTTCAACTCCCTGCCTTCAACTCCCTGCCTTCAACTCTCTGCCTTCAACTCTCTGTCTTCAACCCTCTGTCTTCAACTCCCTGCCTTCAACTCCCTGCCTTCAACTCCCTGCCTTCAACTCTCTGTCTTCAACTCCCTGCCTTCAACTCTCTGTCTTCAACTCCCTGCCTTCAACTCCCTGCCTTCAACTCCCTGCCTTCAACTCTCTGTCTTCAACTCCCTGCCTTCAACTCTCTGTCTTCAACTCTCTGCCTTCAACTCTCTGCCTTCAACTCTCTGTCTTCAACTCCCTGCCTTCAACTCCCTGCCTTCAACTCTCTGTCTTCAACTCCCTGCCTTCAACTCTCTGTCTTCAACTCCCTGCCTTCAACTCCCTGCCTTCAACTCCCTGCCTTCAACTCCCTGCCTTCAACTCCCTGCCTTCAACTCCCTGCCTTCAACTCCCTGCCTTCAACTCCCTGCCTTCAACTCTCTGCCTTCAACTCTCTGCCTTCAACTCCCTGCCTTCAACTCCCTGCCTTCAACTCCCTGCCTTCAACTCTCTGCCTTCAACTCCCTGCCTTCAACTCCCTGCCTTCAACTCCCTGTCTTCAACCCTCTGTCTTCAACTCCCTGCCTACAACTCTCTGCCTTCAACTCCCTGTCTTCAACCCTCTGTCTTCAACTCCCTGCCTTCAACCCTCTGTCTTCAACTCCCTGCCTACAACTCCCTGCCTTCAACTCCCTGCCTTCAACTCCCTGCCTTCAACTCTCTGCCTTCAACTCTCTGTCTTCAACTCTCTGTCTTCAACTCCCTGCCTACAACTCCCTGCCTTCAACTCCCTGCCTTCAACTCCCTGCCTTCAACTCTCTGCCTTCAACTCTCTGTCTTCAACTCTCTGTCTTCAACTCCCTGCCTTCAACTCCCTGTCTTCAACTCTCTGTCTTCAACTCCCTGCCTTCAACTCTCTGTCTTCAGCTGTCTGCCTTCAGGGAATTTTCATTCCGCACTCCCCCACGCCCACACAGATTTCAGTACCCGCCCTCCTTCCACCCGCACCCCCACCCGGCAGTGCTGAGCCTTTCAGTGCGTGTTTCACGTTGGCTGTTTCAGCCCAAAATCATGTTCAGGGGCCGATGACGGTCCAGCCATCACACCCCCTCTCCCAGTGACCCAAAAATCCGAGATTCAAAAATGTTCAGCATAATTTCTCTCCTGTTCAATCTATTCTGCTAGAAATAAACCCTCGTGCTCGGTTTGAGTTTTACAGCCTCATTAACCTGTGTTGCTGCTTCTAATGATCGATGTGGTTCTACTTCAGGTTCCTTTGTTCCTCTACCCCGTTTAAATTCTTATTTGAAAATTAATATGCAACCTTCCTCTTTTTCTTACCACAATTTAATGCTCACATTTATCTGTGTTGAAATTAATTTGCCAGTTATACACCCATTCTGCAAGAGTATTAATGCCTTGTTATAATTTGCTGTGGTTCTCAGATGTAACATCTGTTCAGTTTGAAAAAGATTCTCCTTGTCCAGAATGTGAAAGAACTTGAGGCAATTTGTGAAAACTTTTTTTTGAACTTAATGAGTTGCTGTGATCTGGAATGTGCTGCCTGATGGGGCAGTGGAAACAAATCCAATACAGATAGCTTCCGTTTAAAGTACAATCTAATAGCGTGCTTTCATTTTAATACTGTTTGTAAATTAGGGAATGGGATGATACTGGCCTGTCCTTCACTTTGTTTCTCCACAGTTACTGTGCATGCACCAAGAGCTACTTAAACAATTCTCATCTCCTGCTCGTTGCTGCTCTTGCTCCCAGCTTACCACTTCTCTCTTACCCGCCCCCCCCATTCCCTCCTGCTCTACACCTCTCCCAATCTGTTTGCTGCATCCCTCTCCCAACCCCCTTACTATCTCCCTATGGGTGAGTGCTTGGGAGAGGAGGATCAAGAGGGAAGTAGCAAAGGGGTCAGGAAAGGGAAGTGCTGAATGGGAGGGGGTGAGGAGCCCTGGAGAGGTGCAGTGTGCGGGAGCAAGAGGGGTGACAAGCAGCGAGAAACAGGTAAGTGGAAGGAGGATACTTGGAGCAGTTAGATTCAAGACAGACAATAGGATTTTAATGTAAAAATTGCAGGTCAGGAACATAAACCACCCTTATGACATTTGGCACATTGTTCTTTTAGGAATACATTAGGAGTTCTAAACAAGGGACAGGTGTAGTAACTTTCAGAAAGGAATTGGGTAAATATGTGAACAGAACAGCGCTAAGGGGCAATATTGGAGAACGTGGGACTAATTGGATAACTCTTTCAAAACACTAGCGCAGGTACAGTAGGCCAAATGGCATCTTTCTGTGCGGTAAGATTCTGTGATTCTATCACAACAACTCATTGTATAAATTCTTTCCCCTCCTTCAACTTACCTGTTTCTTGCTGCTTGTCACCTCTCTTGCTCCCGCACACTGGACCTCTCCAGGGCTCCTCGCTCCCTCCCATTCAGCACTTACCTCAGGCTTCAGTGCAAGTCACTTTAAATCTGTGATCCTCTGGTTACTGACTCTTCTGCCACCAAAAAGAGTTTCTCCCTGTTTTCTCTGGGGAGGTGATGCCATAGTGATATTGTCACTGGACTGTAATCGAGAGACCCAGGGTAACGCTCTGGGGACCCGGGTTCAAATCCCACCAGATGGTGGAATTTGAATTCAATAAAAATCTGGAATTAAAAGTCTGATGATGACCATGAAACTATTGTCGATTGTTGTAAAAACCCATCTGGGTCACTAATGTCCTTGAGGGAAGGAAATCTGCCATCCTTACCTGGTCTGGCCTACATATGACTCCAGACCCACAGCGATGTGGCTGACTCTTAAATGCCCTCTCAAATGAACAAGGGCAGGGGTGGGTAATAAATGCTGGCCTAGCCAGCGATGCCACATCTCATGAACAAATAAAAAAAACTCTGAATGCTTCCATTAAATCTCCCCTTAATCCAAGGAGAACAACCTGAGCATCTCTGGTCTGTCCACATTAAATGAATCCATTCTGGTAATTCTCTCCAGCAGCTTTCCCAATACATGACATCGTTCCTAATGTGTGGAGCCCCAAATGGGACACAGTGGTGCCTAACCAGTGATTTTTGTAAGTTTAGTACATCCATGCCTCCAATGCCATCCTTGTACTCCATTGTTCCAAATAAAGCCATGTTGTCCTACAGCCTAGTCAAGTTGTCCAGCCACCTTCAGAGCAGGACCATGCTGCCCCTACACCCCCTTGAAAATCATGCCACATGTGCAGCAACAACAGTGCTGGGCAGCTGTGCAGTAGTGACTATTAAAAGTGCTACTGCAAAAGGGACAGAAGTTGATGAAAGGGCAGAAAGTTGTGATTAATGGGCTGGGGAATAATTTCATAAGCAGAGGGACAGATATTTATTCCTGTAACAGTCATTGTGAGTCCCGTATGGTGTGTTGCCTCCCCGGTGCCAGGGTAAAGGACATTATGGAGAGGGTGTGGAATGAGCCACAAGTTGTTGGACATGTTGGTGCCACTGAAATAGAGAGGCAGCTATTGAGGTCCTGAGGTCAGATTTTCTGAGTCGGAATGAAATTAAAAAGCATAATGTCAAAGGCTATAATCTGTGGATCACTAATGAGAGTAGAAAGATAGGGAGGGGCAAGGTGTGGCACAGGAGGGAGGGCTTTAGATTCTTAGGATATTGGGATCAGTTTTGCGGGAAGAGGCACCCTATTCAAAGGTTGTATTTCAACAGGACTGTCATTGTCCTCATGGGAAGGTTCACTTGGGTGGCTGAGAAAGGTTTAATGTAAATTGGCAGGGGATATAGAAGCATACAGAAGTAGAAAAGAGGATAAGGTGTATAAAATGAGAGTGCCACGCAGCACCACAGAAGGGAGTAATAACATATTCGAAATGCCCAGAATTTGGAGGACTACGAGAAAAACAAAGATAGGTTTAGAATGTGTATCTGTAAATGTTGAAATTTGGTGAGTTACAAGCACAAAAATCCACATTGGAACTTAATGTCAGAGCAATAACAGGAAAATGTGGCTTAAATTGATGAGGAGTGAGTGCTCAATATTCAGGGATATAAAGTGTTCAGAAAAGATAGGGAAGGAAAAAGGGAGATGGGGTGGCAGCACTGATTAGGGAAGACATTGCTGTGTTGGAAAGAGAGGATTTCCGAAGGGGGCAAGGACAGACCTATTGGCTGGATCATACGACTGGGCACATATTTGATATGTCTCCCGATAGTGGAAGGGGCAAATCTGGAGGGCAATCCCAGAGACGTGCAAGAGCTTGGGAATATTGGAGGACTTTATCCAAATATTGATTGGGATAATTTTAGAGTGAAGGGAGGGGGCGGATTTTCTGTTGAGAGTAAAGTCACCTTATGGATGAAATCAAGAGAAACAAAATTGGGCTGTACCTTGCACAGTAATTGTAAGTAGAATTTCCAAATTGTCAAAGTAATCTCCTCTCAGAATGCCGCAATTTGGAAGAATTGATCCTTTCAACTCAGCCTCAGATGATCGGTCTTATTTTATCGAATACCTCACGTCAAAATGTTTTGGATTGGGGGAAAGTGGATTTTAGTGAAATAAGGCAGGATCTGGCCAAGGTAGACTGGGAACAGCTACTTGTGGGGAAATCTACAGAGGAGGAGTGGGGGGTGTTCAAAAAGGAAATGGGGAAGGTATGGGCTCAACATGTTCCCTCTAGGGTGATAGGAAGGAGTAACAGAGATGACCAGAGATATTCAGGTTATGATGAGAAGGAGAAGAGAGGCTTTTAGCAGGTACAAGGGAAACAAATCAGGGGAGACATGAGTGGAGTACAGAAAGTGCAGGGTGGAGCTTAAGAAAGCAATTAAGAGAGCAAAGAGGGGATATGAGAAAGTCCTGGCTGGTAAAAGTAGGGAAAATCCCAAGATATTCTATAAGTATATCAATAGGAAGAGGATAATCAGGGAAAGAGTAGGGCCCATTAGGGACCAAAGGGGCAATCTATGGGTGGAGCCAGAGGACATCGCTAGAGTATTGAATGAATACTTCACATCTGTCTTCACCCAAGAGAATGAGGATGAAGGTATTGAACTCAGAGAAAGAGACTGCGAGGTTCTTAAGCAAAATTAATATAGGGAGTGACAAGGTATTGGAGGTGTTGGCAGGCTTAAAAGTGGACAAATCTCCAGATCCAGATGATTTGTGTCCCAGACTGCTCAGGGAGGCAAGGGAGGAGATCACAGGGGCTCTGACCCAAATTTTTAATTCTCTCTGGCCACAGGGGAGGTGCCAGAGGACTGGAGAACAGCTAATGTGGTTCCGCTATTTAAGAATAAGCCAGGGAACTACAAGCCAGTGAGTCTCACGTCAGTGGTAGGGAAACTATTGGAGAAAATTCTGAAGGAGAGAATCTATCTCCACTTGGAGAGGCAAGGTTTGATCAGGGATAGTTAGCATGGCTTTGTCAGAGGGAGGTCATGCCTGACAAATTTGATTGAATATTTTGAGGGGGTGACCAGGTGTGTAGATGAGGGTAGTGCAGTTGATGTAGTTTATATGGATTTCAGCAAAGCCTTTGACAAGGTCCCACATGGGAGACTTATAAAGAAGGCAAATGCACATGGGATACAGGGTAATTTGATGAGGTGGATTCAAAATTGGCTTAGTTGTAGGAGGCAGAGGGTGATGACAGAAGGATGCTTTAGTGACTGGAAGCCAGTGTCCAGTGATGTACCACATGGATATGTGTTGGCTCTCCTATTATTCATCATTTATATAAATGACATAGATTACATTGTGGGGGGTAGGATTAGTAAGTTTGCGGATGACACAAAGATTGGCCGTGTGGTTAACAATGAGGTTGAGTGTCTTGGGCTACAGGAAGATATAGAAGGGATGGTCAAATGGGCAGATAAGTGGCAGATGGAAGTTAACCCTGAAAATTGTGAGATGATACACTTTGGAAGGAGTAATTTGACAAGGAAGTATTCAATGAACAGCATGGCACTAGGAGGTTTTGAGGAACAAAGGGACCTTGGTTTGTGTGTCCATAGATCTCTGAAGGCGGAGGGGCATGTTAGTGGGGTTGTGAAAAAGGCATATGGGACACTTGCCTTTATCAATTGAGGCATAGATTACAAAAGTAGGGAGGTCATGTTGGAGTTGTCATGTGGTGAGGCCACAGCTGGAGTAGTGTGTGCAGTTCTGGTCGCCACATTATAGGAAGGATGTGATTGCACTGGAGGGGGTGCAGAGGAGATTCACCAGGATGTTGCCTGGGATGAAACATTAAAGTTATGAAGAGAGGTTGGATAGACTTGGGTTGTTTTCGTTGGAGCAGAGAAGTCTGAGGGACGACCTGATCGAGGTGTACAAGATTATGAGGGGCATGGACAGGGTGGATAGGGAGCAGCTGTTCTCCTTAGTTGAAGGGTCAGTCACAAGGGGACATAAGTTCAAGGTGAGGGGCAGGAGGTTTATGGGGGAATGTGAGGAAAAACGTTTTTACCCAGAGGGTGGTGAGGGTCTGGAATGCGCTGCCTGGGAGGATGGTGGAGGTGGGTTGCCTCACATCCTTTATAAAGTACCTGGATGAGCACTTGGCACGTCATAACATTCGAGGCTATGGGCCAAGTACTGGTAAATGGGATTAGGTAGGTAGGTCAGGTGTTTCTCACGTGTCAGTGCAGACTCGATGGGCCGAAGGGCCTCTTCTGCACTGTGTGATTCTGTGAAAGGCATAAGCAGAGTCACTGTCTATTATGGAAGCCAATTGGTAAAGCTACCAGTGTTGGTGTTGAGAGGCAGAGGATCAAACCTCCGAGGGCAAAACTGGCTGAGGGAAATCAACATTGAGATTCCAAAAGGAAGCTGAAAACATTACTGTTTTGGAAAAAGAGTGTGTAGGGAGTCAACAACCTGAAGAGAAGAATGTTATCTTCACTCAGAATGTGCTAGAACAGCAAAATGAACTCACAGAGCCCCTGCTTAATGAGAGAGATTGAGACAAGGTGAGCAACCTTCCACAGGAAGAAGAAAATCTTCTGAAAGACCTTCACACACAATGAGATTCCATCAGGTCATAGTTTGTACCTCTAGAAAACACTGAAAAAGGAGCAGAACGAATTCAGCATCTCTCTGAACAAGCTGAAGGATGTTGGCAGAGAAGACACAACAAAGCTCAATTTTCCAGAGGCAGCAAACAAATACAAAAAAGAAACGGAAGAGATGAAGAATCAGCTAAATGGAATCAAAGGGACTTCGGAGAAAAAAGTCCCAGAATTTTCGAAGAAGCAGACAGATGATGAAATATTGGGAGATTCAGCCTCTGAACTCAGACAAGTCACATTTATATCTAAGGGTAGTCTGGCTAATATGGAAGTGGAAAAGACGGCTGAGATTAAAGTCAGTGTTAAATGCAGAAGGAAGACACAGGAACACAAATAGAGCCCTGATCCTGGCAGCATATGAGATTCTTCTGTACATAGGCCTGGAAATCAAATTGCAAACACCAACGCCCTTAGTCGTTTGCCTTTACAAGAAAATGATGAGCACATCCTAGTTCCACAGGAACCTGTTTTATTGTTAAATTTCTTAGTCTCCTCACCGGTATGTACTTGACAGATCAGAGACTGGATAAGTCGGGACCCAGTCCTGTCTCAGATACAAGGACAAGTGCTTCACGGTTGGTCACAAGAACAGGTATCTGATGAAATGAAACCGTATTTTAACAGAAGACATGAAATAACCAGCGAGGAAGGCATCTTATTGTGGGAAGCACGAGTGATAGTTCCTCCAAAGGGAAGAGAGCTATTGTTAATTGAGCTACATAGCGTACATCCAGGAATTTCCTGAATGAAGACTATAGCACGCAACTATCTATGGTGGCCTGGGATGGATGGAGAAATAGAGAGCTTAGTGAAGAATTGTGTGTAGTGTCAGCAAGTGTAAAGATCACCATCAACAGCTCCATTACACCCTTGGGAATGGCCAGGAAGGCCATGAGTGCACTTTCACATTGACTATGTGGGATCTTTCATGGGAACAATGTTTCTGCTCATTGTTGATGCCCATTCAAAATGGATGGACATATATGAGGTGAAGTCACTAATGTCTTCTGCTACAATTGAGAAGCTACGTCAAAGTTTTGCCATTAAAGACTACCAGAAGTGGTTGTTTCTGATAACTGCACAGCATTTACGTGTGCTGAGTTTTATTGGTTTATCAGCCTCAACGGTATCACTCATGTAAAAACTTCACCATACTACCCTCCCTCAAACAGACTGGCTGAAAGGGGGGGGTTCAAATGTTCAAGTCTGGCATGAACGAGTTAACTGGAGATTCCCTAGCAACAAAGCAAGCACGCTTTCTTTTCCATTATAGGACCACCCCTCAGACAACAACAGGTGTCACACCTGCGGAATCATTAATGAAATGATGAGAATTGAGCTTAATGCCAAATTTAGAGGGAAGGTGGAAAGGAGTCAGGGAAGTCAGAAAACTGGACACAACTGGCATAGTCGCATAGGAACAGGAAATTTACTGCGGGGGAGCTGGGATACGTGAAAAACTTTGGAGAAGGACTAAAGTGGTTACTGGGTGAAATAATTGCAGTGACTGGACCTCTATCTTACTACGTGGAGGTGGAAGGCTGAGTCATATGGAGACATGTGGGTCATCTGAGGAAGAGAGAAACAAATCACCAAGAATTGATTCCACTAGTGTTCACGACCAGGTCAGCGATTCCTGTTGAGGGAACTCAACCCAGTACAGGTGCTTGTTGTATGTACAAGAGTTGAGGAAACAGATGTGCAGGGGCCCAGTGAAGACCCTGCTGTTCAGAAAATTCTGGGAAAGGAGGTTCCTGACAAAGCAACTGAAATTGTAGAGTTGAGACATCCTACATGCATAAGGAAACTGTCAGAAAGACTGAATTTGTAAATTACTCACTAGTGTAACTAATTTGCTATTTTGAAAAAGTTGTGATTGAAAATGTAAAATGTATTTCCAAGTAAAGGGGGAGGGACGTGGTAACAATGGTTTGATATGATGGGTAGTATACCTTTAAGAAGGATGCTATAATGGAAAATCACATGATCTTGTGCGACCAATAGAAGAGTAGCGAGGGCTAACTGTGGCCAGAATGTTTTGCTGAGTGGGCGGGCTTATGGCCGACCCACAGTGTAAAATGACGCGCGATAATTCGGTGGGCGGGCACATTTATTGCCCATCCCTAGTTGCCCTTGAGAAGGTGGTGGTGAGCTGCCTTCTTGAGCCGCTGCAGTCCATGTGGTGTAGGTACACCCACAATGCTGTTAGGGTGGGAATTCCAGGATTTTGACCCAGCGACATTGAAGGAACGGCGATATATTTCCAAGTCAGGATGGTGAGTGACTTGGAGGGGAACTTCCAGGTGGTGATGTTCCCATCTATCTGCTGCCCTTGTCCTTCTAGATGGTAGTGGTCGTGGGTTTGGAGGGTGCTATCGAAGGAACCTTGGTGAATTCCTGCAGTGCATCTTGTAGATGGTACACACTGCTGCTACTGTGCGCCGGTGGTGGGGGGAGTGAATGTTTGTGGATGTGGTGCCAATCAAGCGGGCTGCTTTGTCCTGAATGGTGTCCAGCTTCTTGAGTGTTGCGAGAGCTGCACTCATCCAGGCAAGAGGGGAGTATTCCATCACACTCCTGACTTGTGCCTTGTAGATGGTGGATGGGTTTTGGGGAGTCAGGAGGTGAGTTACACGCCACAGGATTCCTAGACTCTGACCCGTTCTTGTAGCCACAGTATTTATATGGCTAGTCCAGTTCAGTTTCTGGTCAATGGTAACCCCCAGGATGTTGATAGTAGGGGATTCAGTGATGGTAATGCCATTGAATGTCAAGGGGCGATGGTTAGATTCTCCCTTGTTGGAGATGGTCATTGCCTGACACTTGTGTGGTGTGAATGTTACTTGCCACTTGTCAGCCCAAGCCTGGATATTGTCCAGGTCTTGCTGCATTTGGACATGGACTGCTTCAGTATCTGAGGAGTTGTGAATGGTGCTGAACATTGTGCAATCATCAGTGAACAGCCCCACTTCTGACCTTATGATGGAAGGAAGGTCATTGATGAAGCAGCTGAAGATGGTTGGGCCAAGGATACTACCCTGAGGAACTCCTGCAGTGATGTCCTGGAGCTGAGATGATTGACCTCCAACAACCACAACCATCTTCCTTTGTGCTAGTCATTAATCCAACCAGTGGAGAGTTTTCCCCCGATTCCCATTGACTCCAGTTTTGCTAGGGCTCCTTGATGCCACACTCGGTCAAATGCGGCCTTGATGTCAAGGGCAGTCACTCTCACCTCACCTTGGGAGTTCAGCTCTTTTGTCCATGTTTGAACAAAGGTTGTAATGAGGTCAGGAGCTGAGTGGCCCTGGCGGAACCCAAACTGGGCAACAGTGAGCAGGTTATTGCTAAGCAAGTGCTGCTTGATAGCACTGTTGATGACCCCTTCCATTACTTTACTGATGATGGAGAGTAGACTAATGGGGCAGTAATTGGCCAGATTGGATTTGTCCTGCTTTTTGTGTACAGGACATACCTGGGCAATTTTCCATATAGCCGGGTAGATGCCAGTGTTGTAGCTGTACTGGAACAGCTTGGCTAGGGGCGCGGCAAGTTCTTGAGCACAGGTCTTCAGTACTATTGCTGGAATATTGTCAGGGCCCATAGCCTTTGCAGTATCCAGTGCCGTCGTTTGTTTCTTGATATCACATAGAATGAATGGAATTGGCTGAAGACTGGCATGTGTGATGCTGGGGACCTCCAGAGGAGGCTGAGACTGTAGCAAATGCTTCAGCCTTATCTTTTGCACAGATGTGCTGGGCTCCTCCATCATTGAGGATGGGGATATTTGTGGAGCCTCCTCCTCCAGTGAGTTGTTTAATTGTCCACCACCATTCACAACTGGATGTGGCAGGACTGCAGAGCTTAGATCTGATCCGTTGGTTGTGGGATCGCTTAGCTCTATCACTTTCTGCTTATGCTGTTTGGCACAAGTAGTCCTGTGTTATAGCTTCACCAGGTCAACACTTCATTTTTAGGTATGCCTGGTGCTGCTCCTGGCATGCCCTCCTGCACTCTTCATTGAACCAGGGTTGATCCCCTGGCTTGATGGTAATGGTAGAGTGGGGGATATGCTGGGCCATGAGGTTACAGATTGTGTTCGAGTACAATTCTGCTGCTGCTGATGCCCCACAGCGCCTCATGCATTCACAGTCTTGAGTTACTAGATCTGGTTGAAGTCTATCTCATTTAGCATAGTGGTAGTGCCACACAACATGATGGAGGGTATCCTCAATGTGAAGGTGGGACTTCGTCTCCACATTGACTGTGTGGTGGTCACTCCTACTGATACTGTCATGGACAGATGCATCTCTGGCAGGCAGGTTGGTGAGGATGAGTTCAAGTATGTTTTTCCCTCTTGTTGGTTCCCTCACCAACTGCCGCAGACCCAGTCTAGCAGCTATGTCATTTAGGACTCGGCCAGCTCAGTCAGTAGTGATGCTACCGAGCCACTCTCAGTGCTGGACATTGAAGTCCCCCACCCAGAGTACATTCTGCACCTTTGCCATCCTCAGTGCTTCCTCCAAGTGATGTTCAATATGGAGGAGCACTGATTCATTCGCTGAGGGAGGGCGGTATGTGGTAACCAGCAGGAGGTTTCCTTGTCCATGTTTGACCTGATGCCATGAGACTTCATGGGATCCGGAGTCGATGTTGAGGACTCCCAGAGCAAATCCCTCCCGACTGTTTACCACCGTGCCCCCACCTCTGCTGGGCCTGTCCTGCCGGTGGGACAGGACATACCCAGGGATGGTGATGGAGGAGTCTGGGACATTATCTTTAAGGTATGATTCCATGAGGGTGACTATGTCAGGCTGTTGTTTGACTAGTCTGTGAGACAGCTCTCCCCATTTTGGCACTAGACCCCAGGTGTTAGTAAGGAGGAGTTTGCAGGGTTGCTAGGTCTGCGATTGCTGTTGTCGTTTCCGGTGCCTAGGTCAACGTTTCATTCCTTTTTTGTGTCTTGCTCGGCCATTTCAAAGGGCATTTAAGAGTTTCTGTGGGTCTGGAGTCACATGTAGTCCAGACCAGGTAAGAATGACAGATTTCCTTCCCTAAAGGACACCAGTGAACCAGAACAATCGATAATGGTTTAATTGTCATCATCAGTCTTTTAATTCCAGATTTTTATTGAATTCAAATTCCACCATCTGCTGTGGTGGGATTCTTAAATACACTCAATGACCTGGCCTCCACAGCCTTCTGTGGCAATGAATTCCATAGATTCACCACTCTCTGGCTAAAGAAGTTTCTCCTCACCTCTGTTCTAAAAGATCTTCCCTTTACTCTGAGGCTGTGCCCTCGGGTCCTAGTCTCTCCTACTAATGGAAACATCTTCCCCACGTCCACTCTATCCAGGCCTTTCAGTATTCTGTAAGTTTCAATCAGATCCCCCCTCATCCTTCTAAACTCCATCGAGGGTATACCCAGAGTCCTCAAATGTTCCTCATATGTTAACCCTTTCATTCCTGGGATCATTCTCGTGAACCTCCTCTGGACCCTCTCCATGGCCAGCACATCCTTCCTGAGATATGGGGCCCAAAGTTGCTCACAATATTGTAAATGTGGTCTGACCAGAGCCTTATAAAGCCTCAGCAACACATCCCTGCTTTTATATTCTAGTCCTCTCGAAATAAATGCCAACATCGCATTTGCCTTCCTAACTACCGACACAACCTGCAAGTTAACCTTAAGAGAATCCTGGACTAGGACTCCCAAGTCCCTTTGCACCCCAGATTTCTGAATTCTCTCCCCATTTAGAAAATAGTCTATGCCTCTATTCTTCCTACCAAAGTCATGACCTCACACTTCCCCAAGTTGTATTCCATCTGCCACTTCTTTGCCCATTCTCCTAACCTGTCTAAATCCTTCTGCAGCCTCCCCGCCTCCTCAATACTACCTGTCCCTCCACCTATCTTTGTATCATCTGCAAACTTAGCCAGGATGCCCTCAGTTCCTTCATCTAGATCATTAATGTATAAAGTGAAAACTCCAAACTGCTTTTTGAAAACAAACCGCAGTGAGATGAATGACTGATTTGTTTTTTGGTAGGATTGGATGAGGAAAGAATATTAGAGACATCACCAGTAAAATCCCCACTCTGAGAGTCACCACTTCAACCACCAGACTGGATAGATTGTTTCAACGTTTAAACCAAAGGACAGAACTCCAAAAATATATTAACTTCTTCAATCGCGCAAGGTGTTAGCGACCATTGTGGGATCGACAACCCTTGTATCGAGCCACATCAGCAGACCAGGCAGTGGTCGCTGGAAATGTGTTCAGATGTCCATGAGTTCTACGCAGCAGTGGTAAGGTTCCGAATGGAACTTAAACCCATCACCTACAAGTCAAAGGGATGAATGTGACCAAGCAATGTGGCTAATACTTGAAAATTACATTATTGCAACTTGTAACTAAATAGAATATAATAAGAAACAAAGGCTGCAATAAGTTTTGTCATGTTTCTCCACACAGCGTGTTACTGTGCTTGTCACAATGGCTACACTACAAATATGTCAGTTGGCATGTGGAAATGTTTTAGTTAACAAGAGTTATGTATTCGGTGCAGGTTCAAGAAGGAACATCAATGGAACATTTAGAAACAGGCCTTGTGGTCAAAAACTGTTCAATTTCCTGTTCAGATGTTCAAAGATTCAGTCCAGCAGATACGAAGGTTGTTGAAGCAAGGTGTAATTAGATTCACCAGCCGGTAGTAGGCTCGCAGAAGCTCCTTGACTTTCTTTATCTGTCCCAGAGGAAATCCCTTTGACAGAAATCTGAATAAAAATAAAGTTATCTCAAATTGTAACAACGTTTTAAGGGGAAACAGATATACAATAAACAATGCAGAGGATACCAAGCTATCTACAGAAATAAAAACAAAAATTGCTGGAAAAACTCAGCAGGTCTGACAGCATCAGTGGAGAGGAACACAGTTAATGTTTCGAGTCAGTGTGACTCTTCAACAGAACGTGCTTTTATCTACAGAAATATTTCAACATTATCTTCAAAGCTGCACTGAAACATAAGAGAAACACTAATGATGGATTCAGGGTCTTTGAAAGAATGAAATTTCACAAAGATTTATCGGAATTTGTTCAGTACATTAGTTCCACTTGGTAAACACTAGATAGTGGGATTTGCAAGTATTTAGTTATTACGCTGGAATGGTTCCTAATGATAGATCGGGTGCAATTAAATACTTGGGTAATGAACAACAAAGCATCAGTTAAAGATGCTACATGCTGCAAGTTGGTATTTCAAAAAACAGTAAATATTTTAGATGTAATTACTTTTAGGTTCAGGTAAGTAAGGTGGCAGGGCCATGGGGATAGAGTACAGGAATAGGACCAAATGGAATGTTCAACAAAGGGCTTGCTTAGGTTTGATGGGCCGAGTAGCCTCATTCTGTGCTGTAATGACTCTAAGAAGTTATTTTGTACCTCAAAGCTTCAATACAGATTTACACAAAAAGACAGTAGCAGTTAAAGATAGTTATCTCAAACTGGAAAAAGGTGGGAAGTGATGTTACACAAGGATTGGTGCTGCCAGCACAGTTTTTCTGATAAATGCTCTGGATTCAGGAATCAGAAGTACAATTTCAGAACTTGCAGGATTGGAAGAATGAAACAAAATATTGCAATTACTCAGCAGAGGTTCACTGCGGCCGGTACTGTGACTCAGGACAGTCTAACTGCAGACAGCATTGTTACCAGCACAGTCTCACCACGACCAGTACTGTTACTCGGCTCAGTATCAATGCGGCAGAGACCCACCGCGGCCAGTACTGTTACTCGGCACAGTCTCAACATGGCCAGTACTGTTAATAGGCAGAGTCTCACCACTACCTATACTGTTACTTGGCAAAGTCTCACCGTGGCAAGAAGTGTTACTCAGCACAGTCCTATCACGGCCAGTATTGTGACTGGGCATAGATTCACCACAGCCAGCACGGTTACTCGGCACAGTCTCACTGCAGCCAGTACTGTTACTTGGGACAGTCTCACTGCAGCCAGTACTGTTACTTGGGACAGTCTCACTGCAGCCAGTACTGTTACTTGGGACAGTCTCACTGCAGCCAGTACTGTTACTTGGGACAGTCTCACTGCAGTCAGTACTGTTACTTGGCACAGTCTCACTGCAGCCAGTACTGTTACTCGGCGCAGGCTCAGCACGGCCTGTACTGTTACTCGGCACAGTCTGAACATAGCCAGTACTACCACTTGGCACAGACTCACTGCGGTCAGTACTGTCTCTAGGCAGTTTCACCGTGTCCGGCGCTGTTACTTGGGACTGTCTCACTGCAGCCAGTACTGTTACTCGGCGCAGGCTCACCACAGCCAGTACTGTTAATAGGAACAGCCTCACTTTGGCTAGAAATGTTACTAGGCACAGTCTGAACATGGCCAGTACTGTTGTTCGGCACAGTCTTACCCAGTCAGTACTGTTACTGGGCAATGCCTCACTGCGGCCAGTATTGTTACTGGGCACAGTCTCACTATGGCCATCACTGTTACTCAGCGCAGTCTCACTGTGGTCATTATTGTTACTAGGCATAGTCACACCATGGCCGGAACCATTACTAGGCAGAGTCTAAATGCAGCCAGTACTGTTACCTGGCACAGTCTCACTGTGGCTAGAAATGTTACACGGCACAGTCTGAACACAGCCAGTACTATCACTTGGCACCGTCTCACCGTGGCCAGAAGTGTTACTCGGCACAGTCTCACTGTATCTAGTACCGTTACTTGGCACAGTCTCACCGCAGCCAGTATTGTTACTAGGCACAGTCTCACTGCAGCTAGAAATGTTACTCGGCACAATCTCACTGCAGCCAGTACTGTTACTCGGCACAGTCTTACCCTAGCCAGTAGTTACCTGGCACAGTCTCACCACGGCCAGTGCTGTTACTCAGCACACTGTCACCTTGGCCAGTACTGTTACTAGGCACAATCTCCCCGGGGCCAGTACTGTTACTAGGCACAGTCTCACTGCGGCTAGAAATGTTACTCGGCACTGTCTGAACATGGCCAGTACTGTTTCTCGGCACAATCTCACCCGACCAGTACTATTACTCAGCACAGTATCACCATGGTCAGTACTGTGACTAGGCACAGTTTCACTGCAGCCAGTACTGTTACTCGGCAGTCTCACCATGACCGGTACTGTTACTAGTAACCGATGCGGTTAGTAATTTTTCACTTTGTCCATTAAGTTTCCTTCTGACTTTGCCATTGATTATCTCAGTTTTGAGTCAGTCAATGTGACTTTTACATAAGTGTATTCAGCTGCTTCAATTTCATTTGGACCTTTCTATATGCCGGGACAGAGAAGCAAAATTACTTTGTTGAGAAAGCCAGTGTGTATCATAATATCAAGAAATTGTGGACATAGGACCCTCAAACTCCCCCGTTACCTGTACTGCCTGTATCCAGCATGTGGATAATCCACACTAAGTATTACTTTCCACTAGTCTTCAATTGTCCCAATTTTCTCGTCATCTCTGGTATCAATTTTTCGATAATGGGTAGGCTGCCCAGGAGTCTTAGTCTTCAATATAGACAAGGAATGAAACATCTAAAAGAGAAAGCTATTAATTAGCTATTCCCACCTACACTTTCCTGACTTCTCTGAGAATGGATGTTGTTGTAATATCTTGGGGGAAACATTGTGTTATTCTGTAAAGAAGGCTGGTGTGTGTGTATGCGTGTGTGTGTGTATGCGTGTGTGTGTGTGTATGCGTGTGTGTGTGTATGCGTGTGTGTGTATGCGTGTGTACGTATATGCATGTGTGTATGCATGTGCATGCGTGTGTGTATGTGTGTGTATGCGTCTGAGTGTATGCATGTGTGCATGTGTGCGTGCGTGTGTGTGTGTATGCGTTTGCATGTGTGTGTATGCATGCGCATGTGCCTGTGTATGTGTGTGTGTGGGTATGTGTGAGTGTATGCATGCGTGTGTATGCGTGGGTGTGTGTGCATGCATGTGTGTATGCATGTGTGTGTATGCGTGCATGTGTGCGTGGGTGTGTGTGCATGTGTGTGTGTATGCGTGTGTGTGTATGCGTGTGTGTGCACGTGCATGCGTGGGCATGCATGAGAGTGTATGCATGAGAGTGTATGCATGTGTGTGGGTGTGTATGCGCGCGTGTGTGTATGTATATGCGTGTATGTGTACGCGTATGTGTGTGGGTGTGTGTGTGTATGCGTGTGGGTGTATGCGTATATGTGTGTGAATGCGTGTGTGTGTATGCGTACGTGTGTGTGTATGCGTGTGTATGCATGCGTGTGTATGCATGTGCGTGTGCATGCATGTGTGTACGCGTGTGTGTATATGTGTGTGTATGCATATGCGTGTGTATGCACATGCGTGTGGGTATGTGTGTATGCATGTGTATGCGTGTGTGTATGCGTGTGTGTATGTGTGCGTGTGTGCATATATGCATGTGTGTATGCGTGTGCATGCGTGTGTACGTATATGCATGTGTGTGTGTTCATGCGTGTGTGTATGCGTCTGAGTGTATGCATGTGTGCTTGCGTGTGTGTGTGTGTGCATGTGTGTGTATGCATGTGTGTATGCATGCGTATGTGCCTATGTATGCATGTGTGTGTAAGCGTGTGTGTGTGGGTACGCATGAGTGTATGCGTGCATGTGTATGCGTGGGTGTGTGTGCATGCATGTGTGTGTATGCATGCGTATGTGCATGGGTGTGTGTGCATGTGTGTGTGTATGCGTGTGTGTGTATGTGTGTGTAGGCGTGTGTGTGGGTGTGTATACGCGCGTGTGTGTATGCATATGCGTGTATTTGTACGCATATGCATGTAGGTGTGTGTATGTGTGTGGGTGTATGCATATATGTGTGTGAATGTGTGTGTATGCGTACGTGTGTATGCGTGTGTATGCATGCGTGTGCATGCATGTGTATGCATGTGTGTGTGCATGCGTGTATGCGTGCATGTATGCATATGCATGTGTATGCATATGCGTGTGTGTATGCGTGTGTGTTTGTGTGTGTGAATGCATGCGTGTGTATGCGTTTGCATGTGTGTGTGGGTTATATGCATGTGTGTGGGTGCATATGCGTGTGGGTGGGTGCGTATGCGTGTATGTATGTGTATGCGTATGCGTGTTGGTTTGTGTGAATGCGTGTGTGTGTGTGTGAATGCATGTGTGTGTATATGTGTGTGTGGGTGTGTCCGTATGTGTGTAGGTGTGTGTGTATGCATGTGTATGTGTATGTGAATGCATGTGTGTATACGTGTGTGTGTATGTGTGCATGTATATGTGTGTATGTGTATGCATATGTGTATGCGTGTGTGTGTGTGTATGCATGTGTGTGTACGTGTGTGTGTGTGTGTATGCATGTGTGTGTATGCATTTGCATGTGTGTGTGGGTGCATTTGCGTGTGTGTGGGTGCGTATGCATGTGTGTGGGTGCATATGTGTGTGTGTGGGTGCGTATGCGTGTATGTATGTGTATGCTTATGCGTGTTGGTGTGTGTGAATGCATGTGGGTGTATGCATATGTGCGTGTGAATGCGTGTGTGTGTGTGTGCATGCATGTGTATACATGTGTGTGTATGCATGCGTGTGTATATATGCGTGCGTGTATGCGTGTGTGTGTATGCGTGTGTGTGTGTGTATGTGTGTGTGTGTATACGTGTGTGTGTATGCGTATGCATGTGGGTGTGTATGCGTGTGTGTGTATGCGTATGCAGGTGGGTGTGTATGCGTGGGTGTGTGTATGCATGTGTGTGTGCATGTGTGTGTGCATGTGTGTGTGTGTGTATGCATGTGTGTGTGCATGTGTGTGTGTATGGGTGTGTGTATGCCTATGTGTGTGTATGCATATACGTGTGTATGCACTCGTATGTGGGTGTGTGTGTGTATGCGTGTGTGTGTGTGTATGCGTATGCATGTATGTATATGCATGTGGGGGTGTGTGTGTATGCAGGTGTGTGTCTATGCAGGTGCATATGTGTGTGTATGCGTGTGTGTGTATGCATGTGTGTTTATGTATGCATGTGTGTGTATGCGTATGTGTGTGTATGCATATGTGTGTTGGTGTGTATGTATGTGTGTGTGTTTGCATGTGTGTATGCGTGCATGTGTGTATGCGTATGCGTGTGTGTGTATGCATATGCGTGTGTGTGTATGCGTATGCGTGTGTGTGTGGGTGTGTGTATGCATGTGGGTGTGTGAATGCGTGTGTGTGTGTATATGCACGTGGGTGTGTGTATGCTTGTGGGGGTGTGTGTGTGTATGTATGCATGGGTGTGTTTGTATGCTTCTGTGTGAGATTTAATTAAGCTAGGCAGAGTTGAAAGGAGTCAGGTTGTCTGGTCGTCTGGTAGTTTGGAAACATTAAAAGAATTTCAAAGGGGAATCAGAGGGAGTAAAGAAAATACTTGCATCTTGCAGGAATCCATAAGTAAGTTTATGCGTGCGAGTGTATGCGTGCGTGCGTGTGTGTGTATGTGTGTGTGTGTGTGTGTATGTATGCGTGTGTGTGGGTGTGTAGGCGTGTGTGTGGGTGTGTATGCATGTGTGTGTGTATGCGTATGCATGTATGTATATGCATGTGGGGGTGTGTGTGTATGCATGTGTGTGTATGCATGTGTGTGTGTGTATGCGTGTGTGTGTATGCATGTGTGTGTACACGTACGTGTGTGTATGCATATGTGTTGGTGTGTGTGTATGTGTGTGTGTATGCGTGCATGTGTGTATGCGTATGCGTGTGTGTGTATGCATATGTGTGTGTGTGTATGCGTATGCGTGTGTGTGTGGGTGTGTGTATGCGTGTGGGTGTGTGTATGCATGTGTGTGTGTATATGCACATGGGTGTGTGTATGCTTGTGGGGGTGTGTGTGTATGTATGCATGGGTGTGTGTGTATGCTTCTGTGTGAGATTTAATTAAGCTAGGCAGAGTTGAAAGGAGTCAGGTTGTCTGGTCGTCTGGTAGTTTGGAAACATTAAAAGAATTTCAAAGGGGAATCAGAGGTAGTAAAGAAAATACTTGCATCTTGCAGGAATCCATAAGTAAGTTTATGCGTGTGTGTATGCGTGCATGCGTGTGTGTATGTATGCATGTGCGTGGGTGTGTAGGCGTGTGTGTGGGTGTGTATGCGCGTGTGTGTATGCTTGTATGTGTGTGTATGCGTGTGGGTGTGTGTATGCATGTGGGTGTGTGTATGCCTGTGGGTGTGTGTATGCCTGTGGGTGTGTGTATGCCTGTGGGTCTGTGTATGAGTGTGGGTGTATGTATATGTGTGTGAGAATGCGTGTGTGTATGCGTGTGTGTATGCATGTGTGTATGCATGTGTGTGTATTCGTGTGTGTATGCATGCGTGTGTATGCATGCGTGTGTATGCATGCGTGTGAGTGTATGCGTGTGAGTGTATGCATGTGAGTGTATGCGTGAGTGTATGCATGCATGTGTGTATGCATGCATGTGTGTATGCACGTGCGTGTATTTGTACGCATATGCATGTGGGTGTGTGTATGTGTGTGGGTGTATGCATATATGTGTGTGAATGTGTGTGTATGCGTACGTGTGTATGCATGCGTGTGTGCATGCATGTGTATGCATGTGTGTGTGCATGCGTGTATGCGTGTATGTATGCATATGCATGTGTATGCATATGCGTGTGTGTGTATGCGTGTGTGTTTGTGTGTCTGAATGCATGCGTGTGTATGCGTTTGCATGTGTGTGTGGGTGCATATGCATGTGTGTGGATGCATATGCGTGTGTGGGTGCGTATGCGTGTTGGTTTGTGTGAATGCATGTGGGTGTATGCATATGTGTGTGTGAATGTGTGTGTGTGAATGCATGTGTGTGTATATGTGTGTGTGGGTGTGTCCGTATGTGTGTAGGTGTGTGTGTATGCATGTGTATGTGTATGTGAATGCATGTGTGTATACGTGTGTGTGTGTATGTGTGCATGTATGTGTGTATGTGTATGCATATGTGTATGCATGTGTGTGTGTGTGTATGCATGTGTGTGTACGTGTGTGTGGGTATGCATGTGTGTGTATGCATTTGCATGTGTGTGTGGGTGCATTTGCGTGTGTGTGGGTGCGTATGCATGTGTGTGGGTGCATATGCGTGTGTGTGGGTGCGTATGCGTGTATGTATGTGTATGCGTATGCGTGTTGGTGTGTGTGAATGCATGTGGGTGTATGCATATGTGTGTGTGAATGCGTGTGTGTGTGTGAATGCATGTGTGTATATATGTGTGTGTGGGTGTGTCCGTATGTGTGTGGGTGCGTGTGTATGCATGTGTATGTGTATGCGAATGCGTGTGTGTATACGTGTGTGTGTATGTATGTGTGCATGTATATGCGTGTATGTGTATGCATATGTGTATGCGTGTGTGTGTGTATGCATGTGTGTGTATGCGTGTGTGTACGTGTGTGTGCATGCATGTGTATACATGTGTGTGTATGCATGCGTGTGTATGCGTGTATGTATGCGTGTGTGTGTATGCGTGTGTGTGTATGTGTGTGTGTGTGTATGCGTGTGTGTATGCGTGTGTGTGTGTATGCGTGTGTGTGTATGCGTGTGTGTGGGTGTGTAGGCGTGTGTGTGGGTGTGTATGCGTGTGTGTGTATGCGTATGCGTGTGTGTGTATGCATATGCATGTATGTATATGCATGTGGGGGTGTGTGTGTACGCAGGTGTGTGTCTATGCAGGTGTGTGTGTGGGTGTGTGTATGCATGTGTGTGTATGCATGTGTGTGTGTGTATGAGTGTGTGTGTATGCATGTGTGTGTACACGTACGTGTATGTATGCATATGTGTGTTGGTGTGTGTGTATGTGTGTGTATGCGTGCATGTGTGTATGCGTATGCGTGTGTGTGTATGCGTATGCGTGTGTGTGTATGCGTATGCGTGTGTGTGTGGGTGTGTATGCGTGTGGGTGTGTGTATGCATGTGTGTGTGTATATGCACATGGGTGTGTGTATGCTTGTGGGGGTGTGTGTGTGTATGTATGCATGGGTGTGTGTGTATGCTTCTGTGTGAGATTTAATTAAGCTAGGCAGAGTTGAAAGGAGTCAGGTTGTCTGGTCGTCTGGTAGTTTGGAAACATTAAAAGAATTTCAAAGGGGAATCAGAGGTAGTAAAGAAAATACTTGCATCTTGCAGGAATCCATAAGTAAGTTTATGCGTGTGTGTATGCGTGCATGCGTGCGTGTATATATGCGTGTGTGTGGGTGTGTAGGTGTGTGTGTGGGTGTGTATGCGCGTGTGTGTATGCGTGTATGTGTGTGTATGCGTGTGGGTGTGTGTATGCATGTGGGTGTGTGTATGCATGTGGGTGTGTGTATGCCTGTGGGTCTGTGTATGAGTGTGGGTGTATGCATATGTGTGTGTGAATGCGTGTGTGTGTATGCGTGTGTGTGTATGCGTGTGTGTATGTGTGTGTGTGTGTATTTGTGTGTGTATGCATGCGTGTGTATGCATGCGTGTGTATGCATGCGTGTGTATGCATGCGTGTGTGTATGCGCGTGAGTGTATGCGCGAGTGTATGCGTGTGAGTGTATGCGTGTGAGTGTATGCGTGTGAGTGTATGCGTGTGAGTGTATGCGTGTGAGTGTATGCATGCGTGTGTATGCATGCGTGTGTGTATGCATGCGTGTGTGTATGCATGTGTGTGTGTATGCATGTGTGTGTGTATGCATGTGTGTGTGTATGCATGTGTGTGTGTGTATGCATGTGTGAATGTATGCATGTGTGGGTGTATGCATGTGTGGGTGTGTGCATGTGTGGGTGTGTATGCATGTGTGTGGGTGAATGCGTATGTGTGTATGCATGTGTGTGTATGTGTGTATGAATGCGTGTGTGTGAATGTGTGTATGTGTAAGCGTGCGTGTATATGCATGTAAGTGTATGCGTGCTTGTATATGCGTGTGTGTATGTGTATGCATATGTGTATGCATGTGTAAGTATGTGTGTGTGTATGCGTGTGTGTGTGTATGTGTGTATGTTTGTGTGTGTGTGTGGGTGTGTGGGTGTAGGTGTGTATGCGTGTGTGGGTGTGTATGCATGCATGTGTATGCATATGCATGTGGGTATGCATATGCGTGTGTGTGTACACATATGCGTGTGTGTGTATGCGTATGCGTGTGTATGTATATGTGTGTGTGTGTAAGCATGTGTGCATATGCGTGTGTATGTATATGCGTGTGTGTATATGCGTGCGTGTGTAAGCGTGTGTGTATGTGCGCATGTGTGTGTGTATGCAGGTGTGTGTGTGTATATGTGCGTGTGTGTGTATGCGTGTGGGTGTGTGCATGCGTGTGGGTGTGTTGTATGCATGTGGGTGTGTGTATGCACGTGGGTGAGTGTACGTGTGTGGGCGTGTGTGTGCGTGGGTGTGTGTATGCGTGTGTGTGTGTATGTATGCGTGGGTGTGTGTGTATGCGTGGGTATGTGTGTATGTGTGGGTATGTGTGTGTATGTGTGTGTATGTATGTGTGGGTGTGTATGCATGGGTGTGTGTGTATGTATGTGTGGGTGTGTGTGTATGTGTAGGTGTGTGTGTATGCGTGGGTGTGTGTGTATGCGTGGGTGTGTGTGTATGCGTATGTGTGTATGTATTCGTGGGTGTGTGTGTATGCTTGTGGGTGTGTGTGTGTATGTGTGTGTGTATGCGTGGGTGTGTGTGTATGCTTGTGTGTGTGGGTGTGTATGTGTGGGTGTGTATGCGTGGGTGTGTGTGTATGCTTGTGTGTGAGATTTAATTAAACTGGGCAGAGTTGATAGGAAACATTAAAAGAATTTCAAAGGGGAATCAGGTAGTAAGGAAAATACTTGCATCTTGCAGGAATCCATAAGTAAATAGTAGTGGAGTATTTTATTTTTGTTGACCCAAAAGCAAAGACAAGATGGAAACAAGGAGGTTCTTATATTGGGAAGGGTTTGAGTTTCCGAGGGGTGTGAGAACAATGGGCCTGAGATGAAAGAGGGAGAAGCTATATTAGAGTTACTGTGGATAGCCGGGGTGGGGGTGGGGAGGGGTTAGGGGCCGGGGATGGGGGTGGGGAGGGGTTAGGGGCCGGGGATGGGGGTGGGGGAGGGGTGGGGATGGGGGAGGGGTGGGGAGGGGTTAGGGGCCGGGGTGGGGGTGGGGATGGGGGAGGGGTGGGAGGGGTTATGGGCTGGGGTGGGGGTGGGAGGGGAGGGGAGCGAGTGCTGCCATCTGTGTGGGCACGGGGAGAGCGCAATAAAATCTCCTGAAGGCCTCAGGGGCTGAAGGATTTAAAACCGAGACGATGTAAAAATGCAGAAAAAAACATACACACATTGGACTCACCCACCTAAACATACACGTCATAAAAATTCTGCCCAAACAGTTTTATCTGTTTTTTAATTGATATCGGAAACCTCATCTTGCCCTTGGATGAGGTTTCCTCAAAACTCCGAAGCCCACCTGGCCGAATTGCCCAACATTGGACGGGCAGCCAAAAATCACTGCTAGTTGAAGCTTTAATGGGCTTAATAAGCCTGTTAATTGTTGGCAGATGCACTGCCGAAATATCGTGCCAGTGCACGATGACATTGGGATGCTCACCTGGTATCATCAGCGTTATTTTATGCCAGATTGGGTGTGGCGCACACCCACCTGCAGGATGTAAAATTCTGCCCATGAATACTGTATGAGTAGAGAGTGCTGATTGGTTGGCAAATGGACTGCTTGGTAGAGGCGTTGCCTTGGAGAATATGCCAGTTGATTGTGACTGACAGTTAACTGCCAAGCATTGTTTAAAATTTAAATCAGGCAGCTTAACTCCAATTGGTCGAGACACTGCCATGGGGAATGAACCAGCAAATGATGGTCACTTATTTTGTTTAGCTGAAATAGGCGCGATGTGTGTTTATGTTCTTTCTGTCTGCAAAGAACAGGGCCCCGTGTTATTAATACATGGAGCTTCCAGTACAGGCAAATGTACCACATTGCAAGTCCAACTGACAATCTTAAATTGGTTGTCAGTCTAATTCTTAGCACACTGAGGATTATTTAGCAAATGTTGTGGAATCGAAGAATCACATCTAATTTTGGACACTGTGCTTTGAGTTTTGCACGGGCTGGTTGAGTACGGCCAGTACTCTGCCAGTACTCTGCCAGTGTGAATGGCGGCTGGGACATGCTGTTTGTTATGATCCGCCAATGTTTGGGATGTACAGGCTGCATACTCAGCATCACGCTGGCACTGAAATTCATGTACCACATTACTCATTTGTGTGATAGGCAGTGTGAATTTTGGCTTGACGGCAGCGTCATGTTAGTGGGGAACACCGTAGTAGCAGCGTGATACAGCTAGCTTCATCCGTTGCTCTGGAAGGCAAGGTATCTCAAACATTTGAGCAGCAGGTGAACTTAGTTGTTTCAGCTAAACAAAATAAGTGATAGCCATTTGCTGGTTCATTCCCCAGGTCAATGTCTTGACCAATCAGAGTCAAGCTGTCTGGTTTAAATTTCAAACAATACTTGGCAATTAACTGTCAGTCATAACCAATCAGCACTCTCTTCACATATGGTGTAAAGATGTTGTTTCCTCTGATTTTGGTATTTTGTTGTGAATTGTCCTGATGAGTGCAAGATGAAAAGCTTCAACAAAAAATCTCTTTTTTCAGCAATACTCAAGTTCTATACTAGCAAATGACTAAAATCTTCAATATTCCAAAACATCATCAATGGCACAGCCTTCATCAACCCTCTGTTATTGCACTAAAGAGCTCAATTGTGACAGACCAGCACAATTTGCTTTTATTATCATAAAGAATCACATAACCAAAAAATCATAATCATTAAGAATGAAGGTCTCAAGCGACAGTCACTCATTTTATATCTATAATGTGCTTTTATTAAAATTTGCAGACGATACCATTTGAACAAGTTATCGTCCGTTTGTTTAGAATGAAAATGCCTTTTCCTAATTTGGTTGATATGAAAGGCTTTCATGATGACGCAAGATGTGATTTATTAGGTGGACCTTTCAACTCACCTTTACTCATACGTCCAGAACTTTCCGACAGCCTTGCACAATAGCCGATAGTTCATTAAAGAATTCAGAGTTTTGATTCTGCTATCCTACCTGGGAGTTCAGTCATTAATCTTGTTCCTGCCAAAGATGGTAGGGCTGGGGAAGGGAAGCACAGTCCAGCCCTTCTCATTACCATACAATCAGCGAGTTTCTAGCTGGTCTGTATTTGTCCCTCGCTGCAGCTCATAAAAGCCGGAGGCGAAAACGTGAAACTGTAGCAAGGGCTGGGAAATTTAAGGTGTTTAGTCACCTAAAGGTAAATGATTGGCTTTGGGGTAAAACATTGTTGAGTATTTCTAAAATGAGAATGATTCAGGAATATTGCTTAAGTGTCTGAAAGATTGCATGAGGCATTAGCCAAAGGTTGAAGGGGGTGCTGGGGCAAAGAAGTGGCAGATCAATAGCCAAAAGGAGAAAAAGCAAAGCCAACATAAAAGGAAGAAAGGGAATCCATGGGGGAAATGGCAGAGCAACAGGATTTCTGAACCAGCCCAATGACTGGTAGGATCAGTGTGTGACTGAGTGAAATGGACTGCCTGCTGCAGCAACTGTACAACTTATGTCTCAAGGGTAATCCTCTGCTTGCCTGTCCAGATGATACTTGTCACGGGATCTGGACATTGCTGTCTAGGCCAGAATTTATTGCCCATCCCTAGTTGCCCTTGAGAAGGTGGTGGTGAGCTGCCTTCTTGAACCGCTGCAGTCCATGCGGTGTAGGTACACCCACAGTGCTGTTAGGGAGGGAGTTCCAGGATTTTAACCCAGCGAAAGTGAAGGAACGGCGATATATTTCCAAGTCAGGATGGTGAGTGACTTGGAGGGGAACTTCCAGGTGGTGGTGTTCCCATCTATCTGTTGCCCTTCTCCTTTTAGGTGGTAGTGGCCATGGGTTTGGAAGCTGCTGTCTAAGGAGCCTCAGTGAATTCTTGCAGTGCATCTTGTAGATGGTACACACTGCTGCTACTGTGCATCGGTGGTGGAGGGAGTGAATCAAGAAGTAGATTCGTTGTTGTAGAATTCCCATCCTCTGACCTGTTCTTGCAGTTATTTATATGGCTAGTCCGGTTACGTTTAAGTTGACTTCGCTTTTACCAGAGTTCCTTAAATACCTTACTCTCACCACCACGGAAACTCAGCTCATTTGTCCACATTTGTAAAAGGCTGTCATAAAATCTGGAGGCAAGTGGCCCTGGCAGAACCCAAACTGAGCATCAATGAGCCAGTTATTGGTGAGCAAGTGCTGCTTGATAGCATTAAAAGCAAAAAACTCAGCAGAGTGACAGCATCTGCGGAGAGAGAAACAGAGATAGCGTTTCGAGTCTGTACGACTCTAGAGCTAAAGAGAGGTAGAAATGTGATGGATTTTATATTGTTTGGTTTGGGGGGGGGGGGGTGCAGCAGATGGAGCAAAATAGAAGGACAGTGATAGGAGGGAGCTCAGCAGAGATTGACAAAGATGTCATGGACACAAGACAAAGGGAGTGTTCATGGTGGCATTAAAGACCAAAGAGGGTACTGATAATGGCATTGGGGTAAGATCGCAGAATGTGTTAGTTGCAGAACAAGGGCCAATGCTCTGTGAAAACACAACATAGAAACAAGTGACAGAGGACCCTGTGGGGGGTGGGGTTGGGGAGGGGTTGGGGGAAAAAGGATTAAAAAAAACATAAATTAATAAAGATTTTAAGAATTGGATTAAAAAAGGGGTAAAGATGGAGGAGAGAGCTCATGATCTAAAATTGTTGAACTCAATATTCAGTCCAGAAGGCTGTAAAGTGCCTAGTCGGAAGATGAGGTGCTGTTCCTCCAGTTTGCGTTGGGCTTCACTGGAACAATACAGCAGGCCAATGACGGACATGTGGGCATGAGAGCAGGGTGGAGTGTTGAAATGGCAAGCGACAGGGAGGTCTGGGTAGGGGTGTGCTTAGTTCAGAAGCATAAGTCTTCAGTACTACAACCGGTACTCACCCATTGTATTGGGAAAGGTTCAAAGCTTCTCCTTAGAGCTGTAAAGGTTTCATCTAAAATACTTACACATGCTTACAGGCTGAGTATTTCAGTATGCATCTCCAATGGATCAACAAGCCCTTGATTAAATCTAGCAACTCACTGCAAATCAATTAGTAAAAATTAGCCTTGATCAATCATTGCCTGTTATAGCTTCACTGAAATGAATACGAACAAGATAAGGTATAAAACAGTAAACAGGAAGTTCCAAATGTTGAGGCAAAGAGAGTCCTGAGGTCAACGCTTCTCCTAACAGGGTCAAGTAAAATAGTTCTGGTCACCTCAGATCCTTTAACCTGTTGAAATTACTGAGTTATTCTTGAGCATAAGAATCATGCTTTGCCAGTGAATCTGCCTCTTATCTCTGTGGCTGCTATGAACATCCATTGACTATGAACAAGATATGCCCTGCATCTCTCTCAACACCTGCAAGTATCAACACAGCTAAACATACCCAGCAACTAGACAAAAGTAACTCTGGGATTACCAGTGGAGAAGAGGGGAAAAACTGCTGCTAGTGGAAAAGGATCCAGTTGTATGGTCATTAACACATTGAATATTGAAACAGCGTTAACTGTATATGAATTGTCTTTAATTGTATGTAAATGGTGGGCATTAACTGGGGAATCACTTGTGCTCCTATTATTTTTAAAAAAGGAACAGACAAGCAATGGTTGCTGGGTGAGGAGGTGCATGTTTGTAATGTTCATCTCTGCAAATAAATGCTGATAAAAGTTATAAAGATTGGCCCTGGTTCTATTCTTCAACACCTGGATTACTGCAACACCTGGATTACTGCAACACCTGGATTACTGCAACACCTGGATTACTGCATCATAACATGATAGCAAAGAATGGTTGTCTAAAAGTGAAAAGTTGGAAACTATGAACAATTTTTCAGACAGAAAATTAAAATCCCTAGTGGAAAATATCAGAAAGCAAATGCAAATTGTCAGGGTACAATTTTCCTCTGACATTCTCTGAGTCTGAACAATTTGAATAGTGGAAGAATAGGATGGATATGTGGAGACAGGATACATCCCTACCAAGAGGAATCTCAGAGTCACTGAATTTTTACTGCGCAGATGGAGGCCATTTGGCCCATCATGTTTGTGCCAGCTCTCCAAAAAAGCAATTGCCTTCATACCATTCTTCTGTCTCCTCCCCATAACTCTGCACTTTGTTCTTTTTTAAATAACAGTCTAATTTCATTTTGAATGTCTTGATTGAAACTGTCTCCATCAGACTCCCGGGTATAGTCGGTCAATTCAGAGAAGCTCTGCTGGTTCTTGGGATGAAGTGGTTGTCTTATGAGGGTAGGTTGGGACTATACTCACTAAAGTTTAGAAGAATGAGAGGCGATCTTTCGGAAACAAGTAAAATTCTGAGGGGTTTGATGGGGTAGATGTCGAGAGGATGTTTCCTCTCATGGGGGAACCTAGAACCACGGAGCACAGTTGAACAATAAGGGGTCTCCCTAGACAGAAATGAGGAGGAATTTCTTCACTTAGAGGTTCTTCGGTCTTTGGAATTCCCTTCCACAGAGAGTAGTGGAGACTGGATCATTGAATTAATTCAAGGCTGGAGTTAGACAGATTTTTGATCGACAAGGCAATCAAGTGTTATGGGAGACAGGCAGGAAAGTGGAATTAAGGTTGCAAACAGATCAGCCATGATCTCAGTGAATGGTACAGGAGACTTGACAGGGCTGATGCTGAAAGGATGTTTCCCCTTATGAGACAGACTAGAACTAGGGGACACAGTTTAAAAAATAAGAGGTCTCCCATTGAAGAGATGAGGAGATTTGTTTTTTCTCTCAGAGGGCTGTTAGTCTGTGGAATTCTCTTCCCCAGCACAGTGGAGGCTGGCTCATTGACTCTTTCTAAGGCTGAGTTAGACATATTGCTGAGTGACAAGGGAGTGTAGGGGGTAGACAGGAAAGTAGAATTGAGGCCACAGTCAAATCAGCCATGACTTTGTCAGAAAAGGCAGAGCGGGCTTGAGGAGCTGAAAGGCATACTCCTCTTAATACATATCCTCATATCTATGACAAATGAACTGAAGTCCAGAGATGAGGTGAGAGTGACTGGTCTTGATATCAAAGAGTCCTAGCAAAACTGGCGTCAATGGGAATCGGAGGAAAACTCTCCATTGGTTGGAGTGAAACTTAGCACAAAGGAAGATGGTTGTGGTTGTTGTAGGTCAGTCATCTCAGCTCCAGGACATCACTGCAGGAGTTCCTCAGGGTAGTGTCCTCGGCCCAAACACCTTCAACTGCTTCATCAATGACCTTCCTTCCATCATAAGGTCAGAAATGGGGATGTTCACTGATGATTACACAATGCTCAGCACCATTCGCAACTTCTCAGATACTGAAGCAGTCCATGTCCAAATACAGCAAAACCTGAATAACATTCAGGCTTAGGCTGATAAGTGGAAACTAACACTTGCATCACACAAATGCCAGGCAATGACCATCTCCAACAAGAGAGAATCTAACCAACGCCCCGTCACATTCAATGGCAGTACTATCGCTGAGTCCTCCGCCATCAACATCCTGGGGGTTACCATTGACCAGAAACTGGACTGGATGTTATGACCCAGCAGTTTGTAAAGCTGAGATATTTAAAAATCCCAGGGGGGAACTTTAAACAACTGTCATAACCTATATTTTTTATGTGGTATGTTTGAGATGCAACTTTAAATTCAGGAATCAGACCACCAGTTCTCGAGAGGTTTATATTAAACTTGAAACATTTTATTAATTTACACAAGTTAAATATATACATGCCTACAAATTACTGTCATAACTTTTAACAAATTCCCAACCTAATCTCCGTTAAGGCACCAGTGACACACACGGCTGAAATTTCTGTTTGCCGTGTGTGGGAGGATGGGCCCTGCACACTGATGTGTAATATGATGCGTGGTGAGGTCGGGCGAGCGTCCTGACATCACCTCGCGCCATCGCGGTATCTCGGTGGGTGGGCGAGTGATGATCTCTGTTGCGCAACAGCCATTAATTAACGAGCCACTTAAAGCCTTTGAGGCTCCAACTGACCTGGATTTTGCGGCGCCCGTGGAATCTTCGGCTCATCGTCCGGGCGCCTCAGGCAGGCGGGGAGCAGAATTTTGTATGAATCTCACCCACGAGCGGAAGAAGAGGGCTCAGTGGGGTCGCGATTCTACAGATTTAAAAGTTATTTCACAAAAGTTACTGAAACTTGCCTGTGTCAGCTGGAAAAGCTGCAAACACATCCCAGCTGCTTGGACTAGACTCATAACCTTCAGGTCAGATCTCTGCAGTGAGGATTTGTTTTGGGGCCTGTAGGTTTTTGGAAGCCTCCCTTAGCCTGGGAATGGGAGCTGAACTCTCCACTGGAGGCAGCTCCTCTGAGGAGGAAGGGAGGGCCAGGATTCCACATTCAGCCTCCAGGGGAGCCACCTTCGGGAGGACAGGTGCAGGCAAAAGGGGCGCAGGGCCAAGAGGTAGTCCAAGGAGGAAGGGGACACAGAAGACGCCACTATCCTGCTGCCTGGGTTTACAGGCGGCGAAGCAGCTACTTCAACATGACTGAGGAGCAGAGCCGAAGGAGGCTCCGTCTCTCAAGGGAGACAGTAAACTATATCTGTCAGATGATTGGGCCTGAGATCTCCGCTAACTGTGTGGATGGATACCCCATGCCAGTGGCTCTGAAGGTCACAGTGACCCTTAACTTCTATACCTCTGGCTCCTTCCAGGGGTCGGTGGGTGATCTTTGCGGAGTCTCCCAATCAGCTGTCCACATTTGTCACAGACGCTCTGTTCAGACTCGCATTGACCTTCATCCACCACCACTGCTGGGACCAGGCCAGCCAGACACAGTGAGCCAGAGGCTTCACGGCCATTGCTGGCTTCCCCCGTGTCCAGGGTGCTATAGACTGTACACATGTGGCCATCAAGGCACCAGCAGGTGAGCCTGGTGCCTTCGTCAACAGGAAGGGCTTCCACTCCATGAACGTGCAGATAGTGTGTGACCATAGGATGCTGATTCTACAAGTCTGTGCAAGGTACCCAGGCAGCTCCTACCACACCTACATCCTCAGACACTCCCAGGTGCCGGAGCTCTTCAGTGCTCCAGCCCGGCTGGATGGATGGCTGCTGGGTGACAAGGGCTATCCCCTCAGAAGGTGGCTCATGACGCCTCTCCACCATCCAAGAACAGAGGCTGAGCAGCGGTACAATAGGAGCCAGGGCACCACAAGGGCTGTGGTGGAGAGAGCCATCGGTCTTCTCAAGATGTGCTTCTGATGCCTGGATCGCTCAAGGGGTGCACTCCAGTACCCCCCAGATCGTGTCTCGGTGATAGTGGTTGCATGCTGCACTCTCCACAATCTGGCGCTGGAAAGTGGGGACACAGTGGACGATGAAGACGTTGACTCAGTAGCTGCAGCTGTACAGGATGAGTCCAGCAGTGAGTCCGAGGATGAGCACAGGGAGCTGAGGGGGTTAAACGCTGACCTGGGCATACTCCAGGGAGGCAGGGACACCCGAGAGGCTTTAATCCAATGAACCTTCAGCCAGCACAGCACAGATGGATCTCCAGGTCAAGCCTGGGCTGTAGACTCCATACTGGAGACATTAGTGCAAAATCTGTCAGGATAGGAGCATTGACAATGGGCCCAGTCCATAAATGTCAATGACACACAAATCACTCCTAACATCTCAGGAATCCATCCACCTGCCTGAGAAAAGAGGCACCTCAGCCATGTTAGACAACATAAATTTAATGCTTGCACAAAAGTCTCTTAACATAACACAAATAAAATGGTGTCGCACTGCAAACACAATCAGAAGGAACTCATAGGAGGGCCAACAAAAAGCCACCAGTGGTGAACCCGGGATGTGCCTGAAGTGCTTTCATTTTACGTTTCTGGGTGCTACGTCTTGGTGCTGCCCCCTCGCTGGGAGTGGTATCTGAGCCAGCCTGCTGACCCTGCTGTCCTGTTGGCATCGATGACCTTGGCAGTCGTCCTCTGACCCGTGGAGCCTGTGCTGGCCCCGCCTGGGAGGGAACTGCCAGTTCCACAGCTGGCATCTCCCCAGTCGTCGCAGCCTCTTTGGGTGCCATGGTCACTGGCAGAGGGGCGGAGGAGCTGCTGCCCTCATCTGGAGTGTCCTGAGAGGTGCCCACAGAGACTGACAGGCAGCTGCTGCGCCATGAGGTACGTTCAGCCCTCCCTGCTCACCGTAGATGGATGGGCACTGAGCTGGGAGACCTGGTGCCCAAACCATCACCCACACGGGCACTGACCACATGAAGTCAATGTCACTGTGAGGGATTGGAGGTCCAAGCACAACTTCAGGAACCCCTGATCCTGTCCCTGGAGCTGCCTCTCCATGGGAGTCCCCACTCTCCCCATGGAGGACGCTTGGTGCTTAGCCATAAAGCTCAACGCATTGGCTCCGGTCCACATAGACTCCTCTACCTCTGACACCAAGCCAAGCACAGCCTCGTGTATCTCCCCCAGATGGTCCCGCACACCCGGCCGCATCTCATGAATTGGCTGCGTCGTGGACGACTTCAGAGGCTCATCACCAGCCACGGACTGAGCATGTGCTTGGGACCCTGCAGTCCTCCGACTGCTGGGGCCATGGGCACTCTCTGTCTCTGCCAGCTCCTCCAGCGACTGTGAAGTGCCCTCACTACTGTGCCCCGGGACACTAGCCAAAGACCTGATGCCCACCTAGGTGCCTGTATCTATGCTGGTGCCTGCCTGGCAGACATGGTGTGACGCTTGGTGATGTTGACAGTCCATGGCCCTCAGGTGTCAGAGGGACCTCTGCTGCTCCGAGTCCCGGTCCTGTGCCGCTGATGCTGAAAGGAAGAGTAAGGAAATTCGATCAGTTAGTGTGTGGACAATGCCAATGTACATGCCTGTCCTCCGGATCATCACGTGCTCATCATTCCACACGCAATGGGTGAGCCATGCTGGTAACGTCACTCACTCAACAGTCAGACCTGCCATGTTTTTGGGAGACTACTGGCCACATGTACCTGCCCGTGGAATCCCAGCCTCTCCGGCTCCAGTGGACCTGAGTGTGTGCTGCCTCTCCAGGCCGAGGGCCTCCCGCTCAAAACAGCTAAGCAGCAAAATCTGGCCTGGCCCTCAACCAGTCCTCACCCGCTTGGCCGTGTTGTGAGAATTCTATTCCTGGAAATGAGAAAAGAGCATTGATAAGTGATACTTGTACCGTGTTTCTCCTGGCGGCTGGACCACCCCAAGCCCAGTTGGCCATTGCAGGGGTCCATTGCATCCTTACCCTGCTGCTGCCGAACTTTCACACAAAAACACCAGATGTGTCCTTCCCCACCCCTCCTTGGCCACATGCTGCCTTCCTCATCGTTGGGAAGACACAGTTTAAGCTGTAGCAAGGAGGCGCAGTGACATGGATGGCAGAGGGCAGCAGATCGATCTGTGCCACGCCATCTTGATACCCCCACCCACCATGTCATCACCCTAACTTCCACATGTCCTGGAGTTCAAGCACTGCGCCTGGGGGCAGATCCTCCAGTTTGCCCCCATCACAGTCGTGTGGGTGTCAGTCCACCACATGCTGCGGGTGTAGAACCCACCTCATCACCACCCTCTCAGGGTGACCAACGCATGGGGAATCTCTGCTGGCCTGGCCCACCAGATAAGGACACAAGACGTCAATGACTCATTGTATTCAGGCCAGTCAGACATGGGTGGGGGGCTGGGGAGGGGGGGAGAAGCTGACATGATGGGTGAAGTGAACGATGCCAACATGTTACTCCCCCTCCCCGTGGGCAGCAGGTCATTGAAGCCCTGGTGGTACTGGGTTCATGGGCACCGCACCACATTGTGGGAGCTCACCACCCCCGCTACCCCCTCCCCTGCAGGTTTGGCCAAGTGGGGGGGTCACTTCCTCCCGTCTTGGGGGATGAGCACCTCCTTCCCCCCCTCCCCCCCGGGCTGCCCTCCTCCCTCTCCCCATACCCATTCTCTCTCTCCCCCCTCACCCCCCACACTGCCCCCTGTTCCCCCGGGCTGCCCACCCCCCCGCGCTGCCCTCTCTCTCTCTCTCCCCCCCCCTCGCGCTGCCCTCTCTCCCCACCCCGCACTGCCCTCTCTCTCCCCCCCCCCGCGCTGCCCTCTCTCCCCCCCCCTCGCGCTGCCCTCTCTCCCCCCCCCCTCGCGCTGCCCTCTCTCCCCCCCCCGCACTGCCCTCTCTCTCCCTCTCTCCCCCCCCCCCCCGCGCTGCCCTCTCTCTCTCTCTCCCCCCCCGCACTGCCCTCTCTCTCTCTCTCTCCCCCCCCTCGCGCTGCCCTCTCTCTCCCCCCCCGCGCTGCCCTCTCTCCCCCCCCCTCGCGCTGCCCTCTCTCCCCCCCCCCTCGCACTGCCCTCTCTCTCTCTCTCTCCCCCCTCGCGCTGCCCTCTCTCCCCCCCTCGCACTGCCCTCTCTCTCTCTCTCTCCCCCCTCGCGCTGCCCTCTCTCCCCCCCCCGCACTGCCCTCTCTCCCCCCCCCTCGCACTGCCCTCTCTCTCTCTCTCTCCCCCCCCCGCGCTGCCCTCTCTCCCCCCCCCTCGCACTGCCCTCTCTCCCCCCCCCGCACTGCCCTCTCTCTCTCTCTCTCCCCCCCCGCACTGCCCTCTCTCTCTCTCTCCCCCCCCGCACTGCCCTCTCTCTCTCTCTCTCCCCCCCCCGCGCTGCCCTCTCTCTCTCTCTCTCCCCCCCCCGCGCTGCCCTCTCTCCCCCCCCCCTCGCGCTGCCCTCTCTCCCCCCCCCTCGCACTGCCCTCTCTCTCTCTCTCTCCCCCCCCCCGCGCTGCCCTCTCTCCCCCCACCTCGCACTGCCCTCTCTCCCCCCCCCGCACTGCCCTCTCTCTCTCTCTCCCCCCCCCGCACTGCCCTCTCTCTCTCTCTCCCCCCCCCGCGCTGCCCTCTCTCTCTCTCTCCCCCCCCCCGCGCTGCCCTCTCTCTCTCTCTCTCCCCCCCCGCACTGCCCTCTCTCTCTCTCTCTCCCCCCCCCGCGCTGCCCTCTCTCTCTCTCTCTCCCCCCCCCGCGCTGCCCTCTCCCCCCCCCCTCGCGCTGCCCTCTCTCCCCCCCCCTCGCACTGCCCTCTCTCTCTCTCTCTCCCCCCCCCGCGCTGCCCTCTCTCCCCCCACCTCGCACTGCCCTCTCTCCCCCCCCCGCACTGCCCTCTCTCTCTCTCTCCCCCCCCCGCACTGCCCTCTCTCTCTCTCTCCCCCCCCCGCGCTGCCCTCTCTCTCTCTCTCCCCCCCCCGCGCTGCCCTCTCTCTCTCTCCCCCCCCGCGCTGCCCTCTCTCTCTCTCTCTCCCCCCCCGCACTGCCCTCTCTCTCTCTCTCTCTCCCCCCCCGCACTGCCCTCTCTCTCCCCCCCCGCACTGCCCTCTCTCTCCCCCCCCGCGCTGCCCTCTCTCTCTCTCTCCCTCGCACTGCCCTCTCTCTCCCCCCCCCGCGCTGCCCTCTCTCCCCCCCCGCGCTGCCCTCTCTCTCTCTCTCTCTCCCCCCCCGCACTGCCCTCTCTCTCTCTCTCTCCCCCCTCGCGCTGCCCTCTCTCCCCCCCCCGCGCTGCCCTCTCTCTCTCTCTCTCCCCCCTCGCGCTGCCCTCTCTCCCCCCCCCGCGCTGCCCTCTCTCTCTCTCCCCCCCCGCACTGCCCTCTCTCTCTCTCTCTCCCCCCCCGCACTGCCCTCTCTCTCTCTCTCTCCCCCCCGCACTGCCCTCTCTCTCCCCCCCCACGCTGCCCTCTCTCTCTCTCTCCCTCGCGCTGCCCTCTCTCTCTCTCTCTCCCCCCCCGCACTGCCCTCTCTCTCTCTCTCTCTCCGCCTCGCCTGCCCTCTCTCTCTCTCTCTCTCTCCGCCTCGCCTGCCCTCTCTCTCTCTCTCTCTCTCTCTCCGCCTCGCCTGCCCTCTCTCTCTCTCTCTCCCCACCCCCGCGCTGCCCTCTCTCTCTCTCCCTCGCGCTGCCCTCTCTCTCTCTCTCTCCCCACCCCCGCGCTGCCCTCTCTCTCTCTCCCTCGCGCTGCCCTCTCTCTCTCTCTCTCTCTCCCTCGCGCTGCCCTCTCTCTCTCCCCCCCGCACTGCCCTCTCTCTCTCTCTCCCCCCCGCACTGCCCTCTCTCTCTCTCTCCCCCCCGCACTGCCCTCTCTCTCTCTCTCCCCCCCCGCGCTGCCCTCTCTCTCTCTCTCTCCCCCCCGCACTGCCCTCTCTCTCTCTCTCCCCCCCCGCACTGCCCTCTCTCTCTCTCTCTCTCCCCCCCGCACTGCCCTCTCTCTCTCTCTCTCTCCCCCCCCGCGCTGCCCTCTCTCTCCCCCCCCCCCGCACTGCCCTCTCTCCCCCCCCGCGCTGCCTCTCTCTCTCTCCCCCCCCCTCGCGCTGCCCTCTCTCTCTCTCCCTCGCGCTGCCCTCTCTCTCTCTCCCCCCCTCGCACTGCCCTCTCTCTCTCCCCCCCCCCCTCGCGCTGCCCTCTCTCTCTCTCCCCCCCCGGCGCTGCCCTCTCTCTCTCTCTCCCTCGCGCTGCCCTCTCTCCCCCCCCCCGCACTGCCCTCTCTCTCTCTCTCTCCCCCCCCCGCGCTGCCCTCTCTCTCTCTCTCTCTCTCCCCCCCTCACGCTGCCCTCTCTCTCCCCCCCCCGCGCTGCCCTCTCTCTCTCCCCCCTCTCTCTCCTCTCTCTCCCCCCCGCACTGCCCTCTCTCTCTCTCTCTCTCCCCTCGCAGCTGCCCTCTCTCTCCCCCCCGCACTGCCCTCTCTCTCCCCCCCCGCGCTGCCCTCTCTCTCTCTCTCCCCCCCTCGCACTGCCCTCTCTCTCTCCCCCCCCCGCGCTGCCCTCTCTCTCCCCCCCCGCGCTGCCCTCTCTCTCCCCCCCCCCGCGCTGCCCTCTCTCTCTCTCCCCCCGCACTGCCCTCTCTCTCTCTCCCCCCCCCGCGCTGCCCTCTCTCTCTCCCCCCCCCGCACTGGCCCTCCTCCCCCCCCCGCGCTGCCCTCTCTCTCTCCCCCCCCTCGCGCTGCCCTCTCTCTCTCTCCCTCGCGCTGCCCTCTCTCTCTCTCTCCCACGCGCTGGCCCTTCTCTCTCTCTCTCTCTCTCCCCCCCTCGCGCCCTCTCCCTCTCTCTCTCCCCCCCTCGCGCTGCCCTCTCTCTCTCTCTCTCTCCCCCCCTCGCGCTGCCCTCTCTCTCTCTCCCTCGCGCCCTCTCCCTCTCTCTCCCCACGCGCTGCCCTCTCTCTCTCTCTCTCTCCCCCCCTCGCGCTGCCCTCTCTCTCTCTCTCTCTCTCCCCCCCCCGCGCTGCCCTCTCTCTCTCTCTCTCTCCTCCCCCCCTCACGCTGCCCTCTCTCTCCTCCCCCCCCCGCGCTGGCCCTCTCTCTCTCTCTCTCCCCCCCCGCACTGCCCTCTCTCTCTCTCTCTCTTCCCCCCCCGCACTGCCCTCTCTCTCCCCCCCCGCACTGCCCTCTTCTCTCCCCCCCCGCGCTGCCCTCTCTCTCTCTCTCCCTCGCACTGCCCTCTCTCTCCCCCCCCCGCGCTGCCCTCTCTCCCCCCCCGCGCTGCCCTCTCTCTCTCTCTCTCTCCCCCCCCGCACTGCCCTCTCTCTCTCTCTCTCCCCCCTCGCGCTGCCCTCTCTCCCCCCCCCGCGCTGCCCTCTCTCTCTCTCTCTCCCCCCTCGCGCTGCCCTCTCTCCCCCCCCCGCGCTGCCCTCTCTCTCTCTCCCCCCCCGCACTGCCCTCTCTCTCTCTCTCTCCCCCCCCGCACTGCCCTCTCTCTCTCTCTCTCCCCCCCGCACTGCCCTCTCTCTCCCCCCCCACGCTGCCCTCTCTCTCTCTCTCCCTCGCGCTGCCCTCTCTCTCTCTCTCTCCCCCCCCGCACTGCCCTCTCTCTCTCTCTCTCTCTCCCTCGCGCTGCCCTCTCTCTCTCTCTCTCTCTCCCTCGCGCTGCCCTCTCTCTCTCTCTCTCTCTCCCTCGCGCTGCCCTCTCTCTCTCTCTCTCCCCACCCCCGCGCTGCCCTCTCTCTCTCTCCCTCGCGCTGCCCTCTCTCTCTCTCTCTCCCCACCCCCGCGCTGCCCTCTCTCTCTCTCCCTCGCGCTGCCCTCTCTCTCTCTCTCTCTCTCCCTCGCGCTGCCCTCTCTCTCTCCCCCCCGCACTGCCCTCTCTCTCTCTCTCCCCCCCCGCACTGCCCTCTCTCTCTCTCTCCCCCCCGCACTGCCCTCTCTCTCTCTCTCCCCCCCCGCGCTGCCCTCTCTCTCTCTCTCTCCCCCCCGCACTGCCCTCTCTCTCTCTCTCCCCCCCGCACTGCCCTCTCTCTCTCTCTCTCTCCCCCCCCGCGCTGCCCTCTCTCTCTCTCTCTCTCCCCCCCGCACTGCCCTCTCTCTCTCTCTCTCTCCCCCCCCGCGCTGCCCTCTCTCTCCCCCCCCCCGCACTGCCCTCTCTCCCCCCCCGCGCTGCCCTCTCTCTCTCCCCCCCCCTCGCGCTGCCCTCTCTCTCTCTCCCTCGCGCTGCCCTCTCTCTCTCTCCCCCCCTCGCACTGCCCTCTCTCTCTCCCCCCCCCCTCGCGCTGCCCTCTCTCTCTCTCCCCCCCCGGCGCTGCCCTCTCTCTCTCTCTCTCCCTCGCGCTGCCCTCTCTCCCCCCCCCCGCACTGCCCTCTCTCTCTCTCTCTCCCCCCCCCCGCGCTGCCCTCTCTCTCTCTCTCTCTCTCCCCCCCTCACGCTGCCCTCTCTCTCCCCCCCCCGCGCTGCCCTCTCTCTCTCCCCCCCCCTCACGCTGCCCTCTCTCTCCCCCCCGCGCTGCCCTCTCTCTCTCTCTCCCTCGCGCTGCCCTCTCTCCCCCCCCCGCGCTGCCCTCTCTCTCTCTCTCCCTCGCGCTGCCCTCTCTCTCTCCCCCCCCCCTCGCACTGCCCTCTCTCTCTCCCCCCCCCGCGCTGCCCTCTCTCTCCCCCCCCCCGCGCTGCCCTCTCTCTCCCCCCCCCGCGCTGCCCTCTCTCTCTCTCCCCCCCGCACTGCCCTCTCTCTCTCTCCCCCCCCCGCGCTGCCCTCTCTCTCTCCCCCCCCCGCACTGCCCTCTCTCCCCCCCCGCGCTGCCCTCTCTCTCTCCCCCCCTCGCGCTGCCCTCTCTCTCTCTCCCTCGCGCTGCCCTCTCTCTCTCTCTCCCACGCGCTGCCCTCTCTCTCTCTCTCTCTCCCCCCCTCGCGCTGCCCTCTCTCTCTCTCTCTCTCCCCCCCTCGCGCTGCCCTCTCTCTCTCTCTCCCACGCGCTGCCCTCTCTCTCTCTCTCTCTCCCCCCCTCGCGCTGCCCTCTCTCTCTCTCTCCCACGCGCTGCCCTCTCTCTCTCTCTCTCTCCCCCCCTCGCGCTGCCCTCTCTCTCTCTCTCTCTCTCTCTCCCTCGCGCTGCCCTGTCTCCCCCCCCCGCGCTGCCCTCTCTCTCTCTCTCTCTCCCTCGCGCTGCCCTCTCTCTCTCTCCCTCGCGCTGCCCTCTCTCTCTCTCTCTCTCTCTCCCCCCCCCCGCGCTGCCCTCTCTCTCTCTCTCCCTCGCGCTGCCCTCTCTCTCTCTCCCCCCCCCGCACTGCCCTCTCTCTCTCCCCCCCTCGCGCTGCCCTCTCTCTCTCTCCCCCCACCGCACTGCCCTCTCTCTCTCCCCCCCTCGCGCTGCCCTCTCTCTCTCTCCCCCCACCGCACTGCCCTCTCTCTCTCCCCCCCTCGCGCTGCCCTCTCTCTCTCTCTCTCTCCCTCGCGCTGCCCTCTCTCTCTCTCCCTCGCGCTGCCCTCTCTCTCTCTCCCCCCCTCACGCTGCCCTCTCTCTCTCTCTCTCTCTCCCCCCCTCACGCTGCCCTCTCTCTCCCCCCCCCGCGCTGCCCTCTCTCCCCCCCCCGCACTGCCCTCTCTCTCCCCCCCCCCCCGCACTGCCCTCTCTCTCTCTCCCCCCTCGCGCTGCCCTCTCTCCCCCCCCCGCACTGCCCTCTCTCCCCCCCCCGCACTGCCCTCTCTCTCTCTCCCCCCCCGCACTGCCCTCTCTCTCTCTCCCCCCTCGCGCTGCCCTCTCTCCCCCCCCCGCACTGCCCTCTCTCCCCCCCTCGCGCTGCCCTCTCTCTCTCTCTCTCCCCCGCGCTGCCCTCTCTCTCTCTCCCCCCCCGCACTGCCCTCTCTCTCTCTCCCTCGCGCTGCCCTCTCTCTCTCTCTCCCTCGCGCTGCCCTCTCTCTCCCCCCCCCCCCCCCGCGCTGCCCTCTCTCTCTCTCTCTCTCCCCCCCCCCTCGCACTGCCCTCTCTCTCTCCCCCCCCCGCGCTGCCCTCTCTCTCCCCCCCCCGCGCTGCCCTCTCTCTCTCCCCCCCGCACTGCCCTCTCTCTCTCTCCCCCCCCCGCGCTGCCCTCTCTCTCTCCCCCCCCCGCACTGCCCTCTCTCTCTCTCTCTCTCCCCCCCGCACTGCCCTCTCTCTCTCTCCCCCCCCCGCGCTGCCCTCTCTCTCTCCCCCCCCCGCACTGCCCTCTCTCCCCCCCCGCGCTGCCCTCTCTCTCTCTCCCCCCCCCGCGCTGCCCTCTCTCTCTCTCTCCCTCGCGCTGCCCTCTCTCTCTCTCTCTCTCTCCCCCCCCCGCACTGCCCTCTCTCTCTCTCTCTCTCTCCCCCCCCCCGCGCTGCCCTCTCTCTCTCTCTCTCTCTCTCCCCCCCCCGCGCTGCCCTCTCTCTCTCTCTCCCCCGCGCTGCCCTCTCTCTCTCTCCCCCCCCCGCGCTGCCCTCTCTCTCTCTCCCCCCCCCCGCACTGCCCTCTCTCTCTCTCCCCCCCCCGCGCTGCCCTCTCTCTCTCTCTCCCCCCCCCGCGCTGCCCTCTCTCTCTCTCTCTCTCTCTCCCCCCCCGCGCTGCCCTCTCTCTCTCTCTCCCTCGCGCTGCCCTCTCTCTCTCTCCCCCCCCCGCGCTGCCCTCTCTCTCTCTCCCCCCCCCGCACTGCCCTCTCTCTCTCTCCCCCCCCGCGCTGCCCTCTCTCTCTCTCCCCCCCCCGCACTGCCCTCTCTCTCTCTCCCCCCCCCGCGCTGCCCTCTCTCTCTCTCTCTCTCTCTCCCCCCCCCCGCGCTGCCCTCTCTCTCTCTCCCCCCCCCCGCACTGCCCTCTCTCTCTCTCCCCCCCCCCGCGCTGCCCTCTCTCTCTCTCTCTCTCTCTCCCCCCCCCGCACTGCCCTCTCTCTCTCTCCCTCGCGCTGCCCTCTCTCTCTCTCCCCCCCCCGCGCTGCCCTCTCTCTCTCTCCCCCCCCGCGCTGCCCTCTCTCTCTCTCCCCCCCCCCGCGCTGCCCTCTCTCTCTCTCTCCCTCGCGCTGCCCTCTCTCTCTCTCCCCCCCCCGCGCTGCCCTCTCTCTCTCTCCCCCCCCGCACTGCCCTCTCTCTCTCTCCCCCCTCGCGCTGCCCTCTCTCCCCCCCCCGCACTGCCCTCTCTCTCTCCCCCCCCCGCACTGCCCTCTCTCTCTCTCCCCCCTCGCGCTGCCCTCTCTCCCCCCCCCGCACTGCCCTCTCTCCCCCCCTCGCGCTGCCCTCTCTCTCCCCCCCCGCGCTGCCCTCTCTCTCTCTCCCCCCCCGCACTGCCCTCTCTCTCTCCCCCCCCCGCACTGCCCTCTCTCTCTCTCCCCCCTCGCGCTGCCCTCTCTCCCCCCCCCGCACTGCCCTCTCTCCCCCCCCCGCACTGCCCTCTCTCTCTCCCCCCCCCGCGCTGCCCTCTCTCTCCCCCCCCCGCGCTGCCCTCTCTCTCCCCCCCCCGCGCTGCCCTCTCTCTCTCTCCCCCCCGCACTGCCCTCTCTCTCCCCCCCCCGCGCTGCCCTCTCTCTCTCTCTCTCTCCCCCCCCCGCGCTGCCCTCTCTCTCTCTCTCTCTCTCCCCCCCGCGCTGCCCTCTCTCTCTCTCTCTCCCCCCCGCGCTGCCCTCTCTCCCCCCCCCGCACTGCCCTCTCTCTCTCTCCCCCCCCGCACTGCCCTCTCTCTCTCTCCCCCCCCCGCACTGCCCTCTCTCTCTCTCTCTCTCCCCCCTCGCGCTGCCCTCTCTCCCCCCCCCGCACTGCCCTCTCTCTCTCTCCCCCCCCGCACTGCCCTCTCTCTCTCTCCCCCCCCGCACTGCCCTCTCTCTCTCTCCCCCCCCGCACTGCCCTCTCTCTCTCTCTCTCTCCCTCGCGCTGCCCTCTCTCTCTCTCCCTCGCGCTGCCCTCTCTCTCTCTCTCTCTCTCTCTCCCTCGCGCTGCCCTCTCTCTCCCCCCCCCCGCACTGCCCTCTCTCTCTCTCCCCCCTCGCGCTGCCCTCTCTCCCCCCCCCGCACTGCCCTCTCTCCCCCCCCCGCACTGCCCTCTCTCTCTCTCTCCCCCCCCGCACTGCCCTCTCTCCCCCCCCCGCACTGCCCTCTCTCTCTCTACCCCCCCGCACTGCCCTCTCTCTCTCTCTCCCCCGCACTGCCCTCTCTCTCTCTCCCCCCCCGCACTGCCCTCTCTCTCTCTCCCCCCTCGCGCTGCCCTCTCTCCCCCCCTCGCGCTGCCCTCTCTCTCTCCCCCCCCGCGCTGCCCTCTCTCTCTCCCCCCCCGCGCTGCCCTCTCTCTCTCTCCCCCCCTCGCACTGCCCTCTCTCTCTCTCCCCCCCCGCACTGCCCTCTCTCTCTCTCCCCCCTCGCGCTGCCCTCTCTCCCCCCCTCGCGCTGCCCTCTCTCTCTCCCCCCCCCGCGCTGCCCTCTCTCTCTCCCCCCTCGCGCTGCCCTCTCTCTCTCCCCCCCCGCGCTGCCCTCTCTCTCTCTCCCCCCCTCGCACTGCCCTCTCTCTCTCTCCCCCCCCGCGCTGCCCTCTCTCTCTCTCCCCCCCCGCGCTGCCCTCTCTCTCTCTCCCCCCCCGCGCTGCCCTCTCTCTCTCTCTCCCTCGCGCTGCCCTCTCTCTCTCTCTCCCTCGCGCTGCCCTCTCTCCCCCCCCCGCACTGCCCTCTCTCTCTCTCCCCCCCCGCGCTGCCCTCTCTCTCTCTCTCCCTCGCGCTGCCCTCTCTCTCTCTCTCCCTCGCGCTGCCCTCTCTCTCTCTCTCCCTCGCGCTGCCCTCTCTCCCCCCCCCGCACTGCCCTCTCCCTCTCTCCCCCCCCCGCACTGCCCTCTCTCTCTCTCCCCCCGCCGCGCTGCCCTCTCTCTCCCCCCCCCCGCGCTGCCCTCTCTCTCTCTCTCTCTCTCCCTCGCGCTGCCCTCTCTCTCTCTCTCTCTCTCCCCCCCCGCACTGCCCTCTCTCTCTCTCCCCCCCCGCGCTGCCCTCTCTCCCCCCCCGCACTGCCCTCTCTCTCTCTCCCCCCCCGCACTGCCCTCTCTCTCTCTCTCCCTCGCACTGCCCTCTCTCTCTCTCTCCCTCGCACTGCCCTCTCTCCCCCCCCCGCATGCCCTCTCTCCCCCCCCCGCGCTGCCCTCTCTCTCCCCCCCCCGCATGCCCTCTCTCCCCCCCCCGCACTGCCCTCTCTCTCTCTCTCCCCCCCGCACTGCCCTCTCTCTCTCTCCCCCCCCCGCGCTGCCCTCTCTCTCTCTCTCCCTCGCGCTGCCCTCTCTCTCTCTCTCCCTCGCGCTGCCCTCTCTCTCTCTCTCTCTCTCCCCCCCCCGCGCTGCCCTCTCTCTCTCTCTCCCTCGCGCTGCCCTCTCTCTCTCTCTCCCTCGCGCTGCCCTCTCTCTCTCTCTCCCTCGCGCTGCCCTCTCTCTCTCTCTCTCTCTCTCCCCCCCGCACTGCCCTCTCTCCCCCCCCCGCACTGCCCTCTCTCTCTCTCCCCCCCCGCACTGCCCTCTCTCTCTCTCTCCCCCCCGCACTGCCCTCTCTCTCTCTCTCCCCCCCGCACTGCCCTCTCTCTCTCTCCCCCCCCGCGCTGCCCTCTCTCTCTCTCTCCCTCGCGCTGCCCTCTCTCTCTCTCTCCCTCGCACTGCCCTCTCTCTCTCTCCCCCCCCCGCACTGCCCTCTCTCTCTCCCCCCCTCGCGCTGCCCTCTCTCCCCCCCCCGCACTGCCCTCTCTCTCTCTCTCTCTCCCTCGCGCTGCCCTCTCTCCCCCCCCCGCGCTGCCCTCTCTCTCTCTCTCTCTCCCTCGCGCTGCCCTCTCTCTCTCTCTCTCTCTCTCCCCCCCTCGCACTGCCCTCTCTCTCTCTCCCCCCTCGCGCTGCCCTCTCTCTCCCCCGCACTGCCCTCTCTCTCTCTCCCCCCTCGCGCTGCCCTCTCTCCCCCCCCCGCACTGCCCTCTCTCCCCCCCCCGCACTGCCCTCTCTCTCTCTACCCCCCCGCACTGCCCTCTCTCTCTCTCCCCCCCCGCACTGCCCTCTCTCTCTCTCCCCCCCCGCACTGCCCTCTCTCTCTCTCTCCCCCGCACTGCCCTCTCTCTCTCTCCCCCCTCGCGCTGCCCTCTCTCCCCCCCCGCACTGCCCTCTCTCTCTCTCCCCCCCCGCACTGCCCTCTCTCACTCTCCCCCCCCCGCGCTGCCCTCTCTCTCTCCCCCCTCGCACTGCCCTCTCTCTCTCCCCCCTCGCGCTGCCCTCTCTCTCTCTCTCCCTCGCACTGCCCTCTCTCTCTCTCTCCCTCGCACTGCCCTCTCTCCCCCCCCCGCATGCCCTCTCTCCCCCCCCCGCACTGCCCTCTCTCTCTCTCTCCCCCCGCACTGCCCTCTCTCTCTCTCTCCCCCCCGCACTGCCCTCTCTCTCTCTCTCCCTCGCGCTGCCCTCTCTCTCTCTCTCTCTCTCCCCACCGCACTGCCCTCTCTCTCTCTCTCCCTCGCGCTGCCCTCTCTCTCTCTCTCTCTCTCCCCCCCCGCACTGCCCTCTCTCTCTCTCTCTCTCTCCCCCCCCCGCACTGCCCTCTCTCTCTCTCCCCCCCCCCGCACTGCCCTCTCTCTCTCCCCCCCTCGCGCTGCCCTCTCTCTCTCTCCCTCGCGCTGCCCTCTCTCTCTCTCTCTCTCTCCCCCCCCGCACTGCCCTCTCTCTCTCTCTCTCTCTCTCCCCCCCCGCACTGCCCTCTCTCTCTCTCTCTCTCTCCCCCCCTCGCGCTGCCCTCTCTCTCTCTCCCTCGCACTGCCCTCTCTCTCTCTCTCTCTCTCCCCCCCCGCACTGCCCTCTCTCTCTCTCTCTCTCTCCCCCCCTCGCGCTGCCCTCTCTCTCTCTCCCTCGCACTGCCCTCTCTCTCTCTCTCTCTCTCCCCCCCCGCACTGCCCTCTCTCTCTCTCCCCCCCCCGCACTGCCCTCTCTCTCTCCCCCCCTCGCGCTGCCCTCTCTCTCTCTCCCTCGCGCTGCCCTCTCTCTCTCTCTCTCTCTCTCCCCCCCTCGCGCTGCCCTCTCTCTCTCTCTCCCTCGCGCTGCCCTCTCTCTCTCTCTCTCTCTCTCCCCCCCTCGCGCTGCCCTCTCTCTCTCTCTCCCTCGCGCTGCCCTCTCTCTCTCTCTCTCTCCCTCGCGCTGCCCTGTCTCCCCCCCCCGCGCTGCCCTCTCTCTCTCTCTCTCTCCCTCGCGCTGCCCTCTCTCTCTCTCCCTCGCGCTGCCCTCTCTCTCTCTCTCTCTCTCTCCCCCCCTCGCGCTGCCCTCTCTCTCTCTCTCCCTCGCGCTGCCCTCTCTCTCTCTCTCTCCCTCGCGCTGCCCTCTCTCTCTCTCTCCCCCCCCCGCACTGCCCTCTCTCTCTCTCCCTCGCGCTGCCCTCTCTCTCTCTCTCTCCCCCCCGCACTGCCCTCTCTCTCTCTCCCTCGCGCTGCCCTCTCTCTCTCTCTCTCCCTCGCGCTGCCCTCTCTCTCTCTCTCCCCCCCCCCCGCACTGCCCTCTCTCCCCCCCCGCGCTGCCCTCTCTCTCTCCCCCCCCCTCGCGCTGCCCTCTCTCTCTCTCTCCCTCGCACTTCCCTCTCTCCCCCCCCCGCACTGCCCTCTCTCTCTCTCCCCCCCCGCACTGCCCTCTCTCTCTCTCTCCCTCGCACTTCCCTCTCTCCCCCCCCCGCACTGCCCTCTCTCTCTCTCCCCCCCCGCACTGCCCTCTCTCTCTCTCTCCCTCGCGCTGCCCTCTCTCTCTCTCCCTCGCGCTGCCCTCTCTCTCTCTCCCCCCCCCGCACTGCCCTCTCTCTCTCCCCCCCCCCGCACTGCCCTCTCTCCCCCCCCCCGCACTGCCCTCTCTCTCTCTCCCCCCCCGCACTGCCCTCTCTCCCCCCCCCGCACTGCCCTCTCTCTCTCTCCCCCCCCGCACTGCCCTCTCTCCCCCCCCCGCACTGCCCTCTCTCTCTCTCCCCCCCCGCACTGCCCTCTCTCTCTCTCTCCCTCGCGCTGCCCTCTCTCCCCCCCCCGCACTGCCCTCTCTCCCCCCCCCCGCACTGCCCTCTCTCTCTCCCCCCCCCGCACTGCCCTCTCTCTCTCCCCCCCCCGCACTGCCCTCTCTCTCTCTCTCCCTCGCGCTGCCCTCTCTCCCCCCCCCGCACTGCCCTCTCTCCCCCCCCCGCACTGCCCTCTCTCTCTCTCCCCCCCCCCGCACTGCCCTCTCTCCCCCCCCCGCACTGCCCTCTCTCTCTCCCCCCCCTGCACTGCCCTCTCTCTCTCTCTCCCTCGCGCTGCCCTCTCTCTCTCTCTCTCTCTCCCCCCCCGCGCTGCCCTCTCTCTCTCTCTCTCTCCCCCCCCGCGCTGCCCTCTCTCTCTCTCTCTCTCTCCCTCGCGCTGCCCTCTCTCTCTCTCTCTCTCTCCCTCGCGCTGCCCTCTCTCTCTCTCCCTCGCGCTGCCCTCTCTCTCTCTCCCTCGCGCTGCCCTCTCTCTCTCTCTCTCTCTCCCTCGCGCTGCCCTCTCTCTCTCTCTCCCTCGCGCTGCCCTCTCTCTCTCTCTCTCTCTCCCCCCCTCGCACTGCCCTCTCTCTCTCTCTCCCTCGCGCTGCCCTCTCTCTCTCTCTCTCTCCCTCGCGCTGCCCTCTCTCTCTCTCTCCCTCGCGCTGCCCTCTCTCTCTCTCCCCCCCCGCACTGCCCTCTCTCTCTCTCTCCCTCGCGCTGCCCTCTCTCTCTCTCTCCCTCGCGCTGCCCTCTCTCTCTCTCTCTCTCCCCCCCGCGCTACCCTCTCTCTCTCTCTCCCTCGCGCTGCCCTCTCTCTCTCTCTCTCTCTCCCTCGCGCTGCCCTCTCTCTCTCTCTCCCTCGCGCTGCCCTCTCTCTCTCTCTCTCTCTCCCCCCCTCGCGCTGCCCTCTCTCCCCCCCCCGCGCTGCCCTCTCTCTCCCCCCCCCCGCGCTGCCCTCTCTCTCTCTCCCTTGCGCTGCCCTCTCTCTCTCCCCCCCTCGCGCTGCCCTCTCTCCCCCCCCCGCGCTGCCCTCTCTCTCCCCCCCCCGCGCTGCCCTCTCTCTCCCCCCCCCGCGCTGCCCTCTCTCTCCCCCCCCGCGCTGCCCTCTCTCTCTCTCTCTCTCTCCCCCCCCCGCGCTGCCCTCTCTCTTCCCCCCCGCGCTGCCCTCTCTCTCTCTCTCTCTCTCCCCCCCTCGCACTGCCCTCTCTCTCTCCCCCCCTCGCGCTGCCCTCTCTCCCCCCCCCACGCTGCCCTCTCTCTCCCCCCCCCGCGCTGCCCTCTCTCTCTCTCCCTTGCGCTGCCCTCTCTCTCTCTCTCTCCCTCGCACTGCCCTCTCTCTCTCCCCCCCTCGCGCTGCCCTCTCTCTCCCCCCCCCGCGCTGCCCTCTCTCTCCCCCCCCGCGCTGCCCTCTCTCTTTCTCTCTCTCTCTCCCCCCCCCGCGCTGCCCTCTCTCTCTCTGTCTCTCTCCCCCCCTCGCACTGCCCTCTCTCTCTCCCCCCCTCGCGCTGCCCTCTCTCCCCCCCCCGCGCTGCCCTCTCTCTCTCCCCCCCGCACTGCCCTCTCTCTCTCCCCCCCCCGCGCTGCCCTCTCTCTCCCCCCCCCGCGCTGCCCTCTCTCTTTCTCTCTCTCTCTCCCCCCCCCCGCGCTGCCCTCTCTCTCTCTGTCTCTCTCCCCCCCTCGCACTGCCCTCTCTCTCTCCCCCCCTCGCGCTGCCCTCTCTCCCCCCCCCGCGCTGCCCTCTCTCTCCCCCCCCCGCGCTGCCCTCTCTCTCCCCCCCCGCGCTGCCCTCTCTCTCTCTGTCTCTCTCCCCCCCTCGCACTGCCCTCTCTCTCTCTGTCTCTCTCCCCCCCTCGCACTGCCCTCTCTCTCTCCCCCCCTCGCGCTGCCCTCTCTCCCCCCCCCGCGCTGCCCTCTCTCTCCCCCCCCCGCACTGCCCTCTCTCTCTCTCTCTCTCGCGCTGCCCTCTCTCTCTCTCTCTCTCTCCCCCCCCCGCGCTGCCCTCTCTCTCCCCCCCCGCGCTGCCCTCTCTCTCTCTCCCTCGCGCTGCCCTCTCTCTCTCTCTCCCTCGCGCTGCCCTCTCTCTCTCTCCCTCGCGCTGCCCTCTCTCTCTCTCCCTCTCCCCCCCGCGCTGCCCTCTCTCTCTCTCCCTCGCGCTGCCCTCTCTCTCTCTCTCCCCCCCCCGCGCTGCCCTCTCTCTCCCCCCCCCGCGCTGCCCTCTCTCTCCCCCCCCGCGCTGCCCTCTCTCTCCCCCCCCCGCGCTGCCCTCTCTCTCTCTCTCTCCCCCCCGCGCTGCCCTCTCTCTCTCTCCCTCGCGCTGCCCTCTCTCTCTCTCTCCCCCCCCCGCGCTGCCCTCTCTCTCCCCCCCCCGCGCTGCCCTCTCTCTCCCCCCCCCCGCGCTGCCCTCTCTCTCCCCCCCCGCGCTGCCCTCTCTCTCCCCCCCCCGCGCTGCCCTCTCTCTCTCTCCCCCCCCCGCACTGCCCTCTCTCTCTCTCTCCCCCCCCCGCACTGCCCTCTCTCTCCCCCCCCCGCGCTGCCCTCTCTCTCTCTCTCCCCCCCCCGCGCTGCCCTCTCTCTCTCCCCCCCCCCGCACCGCCCTCTCTCTCTCTCCCCCCCCCCCACTGCCCTCTCTCTCACTCTCTCTCCCCCCCCGCACTGCCCTCTCTCTCTCTCTCCCCCCCCCGCGCTGCCCTCTCTCTCTCTCTCCCCCCCCCGCGCTGCCCTCTCTCTCTCTCCCCCCCGCACTGCCCTCTCTCTCTCTCTCTCTCCCCCCCCCGCGCTGCCCTCTCTCTCTCTCCCTCGCGCTGCCCTCTCTCTCTCTCTCCCCCCCCCGCGCTGCCCTCTCTCTCCCCCCCTCGCGCTGCCCTCTCTCCCCCCCCCGCGCTGCCCTCTCTCTCCCCCCCCCGCGCTGCCCTCTCTCTCTCTCTCCCCCCCCCGCGCTGCCCTCTCTCTCCCCCCCTCGCGCTGCCCTCTCTCCCCCCCTCGCGCTGCCCTCTCTCTCTCCCCCCCGCGCTGCCCTCTCTCTCTCTCCCTCGCGCTGCCCTCTCTCCCCCCCCCGCGCTGCCCTCTCTCTCCCCCCCCCGCGCTGCCCTCTCTCTCCCCCCCTCGCGCTGCCCTCTCTCCCCCCCCGCACTGCCCTCTCTCTCTCTCTCCCTCGCGCTGCCCTCTCTCTCTCTCTCTCTCCCCCCCGCACTGCCCTCTCTCTCACCCCCCCGCACTGCCCTCTCTCTCTCTCCCCCCCCCGCGCTGCCCTCTCTCTCTCTCCCCCCCCGCGCTGCCCTCTCTCTCTCTCTCTCTCTCCCCCCCGCACTGCCCTCTCTCTCTCTCCCCCCCCCGCGCTGCCCTCTCTCTCTCTCCCCCCCCCGCGCTGCCCTCTCTCTCTCTCTCTCTCCCCCCCGCACTGCCCTCTCTCTCTCCCCCCCGCACTGCCCTCTCTCTCTCTCCCCCCCCGCGCTGCCCTCTCTCTCTCTCCCCCCCCGCGCTGCCCTCTCTCTCTCTCCCCCCCCCGCGCTGCCCTCTCTCTCCCCCCCTCGCGCTGCCCTCTCTCTCTCTCCCCCCCCGCACTGCCCTCTCTCTCCCCCCCCCGCGCTGCCCTCTCTCTCTCTCCCCCCCCGCGCTGCCCTCTCTCTCTCTCCCTCGCGCTGCCCTCTCTCTCCCCCCCCCGCGCGGCCCTCTCTCTCCCCCCCTCGCGCTGCCCTCTCTCCCCCCCCCGCACTGCCCTCTCTCTCTCCCCCCCGCGCTGCCCTCTCTCTCTCTCCCGCGCTGCCCTCTCTCTCTCTCCCGCACTGCCCTCTCTCTCTCTCTCCCCCCGCGCTGCCCTCTCTCTCTCTCTCCCTCGCGCTGCCCTCTCTCTCTCTCTCCCTCGCGCTGCCCTCTCTCTCTCCCCCCCCCGCGCTGCCCTCTCTCTCTCTCCCCCCCCCGCGCTGCCCTCTCTCTCTCTCCCCCCCCCCGCACTGCCCTCTCTCTCTCTCTCTCTCCCCCCCCCGCGCTGCCCTCTCTCTCTCTCCCCCCCCCGCGCTGCCCTCTCTCTCTCCCTCGCGCTGCCCTCTCTCTCTCTCTCTCTCCCCCCCGCGCTGCCCTCTCTCTCTCTCCCCCCCCCCGCGCTGCCCTCTCTCTCTCTCCCCCCCCGCGCTGCCCTCTCTCTCTCTCCCCCCCCCGCACTGCCCTCTCTCTCTCTCTCTCTCCCCCCCGCGCTGCCCTCTCTCTCTCTCCCCCCCCCGCGCTGCCCTCTCTCTCTCTCCCCCCCCCGCGCTGCCCTCTCTCTCTCTCCCCCCCCGCGCTGCCCTCTCTCTCTCTCTCCCCCCCGCACTGCCCTCTCTCTCTCTCTCTCCCCCCCCGCGCTGCCCTCTCTCTCCCCCCCGCACTGCCCTCTCTCTCTCTCCCCCCCGCACTGCCCTCTCTCTCTCTCTCTCTCCCCCCCGCACTGCCCTCTCTCTCTCTCTCTCTCCCCCCCGCACTGCCCTCTCTCTCTCTCCCCCCCGCACTGCCCTCTCTCTCTCTCTCTCTCCCCCCCGCACTGCCCTCTCTCTCTCTCTCTCCCCCCCCGCGCTGCCCTCTCTCCCCCCCCCGCACTGCCCTCTCTCTCTCTCCCCCCCGTGCTGCCCTCTCTCTCTCTCTCTCTCCCCCCCGCACTGCCCTCTCTCTCCCCCCCGCACTGCCCTCTCTCCCCCCCCGCGCTGCCCTCTCTCTCACCCCCCCGCACTGCTCTCTCTCTCTCTCCCCCCCCCGCGCTGCCCTCTCTCTCTCTCCCCCCCCGCGCTGCCCTCTCTCTCTCTCTCTCTCCCCCCCGCACTGCCCTCTCTCTCTCTCCCCCCCCCGCGCTGCCCTCTCTCTCTCTCCCCCCCCGCGCTGCCCTCTCTCTCTCTCTCTCTCCCCCCCGCACTGCCCTCTCTCTCTCCCCCCCGCACTGCCCTCTCTCTCTCCCCCCCGGCCCTCTCTCTCTCCCCCCCCCCGCGCTGCCCTCTCTCTCTCTCCCCCCCCGCGCTGCCCTCTCTCTCTCTCCCCCCCCCGCGCTGCCCTCTCTCTCCCCCCCTCGCGCTGCCCTCTCTCTCTCTCCCCCCCGCACTGCCCTCTCTCTCCCCCCCCGCGCTGCCCTCTCTCTCTCTCCCCCCCCGCGCTGCCCTCTCTCTCTCTCCCTCGCGCTGCCCTCTCTCTCCCCCCCCCGCGCTGCCCTCTCTCTCCCCCCCTCGCGCTGCCCTCTCTCCCCCCCCGCACTGCCCTCTCTCTCTCCCCCCCGCGCTGCCCTCTCTCTCTCTCCCGCACTGCCCTCTCTCTCTCTCTCTCTCCCCCCGCGCTGCCCTCTCTCTCTCTCTCCCTCGCGCTGCCCTCTCTCTCTCTCTCCCTCGCGCTGCCCTCTCTCTCTCTCTCCCTCGCGCTGCCCTCTCTCTCTCTCTCTCTCTCCCTCGCGCTGCCCTCTCTCTCTCTCTCTCTCTCCCTCGCGCTGCCCTCTCTCTCTCCCTCGCGCTGCCCTCTCTCTCTCTCCCCCCCGCACTGCCCTCTCTCTCTCTCTCTCCCCCCCCGCGCTGCCCTCTCTCTCTCTCTCTCTCCCCCCCGCACTGCCCTCTCTCTCCCCCCCGCACTGCCCTCTCTCCCCCCCCCGCGCTGCCCTCTCTCTCTCTCCCCCCCGCACTGCCCTCTCTCTCTCTCCCTCTCCCCCCCGCACTGCCCTCTCTCTCTCTCTCCCTCGCGCTGCCCTCTCTCTCTCTCTCCCCCGCGCTGCCCTCTCTCTCTCTCTCTCCCCCCCCCGCGCTGCCCTCTCTCTCCCCCCCGCACTGCCCTCTCTCTCTCTCTCCCTCGCGCTGCCCTCTCTCTGTCTCTCCCCCCCCCGTGCTGCCCTCTCTCTCTCTCTCTCTCCCCCCCGCACTGCCCTCTCTCTCTCTCTCTCTCTCCCCCCCGCACTGCCCTCTCTCCCCCCCCCGCACTGCCCTCTCTCTCTCTCTCTCTCCCCCCCGCACTGCCCTCTCTCTCTCTCTCTCTCCCCCCCGCACTGCCCTCTCTCCCCCCCCCGCACTGCCCTCTCTCTCCCCCCCGCACTGCCCTCTCTCTCTCTCTCTCTCCCCCCCGCACTGCCCTCTCTCCCCCCCCCGCACTGCCCTCTCTCTCTCTCTCTCTCCCTCGCGCTGCCCTCTCTCTCCCCCCCTCGCGCTGCCCTCTCTCTCCCCCCCCCCGCGCTGCCCTCTCTCTCTCTCCCCCCCGCGCTGCCCTCTCTCTCTCTCTCTCTCTCTCCCCCGCACTGCACTCTCTCTCTCTCTCCCCCCTCGCGCTGCTCTCTCTCTCTCTCTCTCTCTCTCCCCCGCACTGCACTCTCTCTCTCTCTCTCCCTCGCGCTGCCTTCTCTCTCTCTCCCCCCCGCGCTGCCCTCTCTCTCTCTCTCTCTCTCTCCCCCGCACTGCCCTCTCTCTCTCTCTCCCCCCTCGCGCTGCCCTCTCTCTCTCTCTCTCTCTCTCCCCCGCACTGCACTCTCTCTCTCTCTCCCCCCTCGCGCTGCCCTCTCTCTCTCTCTCTCTCCCCCCCCGCACTGCCCTCTCTCTCTCCCCCCCCGCACTGCCCTCTCTCCCCCCGCGCTGCCCTCTCTCCCCCCGCGCTGCCCTCTCTCCCCCCATGCGCTGCCATCTCTCTCCCCCCCCGCACTGCCCTCTCTCTCCCCCCCCCCCGCACTGCCCTCTCTCTCCCCCCGCGCTGCCCTCTCTCCCCCCCTCGCGCTGCCCTCTCTCTCTCTCCCCATGCGCTGCTCTCTCTCTCCCCCCCCCGCGCTGCCCTCTCTCTCTCTCCCCCCCGCGCTGCCCTCTCTCTCTCCCCCCCGCACTGCCCTCTCTCTCCCCCCCCCCGCGCTGCCCTCTCTCTCTCTCCCCCCCTCGCGCTGCCCTCTCTCTCCCCCCCGCGCTGCCCTCTCTCTCTCCCCATGCGCTGCTCTCTCTCTCCCCCCCTCGCGCTGCCCTCTCTCTCCCCCATGCGCTGCTCTCTCTCTCCCCCCCTCGCGCTGCCCTCTCTCTCCCCCCATGCGCTGCTCTCTCTCTCCCCCCATGCGCTGCTCTCTCTCTCCCCCCCCCGCGCTGCCCTCTCTCTCTCTCTCCCCCCCGCGCTGCCCTCTCTCTCTCCCCCCCGCACTGCCCTCTCTCTCCCGCCCGCACTGCCCTCTCTCCCCCCCCCCCGCACTGCCCTCTCTCTCTCTCTCTCTCCCCCGCACTGCCCTCTCTCTCCCCCCCGCACTGCCCTCTCTCCTCCCCCCCGCACTGCCCTCTGTCTCTCCCCCCCCGCGCTGCCCTCTCTCCCCCCGCGCTGCCCTCTCTCCCCCCGCGCTGCCCTCTCTCCCCCCCCCGCGCTGCCCTCTCTCTCCCCCCCCGCACTGCCCTCTCTCTCCCCCCCCCCGCACTGCCCTCTCTCTCCCCCCGCGCTGCCCTCTCTCCCCCCCTCGCGCTGCCCTCTCTCTCTCCCCTCGCGCTGCCCTCTCTCTCTCCCCATGCGCTGCCCTCTCTCTCTCCCCCCTCGCGCTGCCCTCTCTCTCTCCCCATGCGCTGCCCTCTCTCTCTCCCCCCTCGCGCTGCCCTCTCTCTCCCCCCATGCGCTGCCCTCTCTCTCCCCCCCCCGCACTGCCCTCTCTCTCCCCTCCCCGCACTGCCCTCTCTCTCCCCCCGCGCTGCCCTCTCTCCCCCCCTCGCGCTGCCCTCTCTCTCTCCCCATGCGCTGCCCTCTCTCTCTCCCCCCTCGCGCTGCCCTCTCTCTCCCCCCATGCGCTGCTCTCTCTCTCCCCCCCTCGCGCTGCCCTCTCTCTCCCCCCATGCGCTGCTCTCTCTCTCCCCCCCCGCGCTGCCCTCTCTCTCTCCCCCCTTGCGCTGCCCTCTCCTCGAGGAGGGCAGTAAGGCACTGGTCTGAAAACCTGGATGCACATTGACCACCTGCCCTACCTCCTGCTTGACCACCTGGATCTGCATCAGCCCCGACCTCTGGCCACGTCCAGCAGCCTTGGAGCGGCTGCAGTTTGGCCTTTAAACAGGCAGTCGGGTCGCCATTGGACCCAGCGGCGATTGCCGATTGCTGCTGCCCACCCACTCCCAACGTCCCTGGGAGCCGCGGAACACGCTGGGGCCTAATTGGCCCGCTTGCTTAAAATGGCAGCGCGTACCCGATTGCCGATGGTAATTGGCTCTGCCCACTCCCACTCCCACCAGCCGGAAAATTCTGCCCAGATACTTAACCAGATACCAGGCAAAGCATTTTCACCATACAAATTCAAAATGACGTTCCTCTCACTTTGGTTCCTGTGGAGACAGTTGTAGACTTGCAGCTACTTTGATCTTACATTGTCTCTGCCCCACACACACCAAACTACTTTCATTATACCCAGCACAACTCACTGAATGTAAATTCTCATTGTATCACCAGCCTCTTTGAACTCCACCTCTTCTAACAATAAAACCCCTTTCATTGTACCAATGTTATGAGTAATATAAACTTATTGCTTGGTCTCTGCTAGATAGGTGCCAGATTTCACCCTGCTTCTTGAATGCTCTATTCAAAAAATACAAATGCACTCTGCCTCTCTTACATCTCAAAACTAGTACACATCAAAGCACCCAGACTAGCTGCTGAGAATCCTGCAGTAAGTAACTCACCTCCTGATTCCCCAAAGCCTGTCCACCATCAACAAGGCACAAGTCAGGTGTGCAATGGAATACTCTCCACTTGCCTGGATGAGTGCAGCTCCCACAACACTCAAGAAGTTTGATACCATCCTGTGAAAGAATTAAAAAATGCAGATGGTGGGCATTAACTCAGAATTCACTTGTGCCCCTATTAAAAGGGAATAGATTGAAATTGTGGTTGCCGGGTGAGGTTGTGCACTGGGTAGGGAAAAAACCCCACTGCTAGCTGGCGCTCCAATGGGGAAAGTTAAAGTTGGAGGCCACCTGGGTTCCCTCAGGTCAGCCACTGGGTACCTGCCAGGCTCGGTCTTCAATGGGAACCCATCCCCTGCTGGGACAGTCCGGGCCATCTGGTATTGCTTGCTCGGTAGCCTCTATAGATGTTGACCTGTTCCCATCCAGAGATGGGAAGAGGTTGGGTCACTGATGATGCATCTCTTTCAGAAATTTCTCCTGGTCCCATCTTGAAGCTCATTCCTACAAGGCCTGTATGATTCCAACAAATACAAGCTGATTGTATCATCAGACCCTTGGAAAACTCCACAGACATCCAGCCAGGTATACATCCTCACTGAGGAAGAGAAAAGTCCTTGGGGCAAGTTAGGAAATTGTTCTCTGCACTCCAAAGCAATCAAACTCCAGGATGCTATAGGTAAGGGCATCATTAATCCCCAGGAGCTGACCTATTTTCTATGATGTCTTTCACACACTCAAACTCACCTTGTTTGCCTGTTAAAATTCATGATAAATTCTCACATCTTTGTCCAGAGATGGACAACTTCGCAAAAATACCTCCCTGGTATCCAATCTAAATCTATTCTCTCATAATTCATCTTTTCCCCTTTCCTATCTACATATGAGGAGAAAGTCAGTCAGCTTCTTCTGGGAGGAGGCCCGAATAGAACATAAACTCTGGCACTGAGTCAAATGGCCCATTTCAATGTTGCAAACACTATATAATTTCATGTAATTATTCTGATGAACCTGCACTGCACCCTCTCCAAAAACTGTGTCCAAAACAGTGTCCAGAACTGAACACAGCTGCTCCAGACTGGGTCTGAACAGAGCTCTTCATAATTGTAACAAAACTCCCAACCCTTTGGATCCCAGTCCCCTTTCAGGTAATGGGTAATATTCCCTTCAGGTCACATTTACTTTTTGCAATTGTCACCTAAACACCTGGCTTGTCAAAGATATTTGTGAAATACAACTAGTAAAGCTCTTAACTGACAAAAAAATAATCTTTTGGATGAATTCAATGTTTTCTAATGTCTTCAATTTAAAATTTACTTTACACCATCAGTGTCAGGGCTCCTGACTCACTGAGTTTCAATGGTAATTTCATTCTATGAGGACAGGTGATTGAGGCACTTGATATTTGTGACTGGAGCACTGTGAAGAGCAGAGCTAAGTCTTGGGGAATATTTACCCTCATTTGTAACAAAAACTTCTACAAATATTACTATATATGCCAGGCATTGGGTTCCTACAACATGAAAAGGAACACAATACTGTATGTTCAAAAACTTTATACTTATTGCTATTTTATTAATGGACATTTCTGCTGTAATTCAGTTGACCACTGAGTTGCTCCTTTGTCTGGGAGCTGCCCCAGCAGTTTCAAGAATAAAAATGATTTTTTCAACTTGTGGAATTTCACACGTCATTGTACAAAGCCCTTGTGGTCAATGAAAGCAGAGGAAGTGCAGACAAACTGGCTCCTCCATCCTGAACTACCACAAAGGAGGGAGATTGAAACCTGTCACACTGAAAGAGATGCTAATAGCATAAATGTTAACTGTGTTCCTCTCTGCAGATGCTGTCAGATCTGCTGAGTTTTTCCAGGTATTTTTGTTTTTGATGCTAATCACCAGCTCATTTCTCTCTCTCCTAAGGAGGAACAATGGAATTCTGGCCAGAAGCTCTGGAGCTGGTTGTTAAGCTGCAATTAACTATTAATAGGTCATGTCACATGATGCAAGTCTCTGGCCTTTTGGACAGGTTTAACATTGCATCTTTGGGGCCTCACAGCACTCTGCTGTTTTAACATCCACTTGGTGAGCCACAAAAAGCAGGCTCCACCAGGCAGAACAACATGCCCACCCAGCCTGACTCTAGTGGAAGATTTCATACCAGCCTACAGAATCAGTGCAATCTCTGCAAATCTACTTCATCTTGCAGTATCGGCCTCAATTGAAAAAGTGAATCCTGCGACACTCCAGTCTTCAGCCAGCAGACCTCAAATCCCTATGTGAAAGAATTCTGGAACTCTGGAACTCACAGAAACTAATATTCATTTTCTGTGCTTCTTGTAGTGTAAAGCTCCTTTTCTCTATCTCCCCCTTTACTATGTGTGAGTGCAGAGTGGGATTTGGCGAACACACTTTTCACAGGTTTTGAATGTGGAAAATAAACGAACCCTCTGAGTTAATCCTAACTCGGCTTTGCTGTGGATCATTATTAAACCTGGATCATGAAAGATAAGGGATTGGGAAAACTCCTAGAACTATTTTTAAAAAATTAATTCAAAACACCTTCTGTTTAGGGATAGGTGGTAAGAGGAAACCAATGCAGTCTGACTGTCTCTCTCCGGTCCATAACAGACAAAACAGTTTTCATGTAAGAATACTCTTTTTGGCCTGGAATTTGTTGCTAAATTTGTACATTTCCTCAGTACTATCCATGTCATTTGTAAAAAACATTGAATTATTTATATTTTCATTATAAAAATTGGCTTTGAATTGTTTTTCATATTTGGGATCTGGGCCTCACTGGATGGGCCAGCAGCGATCACCCATCCCAGGCTCGGGGCTGACAAGTGGCAACTAACATTCGTGCCACACATGTGCCAGCAAATGACCATCTCCAACAAGATAATCCAACCATCACCCCTTGACGTTCAATGGCATTACCATCACTGAATCCCCCACTATCAACATCCTGAGGGTTACCATTGACCAGAGGCTGAACTGGACTAGCCATATAAATATTGTGGCTACAAGAGCAGGTCAGAGGCTGGGAATCCTGCAACGAGTAACTCATCTCCTGACTCCCCAAAGCCTGTCCACCATCTACAAGGCACAAGTCAGGAGTGTGATGAAATACTCCCCACTTACCTGGATGAGTGCAGCTCTCACAACACTCAAGAAGCTTGACACTGTCCAGGACAAAGCAGCCCACTTGATTGGCACCACATCCACAAACATTCACTCCCTCCACCACCAACACACAGTAGCAGCAGTGTGTACCATCTACAAGATGCACCTCAGGAACTCACCAAGGCTCCTTCGACAGCACCTTCCAAACCCACAACCGTTACCATCTAGAAGGACAAGGGCAGCAGACACATGGGAATACCACCTGGAAGTTCCCCTCCAAATCACTCAGCATCCTTACTTGGAAATATATCAGCGTTCCTTCATTGTCACTGGGTCAAAATCCTGGCACTCCCTCCCTAACAGCACATGGACTGCAGCGGTTCAAGAAGGCAGCTCACCACCACCTTCTCAAGGGCAATTTTTAAAAATTCATTCTTGGGAGGTGGGCTTCACTGGCTGGGCCAGCATTTATTGCCCATCCCTAGTTGCCCTCGAGAAGGTGGTGGTGAGCTGCCTTCTTGAACCTCACAGTGCTGTTAGGGAGGGAGTTCCAGGATTTTGACCCAGTGAAAGTGAAGAAATGGATAGAGCTGAATTCATACTTGCTGATCTCAGGGGTGGACAGCAGAATGGTCAGTAATTCTACCGAGACTGGGATACACAACGTCCAGTTTATCAGGAGTGACCTTGTGTGGATGGGAGGAGTTACAGAAATTCTGGGATGGAGGTGGTGGGGTTTAATGCTGAACTCCAGTTTGTCTAAACTCAGTGAATCTGAAGGTGGGTGTGTGGAGAGAGCTGTGGAAGTTTGGCTGTGAGAATCATGCAAATGGGCACTGACTGGGCTGGGTGAACTCAGAGTTGTTCAGGATCCCTGACAATAAACCTTTCCTCTTGCAAAATAAATATGTAGTCCCCAGTTCTGTACAAAAAGGGATTCAAACATTGTTTCTCATAGAGACGGGCACCCCTTGTTTGTCAGATCACCCCACCCACTTCCCCCTTTCCCTGTCTCTGGCGTGTGTGCCAGAGTTTTCTCAGTATTAAGCAGTGATGCTATGAAAATGAGGTACTGTTAAACAGGTTACTCTGGCTGGGTCATTTAACAGCTCAGAGGCAAGTACGTTTTGCCCTTTGTGCAGTATTCATTTTGTTAGCTGTTGTGTCAAGACATTTTAAATAATTTGTTTTATAACAGTGCTCCAAGGTGCAGATGTTAACCATTAACCAGGTCAAACTGCATTTTATGTTAATCCTGCCACGTATTCCATTCTGGATTGATCAGTTGCTGGGTTCTGATTACCCAAGACTGAGTTGTAAAGTGACTGTTAAAAGGTTAACTTCAAGGGGGCTGGACACTAAGGCTGACACTGTATTAGATCTTTGATTAATGTGTGTACTTGTTCACTGGCATATAATGATTTGCATACATGCACACCCTACCAGTAAACTTTGGCATAATGTGTTCAATGGGCATCACATGTGCTCATTTATGATCTTCTACACTCAAAAGTGATCACTTTATATCATTTGACATCCCAATAGTGATCAATTGACATCAAATGAAATTGTACAGCAATCAAACAATATCATTTAGCATCATTTAACTACCTTAAAAGTGGTCAGAAGCATTCAACTGACACAAAAAGTGATGATAGAGTTTGTTTGCGAGGATAACTAAGTTCTAGTGATCACAACAAAATCTGACATCAGATGACATCAATCTGCCATGAATGTTTCCCAGTCCCAGCTGATACAGTATGTTATCTATGGACTTAGAGCTCATCCAGAGCTCACTGAGACACACCTCAGAGGCCATGCTGAGGTTGTTGCAAAAGTGTAATCATTTCATATTATTCTGGTTTGTTGTAAAGTGGGTTTATCGGTGTGAGTGTAGATGGTTCTGGCAATTATCAAAAGAAGCTAGGTGTAGAAGTGTACTTGAAATGCTAATGAGTTAACATGGATGTTGTCTTTGTATGTAAGGTGTGAAGGGAATTTGCATTTTTAGATAAGTGAAGGGGTTGTTTGGATTTCAAAGGGATTAAAGAGAGAGAAACATATAAAGGGGAACGAAAGGTTATGTCCGGGGGGGTGCGGGGGGTGGGGGTATGTGGGATCTAACAGCCTTTGGGAAGCCTCCAGGCATTTGCACATAAATGTGCTCTGTCCAGTAACTAAAGTTGGCGAAAAGCCTTTGGAAATTCCACTGTCAAGTGAGAGTCAGGTTAATTAGGTATTTTAGGATTTGTTATAGTATTAGGTAATTGTAGTCTTATGTATGTGCTTGAAATCTTTTCTTTTGTTAATAAATATTTTCATTTAATTTTTAAAATCTCTAAAGGTCTTAGTGGACTCATTACTTCTGAATTCAGTTCATATATCTTCTAGTAATAAATACAAATTGCAAACCCATTGTGATGCCATGGTCAAGTTTTCCTTGTGGGTTTGATCTGCAGGTACATCATCTGCCACATCATAAATAGATGAAATAAAGTTCTAATTGTCTACTGATGACATCAAAGACTTTATAATTACTTAGAGCTGTCAATCAAACTGTGAGTTTACAAGATCCCCACCTCTCACTGAGATAATGGTAGGTTGTGGAATCAGTCATGCAACATTAATCCTATAATGCTAGCCCTCAGTCTTATGTCAAATGACAGTGAGTGAAATTGCAAGCAGTCACAGCAGGTTGTTCTTTTTAATTAAAGAGCTTGGGGATTTAAACATCATGACAGCTTGACAGTCTCAATGAGTTTATTCACTTTTTACTCACATTCATGTCTAACTTTAATAAACCCAAAGGGCACCTTGCCTCTCTCAAAGATATCCTGGACCCATCCAAAATGGCATCTTACCTCTCCAGATGACTCTGGCAGCTTTAGACCTATTGCTCAGATGTCTAGTACCCACAAGTCATGTTTTGTACATCCCACTAAACAAAAGCTGCAATTGTTTGAAGGCAGCTGCACTTTTAAATGTGCAGCTCCCTCCATGAACTAGGGATGTGCAAACTACAACCCGCTCCCATTCCCCCCACCGCCCCGGCAAATATGGTGGATGCCAGGTTCAGGGGTGGAAATTCTGGAATCAGGGCTCCAGCACCATTTTACGTTAAGACAGAGACCCCCTCTGGCTCTGTGAAAATCCAGCCCTGTGCTGTGCTCACCACCCCCTCACTGTGATCCAATCAGAAGATTCTGACATGCAGCTTCCTGGCTTTGGGTGATGCAAAGTCAATCCCAGTATATCCACCCCCATCCCCCAAATCTCATCAACCATATCAGTATTTTCAAACAGTGGCAGGAGCACCGTTTGCAATTTAGACTAATCCCAATGAAACTCAGCAATGTTAATCTACATCTGGGCCTTTCCCATTTTCAGGGGAGTGAGCCAGAAACTCTGGCTGCATTACATTTATTTCTCTGTCAGTCCATAGGACATGATGACATGTCACATGACTTAATGATGCAAATTTGAGAAATGCATAACAATGGATAAAGTCACTTTAATTACTTTAATGCAAAAGCAAATTATCACAGGTTCTGGACATCTGAAATTAAAAGCAAAGTGCTGGAAATACTCCGGAGGTCAGGCAGCATCTGTGGAAAGAGAAACAAGGATTAATGTTTCAGGCTGATGTCCTTTCAGCAGGGCTAGGAAACGTTCAAGTGGTTGTGAACAAGTACAGAGGCACAAAAAGAGGGAGGGAAGGAAAAAACTAAAGGGAAGGTCTGAGATAGGAAGGAGGGAAGGAGAGATTAAATAATAAAAGGAATGTTGGTGCAAGGCAAAATGAGGTGGTAATGGGACAAGTAAAGAAACAAAAGATGTGTCAAGTGAAGGTGTAACTAGTAACAGCAGAATCATCACCAAAGCCCATTGTCCAAAAAACTGGGAGGTGTGGTTATGATCTGAAATGGTTGAACTCAATGTTGAGTTGCAAAGTGCCCATTGGAAAGATGAGATGCTAATCCTTGAGCTTCTATTGAGCTCCATTGGAACAATGTTAGAAGCTGAAGATAGAGAGGTCAGAGTGTGGGAGCAAGGTGGGGAATGAAAATTAAAAGTGACTGGAAGCTCAGAGTCACACTTGGGGACTGAACAAAGGTCTTCAGCAAAGCTGTCACCCAATCTGTGTTTGGCCTCCATGATGTAGAGGGGACTGCATTGTGAGCAGCAAGTACAGCATTTTAAATTGAAAGAAATACACGTGAATGGCTGTTTCACCTGGAAGGAGTGTTTGGGGCCTTGGACAGTGAGAAGACAGGAGATAAAAAGGGTGTTGAGGGTGACTGTGGAGTAAACGAGGATGTCATGGAGGGAACGATCCCTCAGAATGCTGAATGGGGAGGAGGGAGGAAGATGTCTATGGTGGTGATTTCATGCTGGAGGTGTGGATATGTTAAACATGGAGGACGGTGAGGTGAAGGGGAATCCTATCAGGTAAGGGTGGGAGCAAAAATGTGGGAAATGAGATGATGACATCTTGAGGATCCTGTCAAGCAGGTGGAAAGGAATCCTTGGTTGAGGAACAAGAAAGATATATTGGAAGAATGTACGGAAAATGACACTGACAGAACAGATGAGACAGAAAAATTTGGAGACAAGAACAGGAAGAAGGATGGGAGAAAGTGTAATCATTGTAGCCAATGGGAAAGGGGCTTCCATGTAAGTACTTGTGATATTTCTTCCTTTTTTATTAACCAAGGACTTGCATAGTAGATAAGGCCCTCAACCTTGTTCATCTGATTTCCTGCTCTCACCTCTTCCCCTCCCTCCCAGAACCACACTAAGGTTCCATAAGAACTATGTGCAGGAGTAGACCCTTCGGCTCCTTGAGCCTGCTCTGTCATTTCATACTATCATGGCTGACCTTCCGCCTCAGTTACACTTTCCTGCCCATTTCCTATATCCCTTGATTCTCTGACAAACTAAAAACCTGTCTATCTCAGCCCTGAATATGCTTAATGACTAAACACCAACAACCCTCTGGGGTAGAGAATTTGAAAGATTCACAACCCTTTGAGTGAAGAAATTTCTCCTCATCTATAAGACCATAAGACGTAGGAGCAGAAGTAGACCATTCGACCCATCGAGTCTGCTCCACCATTCAATGAGACCATGGCTGATCTAATAATCCTCCACTCCACTTTCCTGCCTTTTCCCCATAACCCTTGATTCCCTTACTGATTAAAAATCTGTCTACCTCAGCCTTGAATATAGTTAACGACCCAGCCTCTACTGCCCTCTGTGGTAAAGAATTCCACAGATTCACTACCCTCTGAGAAGAAATTCCTCCTCATCTCTGTTTTAAATAGGCGACCCCTTACTCTGAGATTATGCCCTCTGGTCCTAGACTCTCCCACAAGGGGAAACAACCTCTCAGTATCTACCCTGTCAAGCCCCCTAAGAATCTTGTACGTTTCAATAAGGTCACCTCTCATTCTTCTAAACTCCAATGAGTACAGGCCCAACCTACTCAACATCTCATAAGAAAATCCCTCCATACCCAGGATCAATCTAGTGAACCTTCTCTGGACTGCCTCCAATGCCAGTATATCTTTCCTTAGATAAGGGGATCAAAACTGTTCACAGTATTCTAGGTGTGGTCTAACTAGTGCCTTGTATAGTTTTAGCAAGACTTCCCTATTTTAAACTCCATTCCTTGTGAAATAAAAGCCAACATTCCATTTGCCTTCCCTATTACCTTCTGAATTTGTATGTTAGCTATTTGAGGTTCATACACGAGGACTCCCAAACCCCTCTGCCCTGCAGCTTTCTGCAGTCTTCCTCCATTTAAATAATATTCAGCTCCTCTATTCTTCCTGTCAAAATGCATAACCTCATACTTTTCCACATTATATTCCATCTGTTACATTTTTGCCCACTCACTGTCTATATCCCTCTGTAGACTCTGTCATCTTCACCACTTGCCTTCCCACCTATTTTTGTGTCATCCACAAACATGATGATAATACATTCATTTCTCTCATCTAAGTCATTAACATTTATTGTAAATAATTGAGGCCCCAGCACTGATCCCTGTGGTACTCCATTAGTTATAGGTTGCCATCCTAAAAATGCTCCCTTTGTCCCAATTCTGTCTTCTATTAGTTAGCCAATCCTCTATCCATGCTAATATGCTACCCCCAGCACCATGGGCTCTTATCTTATTAAGTAGCCTTATGTGCGATACCTTATCGAACACCTTTTGGAAATCCAAATATATTACAGTTACAGATTCCCCTTTATCTATCCTGCTTGTTACCTCCTCAATGAGTTCTAATAAATTTGTCAGGCGTGATTTCCCCATCATGAAGCCATGCTGACTCTGCTTGATTAGATTATGTATTTCTAAATGCTCTGCTATTACATCCTTTATAATAGACTCCAACATTTTCCCAATGATGTTAAGCCAATGGCCTATAGTTAGCTGTTTTTTGTCTCCCTCCCTTTTTTGAATAAGAGTGTTACGTTGGCAGTTTTCCAATCTTCTGGGTCTTTTCCAGAATCTAAGGATTCTTGGAAGATTACTACCAATGCATCCACTATTTGTATAACTACTTCCTTTAATATCCTAGAATGCAGCCCCATCAGGTCCAGGGGGCTTATTGGCCTTTAGACCCATTAGTTTCCCTGGTACATTTTCTCTAGTGACAGTTCTTGTATTTATTTCCTCCCCCTTTTGCCCCCTGATTATTTAGTATTTTTGGAATGCTATTTGTGCCTCCTACCATGAGGACTAAAGCAAAGTATTTATTCAACTCCTCTGCCATTTCCTGGTTCCCCATAATTACATAAAACATAAAACAAGGGGCAAATTTTCTGCCTGTTGGGTGGGTGGGCCCAACCCAATCTCTGGCGGGCGGGGATCTGATCCTGCCATTTTATACAGGATGGCCAATTAAGGCCCGCCCAGTGTGATGTCCGGTGGGATGCGCTATGTGCTCCCTGTGAGGGGGGGGATTCCCTAAAAGCAAGAGAGTGTGCTCTTTTGCACATGCACACGATAGAGTGTACATCTCCCTGAGGCTAAGCGCTGCCTCAGGGAGATCGCTGACACTTTGAAAAATATTAAAAACAGAAAAAAAAAAAATCCCTAACATGTCCCCCTCATGTGACAATGTCATTTGAGATGGAACATGTTCATAATTTACAGTCTATCTCCTCAAATTTATTCAGTGTCCTGGCATCCACTGCACTCTGAGGTAGTGAATTCTACAGATTCACGACCCTTTGAGAAAAGTAATTCCTCCTCATCTCTGATTTAAATCTACCACCCCTTAGCCTAAAATTATGGCCTCTCGTTCTAGAATGCCCCACAAGGGGAAACATCCACTCCACGTCTACTTTGTCCATCCCCTTTAGCATCTTATATACCTCAATTAGATTTCCTCTCATCCTTCTAAACTCTAGCGAGTATAGGCCTAAACTGCTCAATCTCTCCTCATAAGACAAGTCCCGCATCTCTGGAATCAATCTAGTGAATCTCCTCTGAACTGCCTCCAATGCAACTATATCCTTCCTCAAGTAAGGGGATCAAAACTGTGCACAGTACTCCAGGCGCAGTTTCACCAATGCCTTATACAGTTGCAACAACACTTTCCTATTTTTATACTCTATTCCTTTAGCAACAAATGCCAAAATTCCATTTGCCTTCCTTATTACCTGCTGTATCTGCATACTAGCTTTCAGTGATTCATGCACGGGGACACCCAGATCCCTCTGCACTGAAGTATTCTGAAGTTTCTCTCCATTTAAATAATAAGTTGCTTTTTTATTCTTCTGACCAAAATGGATAACCTCACAGTTATCCATGTTAAACTCCATCTGCCAAATTTTGGCCCATTCACCTAACCTGTCCATATCCATTTGTAAATTTCTTATTTCTTCATTGCAACTTACTTTCCCACCTATTTTGGTGTCATCTGTAAATTTAGCTATAGTACCTTCTATCCCTGAATCCAAGATATCAATATAGATTGTAAATAGTTGGGGCCCAAGGACCAAACCCTGTGGCACCCCACTAGTTACAGCTTGCCGTCCAGAAAAAGACCCATTTATCCCAACACTGCTTTCTGTTTGTTAGCTAATGCTCTATCCAAACTAATATATTATCCCTAACTCCATGTGATCTTATCTTGTGTATGGCACCTTATCAAAGGCCTTCTGGAAGTCCAGATATACAACATCTGCAAGATCCCCATTATCCACCTTGCTTGTCACATCTTCAAAGAACTCTAGCAAATTAGTCAAACATGATTTACTCTTCATAAAATCATGCTGACTCTGATTGCACTTTGACTTTCCAAATGCCCCATTACTACTTCCTTACAATTTCCCAACGACAGACGTTAAACTAACTGGTCTATAGTTTCCTACTTTCCCCAGCCTCATTCTCTAAGGGGCCTATGTTCACTTGGGCCTCTCTCTTCCTTTTTATATATTTAAAGAAGCTTTTACTGTCTGTTTCTTTATTACTTACTAGTTTACCCAAAAAGTTTATTTTCTCCCTCTTTATTATTTTTTTGGTCATCTTTTGTTGGCTTTTAAAAATTTCCCAATCCTCTGGCTTACCGCTAATCTTTGGCACATTGTATGTTTTTTCTTTCAATTTGATACTATCCTTAACTTCCATGGTTGGTTTATCCCCTTCCTAGAATCCTCTTCCTCACTGGGATATATCTTTATTGTGAGTCATGAACTATTTTCTTAAACGTCTGCATTGTTCATCAACTGTCTTTTCTGCTAAACTCCTTTCCCAGTCCACTCCAGCAAAACCTTTGTAATTACCCTTATTTAAGTTGAGGATGGCTGTTTCCGACCCAAATTTCTCACACTCAAACTGAATGCTAAATTCTACCACGTTATGGTCCCTGCTTCCTTTGGGATCCTTTACTGAGATCATTTATTAAACCTGCCTCATTACACATTGCTAGATCCAAAATGGCCTGCTCCCTGGTTGGATCCATAACATTTTGTTCTAAGAAATTGTCGCGAATATACTCTATGAATTCTTGCTCGTGTCTACCTCTGCCAGTTTGATTTTCCCAATCTACATGAAGATTCAAGTCACCCATGATTAATGTACTGTCTTTTTTACATGCCCTCATTATCTCCTGATTTATTGTCTGTCCTACAGAATAGTTACTGTTAGGGGGCCTAAAGACTGCTCCCACCAGCCTCTTCCTCCCAATGTTATTTCTTACCTCCACCCATAAGGATTCTACATCTTCTGATCCAACACTCTGTCCCTTCCTGTCATGCTCTGGGTATCATTATCTAAATAGTTACAATGCAATGCTGTCATATCCTTTTGCTTGTTAGCCTATGTATCCCCTCTCCAAAACCCTCCCCCCACCCCATTTAGTTTAAAGCCCTCCCTGCAGCATTAGTTATTCAATTCGCCAGGACACTGGTCCCAGGACGGTTCAAGTAAAGCCAGTCCCACCAGAACAGCTCCACTCTACAAGGAACTCAGTCCTATCTCAGTCCTAAATGATCTCCCTTTATCTTGAGACTGTGCTCCCATGTTCTAGATTCCCCAGTCACTGGAAATGTCGTCTCAGTGCCTACCCTGTCAAACCCCTTCAGAATCTTGTATGCTTCAATGAGACCACCACGGCAGATGATGGAATTTGAATTCAATAAAAATCTGGAATTAAAAGATCTCGAAACCATTGCCAATTGTTGTAAAAACCCATCTGGTTCACTAATGTCCTTACCTGGTCTGGCCTACATGTGACTCCAGACCCACATCATTGTGGTTGACTCTTAAATGCCCTCTGATTGGCTGAATAAGCCAGTCATTTGTAACAAACAGCTACAAAGACAAAAAAAAGCAATGAAACCGGACGGACCACCCAGAATCGATCCAGGCACCGGAAACAACGACGACAAACTCAGCCCTGTCAACCCTGCAAAGTTCTCCTTACTAACATCTGGGGGCTTGTGCCAAAATTGGGAGAGCTGTCTCATAGACTAGTCAAGCAACAGCCTGACATAGACATCCTCACGGAATCATATCTTACAGATAATGTCCCAGACACCACCATCACCATCCCTGGGTATGTCCTGACCCACTGGCAGGACAGGCCCAGCAGAGGTGGGGGCACAGTGGTATACAGTCAGGAGGGAGTTGCCCTGGCAGACCTCAACATGAACTCAGGTGAAATATGGGCAAGGAAACCTCCTGCCGATTACCACATACCGCCCTCCCTCAGCTGATGAATCAGTGCTCCTCCATGTTGAACATCACTTGGAGGAAGCACTGAGGGTGGCAAGGGTGCAAAAAGTACTCTGGGTGGGGAACTTCAATGTCCATCACCAAGAGTGACTCGGTAGCTCCATTACTGACCGAGCTGGCCGAGTCCTAAAGGACATAGCTGCTAGACTGGGTCTGCAGCAGGTGGTGAGGGAACCAACAAGAGGGAAAAACATATTTGACCTCATCCTAACCAACCTGCCTGTCGCAGATGCATCTGTCCATGACAGTATCGGTAGGAGTGACCACCACACAGTCCTTGTGGAGACCAAGTCCTGCCTTCACATTGAGGACACTGTCCATCGTGTTGTGTGGCACTACCACCATGCTAAATGGGATAGATTTCAAACAGATCTACCAACTCAAGACTGGGCATCCATGAGGCACTGTGGGCCATCAGCAGCAGCAGAATTGTACTCGAACACAATCTGTAACCTCATGGCCCAGCATATCCCCCACTCTACCGTTAGCATCAAGCCAGGGGATCAACCCTGGTTCAATGAAGAGTGCAGGAGGGCATGCCAGGAGCAGCACCAGGCACACCTAAAAATGAAATGTCAACCTGGTGAAGCTATAAAACAGGACAACTTGCGTGCCAAACAGCATAAGCAGCAAGCGAGAGACAGAGCTAAGCGATCCCACAACTAATGGATCAGATCTAAGTTCTGCAGTCCTGCCACATCCAGTTGTGAATGGCGGTGGACAATTAAACAACTCACTGGGGGAAGAGGCTCCACAAGTATCTCCATCCTCAACGATGGAGGAGCCCAGCACATCAGTGCAAAAGATAAGGCTGAAGCATTTGCTACAATCTTAAGCCAGGAGCGCTGAGTGGATGATCCATCTCAGCCTCCTTTGGAAGCTCCAGCATCTTCAGCCAATTTGATTCACTCCACATGATATCAAGAAACAGCTGAAGGCACTGGATACTGCAAAGGCTATGGGCCCTGACAATATTCCAGCAATAGTACTGAAGACTTGTGCTCCAGAACTTGCCATGTCCCTAGCCAAGTCATTCCTGTACAGCTACAACACTGGCATCTACCCAGCTATGTGGAAAATTGCCCAGGTATGTCCTGTACACAAAAAGCAGGACAAATCCAACCTGGCCAATTACCGCCCCATCAGTCTACTCTCGGTCATCAGTAAAGTAATGGAAGGGGTCATCAACAGTGCTGTCAAGTGGCACTTGCTTAGCAATAACCTGCTCACTGATGCCCAGTTTGTGTTCTGCCAGGGCCACTCAGCTCCTGACCTCAATACAATCTTGGTTCAAAAATGGACAAAAGAGCTGAACTCTTGAGGTGAGGTGAGAGTGACTGCCCTTGACATCAAGGCCGCATTTGACCGAGTGTGGCATCAAGGAGCCCTAGCAAAACTGGAGTCAATGGGAATCGGGGGGAAACTCTCCGCTGGTTGGAGTCATACCGAGCACAAAGGAAGATGGTTGTGGTTGTTGGTGGTCAGTCATCTCAGCTCCAGGACATCACTGCAGGACTTCCTCAGGGTAATGTCCTCAGCCCAACCATCTTCAGCTGCTTCATCAATGACCTTCCTTCCATCATAAGGTCAGAAGTGGGGATGTTCGCTGATGATTGCACAATGTTCAGCACCATTCGCAACTCCTCAGATACTGAAGCATCCATATCCAAATGCAGCAAGATCTGGACAATATCTAGGCTTGGGCTGATAAGTGGGAAGTAACACTCACCCACACAAGTGTCAGGCAATGACCATCTCCAACAAGAGAGAACCGAACCATTGCCCCTTGACATTCAATGGCATTACCATCTCTGAATCCCCCACTATCAACATCCTGGGATTACCATTGACCAGAAACTGAACTGGACTAGCCATATAAATACTGTGGCTCAAAGAGCAGGTCAGAGGCTAGGAATCCTGCGATGAGTAATTCACCTCCTGACTCCCCAAAGCCCTGTCCACCATCTACAAGGCACAAGTCAGGAGTGTGATGGAATACTCTCCACTTGCCTGGGCGAGTGCAGCTCCCACAACACTCAAGAAGCTTGACACCATCCAGGACAAAGCAGCCCGCTTGATTGGCACCACATCCACAAGCATTCACTCCCTCCACCACCAACGCACAGTAGCAGCAGTGTGTACCATCTACAAGATGCACTGCAGGAATTCATCAAGGCACCTTAGACAGCACCTTCCAAACCCACAACCACTACCATCTAGAAGGACAAGAACAGCAGATAGATGGGAACACCACCACCTGGAAGTTCCCCTCCAAGTCACTCAGCATCCAGACTTGGAAATATATCACTGTTCCTACACTATCACTGGGTCAAAATCCTGGAACTCCCTCCCTAACAGTACTGTGGGTGTACCTACACCACACAGACTGCAGCGGCTCAAGGAGGCAGCTCACCACCACCTTCTCAAGGGCAATTAGGGATGGGTAATAAATTCTGGCCCAGCCAGCGAAGCCCACATCCCATGAATGAATGTACAAAAACGTGGAAACCAAAACAGCACAAAGTGTTCTAGGTATTCTGCACCAAACCCTGTCCAATTGTAGCAAGACTCTGTTGTTCTTGTACTCCTATTAACTTGCAATAAAGACCAACACGCCATTTATCATACAAATGGCTTGATGCCTCTGATTGCTAACTTTTGTGTTCCTGATACGAGTGCAATAAAGTTTCTTTAAATAACATTTAAAATTTTAATGTCTCTTAATAAATATTGTGCCTTTTTATGCTTAGGACAAATTGAGAAACTTTGCAGTTCCTCATTTTATACCCCATTTACCACCATTCTTTTATTCCTTCTTGGGATGTGAGCTTCACTGGCTAGTCCAGCATTTATTGCCCATCCCTAATTGCCCTTAAGAAGGTGGTGAGCTGTCTTTTTGAACCGCTGCTTTCCCTGTGGTGGACACTCCCTGGAAACTGTGCGCACACCTGCAGGATGCATTTGTGGTGGTCGCACACCAACAGCACATTCAGTGAATGGAATTCCTTGTGGTTGATGTAGTCCACCCTGTGTTGCGTTGGAGATCTGAGTGCCATGTGGGTGCACCTGGGCAAATCCAATCGCTCTAGCATCTTGGCTTTCCTGGTCCCGGGCAAACTGCAGGAAGTTGTGTGCCCTCTCAAAGGTGGCATCCGTGACCTGGATACATTTGTGGGAGGCAGATTGTGAAATCCCAGAGGTCACCTGTGGTGCCCTGAAAGGAGCCACTGGTGTAGAAATTGAGCACCGCAGTCACTTTCACAGCCACTGGCAGAGGATGCCCTCCATGTCCCCTTGGCGCCATTTCTTGCAGCGAGTGGCAGATGTGACCAACCAGTTCTCTAGACATGCGCAGTCTACAGGAATGAAAGGCAGTGTCTACAGACCCTGCGTGTAGCTAGGTGCTGACCAGCCCCAGCTCGCTGTGGCTCTTTAGCGGTATGTGTGAGAGCTCAGCCACCTCTTCTACCTGAGGGTGTTGCTCCTCCCTCTGCCCAGCCAGGAACCTCCATCACTCTCTTCTCCACCATCTCCACTCTCTGTACACCGCAGGCATACAGCTGGATCATCAGGCTCCATGCTCCTGATGTACTTCTCCTGCAGGATGAAAGAGAGAGACGTGTGGGTTAGCATGCATGTACTAAGAACCTGTCCTGATTAAATGTGAAGGCCCCTTAACCCATCTCGGAGAGTGCTGGCCACCATTTGGATAGCCAGAGCTTAGCATGGCCGCCCGAGACCCCACCCACCTCCATCCCACTCCACCTGACCGATTGGCAGCAGCTTTGCCCATTGGACTGCAAGTTGTGCTCTCAGCTCAGACACAGACATTCTCCTAATGTGCATTGCAAGGCTGCATTGTTAGCTTGAACCATGGGGGAGACTAGTCCAAACCAGAATGATGACATTACAAGGGGCTGTGAGCGCCTCCACCAGTGACCGCTCCATGACCAGCTTCAGCAAGGGGACTGTACAACTTGCCCAGTCATCCAATTGTTCTGCAGTCCACTAAAACGCTCATTAGCTGGCAGTCTGTGCCCGAGAGGTGAAAAGCTCTGGAGCATTTGGTGGCACTTTCATGTCTCTGTGTTGCTTGAGTGGGCAGAGAAGCTAGGGGCCCGACTCCAAGCATGTTAATGTGGCTCCGTCTGAACTGTCTCAGCTGCGGAGGAATGATCACTTTATACAAGGTGTCCCTGATCTGTGGACACTTCCCTCACCCACCCTAACCCCACCTCGAACGTTTGTATGTTATATTCAACTGCACGGCAGCTGTTGCTCCCTCCAAGTCACCTCAACCATAAGGCAGCGCTTGACCACCCCCTTCCCCCAAAACACATCTCAAACTTGAAGTCCAACAGGTGCACCATGTTACTGTGTACTCACCTCAACGTGCAGCCCGCTACGTGCTGCTGTGAAACACATCGGCGTGCTTTCCCATCAACGTGGATGGACGATCTGGCGATGGTGGGGGGGGAAGGATTCCAGTGGGCTGGCCTAATAATGATATGCTGATGTTGTTACAATGAGGTTCCCAACATCCAATGGTGGGAAACACAGCCTCCCCCCAACTATTGACAGGGCTGAGCAGGTGACTGCAAACTGATTTCACACCATCGTGAAACCGATTGCGCCATATTGTCTGCTCACGCCACCAAACACGTCCAATGCCGGGGGGCATGGAAAATCCCAGCCAAAGGCTTCTCACTTGGGACATGCAAACGGTTTTCCTCCTGTGAACTCCTGAGCATTCACTTGATGCTTTTCACCCAACTCGTATCTCTCCCTGAGACACCCAAAAACCACACTCTAAACTCACTGTTTCTTCAACTGCAGAGCAAATAAATGAGTTCCCTGAACTCACGTCTTCCAGTTGCATCTCTGCTAAACTGATCACTTTACTGAGTCCTATAACTGATTATTAAATTAACTACTGTCCCCAGTAGCTTTGTAGTTTTTCTAGTCAAAGAGTTTAAAATTCCTGTCCCCTCTCTCTGACACTCACTGAACTCTCGTTTCTGCCTTTTTTCTGTGTCTGTGTACCTGGACCACTACCATTAGCAAAAGTAAAGTTTTTCTACTTGGTATTTTCCCCAGAATCACTAAACTTTGAACTCCTTTTAATCCATCCCTTTAAGGTCAGGGGTTGGAACACCTCATTAAAAATGTATTTATACAAACAAATCCAAAAAACCTGACCTTATAATCAGGAGGCTACCCAGATTCCCAGGCACCAAGACGCACATCAAAGGTTACTGTGGAAAATAAAAGCTCATCATACAGAGGGTAACATATTGGCATGGATAATCGATTGGAAGCAGAGAGTTAGCATAAATGGGACTTTTTCTGGTTGGTAAGATGTAATGAGTGGTGTGCCACAGGTATCTGTGCTGGGACCTCAACTGTTTACAATTGATATAAATGGCTTGGATGAAGAGATGGATGGGATGGTGCCAAATTTACTGATGACACAAAGATAGGTAGAAAAGTAAGTGTGAAGAGGACATGAGGCTACAAACAGATATAGTTAGGTTAAGTGAGTGGGCAAAGATCTGGCAGATATAGTATACTGTAAAAGCGAAATTGTTCATTTTGGCAGGAAGAATAAAAAAGAGGCTTATTATCTAAATGGTGAGAGATTGCAGAGCTCTGAGATTCAGAGGGATCTGGGTGTCCTAGTGCATGAATCATAAAAGGTTAGTGTGCAGGTGCAGCAGGTAATTAGGAAAGTTAATAGAATGTTATCATTTACTGTGAGGGGAATTGAATATAAAAGTTATGCTTCAGTTGTAGAGGGCATTGGTGAGACCACATCTGGAGCATTGTGTACAGCATTGGTCTCCTTATTTAAGGAAAGATGTAAATGTATTGGAAGCAGTTCAGAGGTTTACCAGACTAATACCAGCAATGGGCAGGTTGTCTTATGGGGAAAGGTTGGATAGATTAGGCTTGTATCTGCTGGAGTTTAGAAGAGTAAGAGGCAACTTAATTGAAACATAAGATCCTGAGGGGTCTTAACAGGGTGGATGTGGAGAGGATGTTTCCTCTTGTGGGAGAATCTAGAAGTACAGACTACTGTTTAAAAATAAGGGGTCAGACATTTAAAACGGAGATGAGGGGAATTTTTTTCTCTCAGAGGGTAGTGAGTCTTTGGAACTCTCTTCCTGAAAAGGTAGTGGAAGCAGAGTCTGAATATTTTTAAGGCAGAGTGGAGAGATTCTTGGTGTGCAAGACGGTGAATGGTTATCAGGGGTAGGTGGGATGCAGATTTGAGGTTATCAGATCAGCCATGACCTAATTAAATGGTGGAGCAGGCTGGAGGGGCTGAATGGCCTCCTCCTGCTCCTTGTTCATATGTTCATAACCTACATGAAACTGAAACCATTTTACTTTTAATATTGCATGTATGTATGCGTGTACGTATGTATGCGTGTACGTATGTATGCGTGTACGTATGTATGCGTGTACGTATGTATGCGTGTACGTATGTATGCCTACAGAGCCTAACTTTAGTGTTTACATTGGTTTTAACGGGAAAACCTGATTCACTTAAACTTGTTTCTCTTAAGGGTGCACTTTCCAGGAAAGCAACTACAAGTGTGGACTTTACTGCAACTACAAGTGTGGACTTTACTGCAACTACAAGTGTGGAATTTACTGCATCTGCAAGTGTGGACTTTACTGCAACTACAAGTGTGGACTTTACTGCATCTGCAAGTGTGGACTTTACTGCAACTACAAGTGTGGACTTTACTGCAACTACAAGTGTGGACTTTACTGCATCTGCAAGTGTGGGCTTGCAAGTGTGGACTTTACTGCATCTGCAAGTGTGGACTTGCAAGTGTGGACTTTACTGCATCTGCAAGTGTGGACTTGCAAGTGTGGACTTTACTGCAACTGCAAGTGTGGACTTTACTGCAACTACAAGTGTGGACTTTACTGCAACTACAAGTGTGGACTTTACTGCAACTACAAGTGTGGACTTTACTGCAACTACAAGTGTGGACTTTACTGCAACTACAAGTGTGGACTTTACTGCAACTACAAGTGTGGACTTTACTGCAACTATAAGTGTGGACTTGCAAGTGTGGACTTTACTGCAACTACAAGTGTGGACTTTACTGCAACTACAAGTGTGGACTTTACTGCAACTACAAGTGTGGACTTTACTGCAACTACAAGTGTGGACTTTACTGCAACTACAAGTGTGGACTTTACTGCAACTACAAGTGTGGACTTTACTGCAACTACAAGTGTGGACTTTACTGCAACTACAAGTGTGGACTTTACTGCAACTACAAGTGTGGACTTTACTGCAACTACAAGTGTGGACTTTACTGCAACTACAAGTGTGGACTTTACTGCAACTACAAGTGTGGACTTTACTGCAACTACAAGTGTGGACTTTACTGCAACTACAAGTGTGGACTTTACTGCAACTACAAGTGTGGACTTTACTGCAACTACAAGTGTGGACTTTACTGCAACTACAAGTGTGGACTTTACTGCAACTACAAGTGTGGACTTTACTGCAACTACAAGTGTGGACTTTACTGCAACTACAAGTGTGGACTTTACTGCAACTACAAGTGTGGACTTTACTGCAACTACAAGTGTGGACTTTACTGCAACTACAAGTGTGGACTTTACTGCAACTACAAGTGTGGACTTTACTGCAACTACAAGTGTGGACTTTACTGCAACTACAAGTGTGGACTTTACTGCAACTACAAGTGTGGACTTACAAGTGTGGACTTTACTGCAACTACAAGTGTGGACTTTACTGCAACTGCAAGTGTGGACTTTACTGCAACTGCAAGTGTGGACTTGCAAGTGTGGACTTGCAAGTGTGGACTTGCAAGTGTGGACTTGCAAGTGTGGACTTACTGCAACTACAAGTGTGGACTTTACTGCAACTACAAGTGTGGACTTTACTGCAACTACAAGTGTGGACTTTACTGCAACTACAAGTGTGGACTTGCAAGTGTGGACTTTACTGCAACTACAAGTGTGGACTTTACTGCAACTACAAGTGTGGACTTTACTGCAACTACAAGTGTGGACTTTACTGCAACTACAAGTGTGGACTTTACTGCAACTACAAGTGTGGACTTACAAGTGTGGACTTTACTGCAACTACAAGTGTGGACTTTACTGCAACTGCAAGTGTGGACTTTACTGCAACTGCAAGTGTGGACGTTACTGCAACTGCAAGTGTGGACGTTACTGCAACTGCAAGTGTGGACGTTACTGCAACTGCAAGTGTGGACTTTACTGCAACTGCAAGTGTGGACTTTACTGCAACTACAAGTGTGGACTTTACTGCAACTACAAGTGTGGACTTGCAAGTGTGGACTTTACTGCAACTACAAGTGTGGACTTTACTGCAACTACAAGTGTGGACTTTACTGCAACTACAAGTGTGGACTTGCAAGTGTGGACTTTACTGCAACTACAAGTGTGGACTTTACTGCAACTACAAGTGTGGACTTTACTGCAACTACAAGTGTGGACTTGCAAGTGTGGACTTGCAAGTGTGGACTTACAAGTGTGGACTTTACTGCAACTGCAAGTGTGGACGTTACTGCAACTGCAAGTGTGGACGTTACTGCAACTGCAAGTGTGGACGTTACTGCAACTGCAAGTGTGGACTTTACTGCAACTGCAAGTGTGGACTTTACTGCAACTGCAAGTGTGGACTTTACTGCAACTACAAGTGTGGACTTGCAAGTGTGGACTTTACTGCAACTACAAGTGTGGACTTGCAAGTGTGGACTTTACTGCAACTACAAGTGTGGACTTTACTGCAACTACAAGTGTGGACTTTACTGCAACTACAAGTGTGGACTTTACTGCAACTACAAGTGTGGACTTTACTGCAACTACAAGTGTGGACTTTACTGCAACTACAAGTGTGGACTTTACTGCAACTACAAGTGTGGACTTTACTGCAACTACAAGTGTGGACTTGCAAGTGTGGACTTGCAAGTGTGGACTTGCAAGTGTGGACTTGCAAGTGTGGACTTGCAAGTGTGGACTTGCAAGTGTGGACTTTACTGCAACTACAAGTGTGGACTTTACTGCAACTACAAGTGTGGACTTGCAAGTGTGGACTTTACTGCAACTACAAGTGTGGACTTGCAAGTGTGGACTTTACTGCAACTACAAGTGTGGACTTTACTGCAACTACAAGTGTGGACTTTACTGCAACTACAAGTGTGGACTTGCAAGTGTGGACTTACAAGTGTGGACTTTACTGCAACTGCAAGTGTGGACTTTACTGCAACTGCAAGTGTGGACTTTACTGCAACTGCAAGTGTGGACGTTACTGCAACTGCAAGTGTGGACGTTACTGCAACTGCAAGTGTGGACTTTACTGCAACTGCAAGTGTGGACTTTACTGCAACTACAAGTGTGGACTTTACTGCAACTACAAGTGTGGACTTTACTGCAACTACAAGTGTGGACTTGCAAGTGTGGACTTGCAAGTGTGGACTTGCAAGTGTGGACTTGCAAGTGTGGACTTGCAAGTGTGGACTTGCAAGTGTGGACTTGCAAGTGTGGACTTGCAAGTGTGGACTTGCAAGTGTGGACTTGCAAGTGTGGACTTGCAAGTGTGGACTTGCCTGCAACTGCAAGTGTGGACTTGCAAGTGTGGACTTGCAAGTGTGGACTTGCAAGTGTGGACTTGCAAGTGTGGACTTGCAAGTGTGGACTTGCAAGTGTGGACTTGCAAGTGTGGACTTGCAAGTGTGGACTTGCAAGTGTGGACTTGCAAGTGTGGACTTGCAAGTGTGGACTTGCAAGTGTGGACTTGCAAGTGTGGACTTGCAAGTGTGGACTTGCAAGTGTGGACTTGCAAGTGTGGACTTGCAAGTGTGGACTTGCAAGTGTGGACTTGCAAGTGTGGACTTGCAAGTGTGGACTTGCAAGTGTGGACTTGCAAGTGTGGACTTGCAAGTGTGGACTTGCAAGTGTGGACTTGCAAGTGTGGACTTGCAAGTGTGGACTTTACTGCAACTACGAGTGTGGACTTTACTGCAACTACGAGTGTGGACTTTACTGCAACTACGAGTGTGGACTTTACTGCAACTACGAGTGTGGACTTTACTGCAACTACGAGTGTGGACTTTACTGCAACTACGAGTGTGGACTTTACTGCAACTACGAGTGTGGACTTTACTGCAACTACGAGTGTGGACTTTACTGCAACTACGAGTGTGGACTTTACTGCAACTACGAGTGTGGACTTTACTGCAACTACGAGTGTGGACTTTACTGCAACTACGAGTGTGGACTTTACTGCAACTACGAGTGTGGACTTTACTGCAACTACGAGTGTGGACTTTACTGCAACTACGAGTGTGGACTTTACTGCAACTACGAGTGTGGACTTTACTGCAACTACGAGTGTGGACTTTACTGCAACTACGAGTGTGGACTTTACTGCAACTACGAGTGTGGACTTTACTGCAACTACGAGTGTGGACTTTACTGCAACTACGAGTGTGGACTTTACTGCAACTACGAGTGTGGACTTTACTGCAACTATAAGTGTGGACTTGCAAGTGTGGACTTTACTGCAACTACAAGTGTGGACTTTACTGCAACTACAAGTGTGGACTTTACTGCAACTACAAGTGTGGACTTTACTGCAACTACAAGTGTGGACTTTACTGCAACTACAAGTGTGGACTTTACTGCAACTACAAGTGTGGACTTTACTGCAACTACAAGTGTGGACTTTACTGCAACTACAAGTGTGGACTTTACTGCAACTACAAGTGTGGACTTTACTGCAACTACAAGTGTGGACTTTACTGCAACTACAAGTGTGGACTTTACTGCAACTACAAGTGTGGACTTTACTGCAACTACAAGTGTGGACTTTACTGCAACTACAAGTGTGGACTTTACTGCAACTACAAGTGTGGACTTTACTGCAACTACAAGTGTGGACTTTACTGCAACTACAAGTGTGGACTTTACTGCAACTACAAGTGTGGACTTTACTGCAACTATAAGTGTGGACTTACAAGTGTGGACTTTACTGCAACTACAAGTGTGGACTTTACTGCAACTACAAGTGTGGACTTTACTGCAACTACAAGTGTGGACTTGCAAGTGTGGACTTGCAAGTGTGGACTTGCAAGTGTGGACTTGCAAGTGTGGACTTGCAAGTGTGGACTTGCAAGTGTGGACTTACTGCAACTACAAGTGTGGACTTTACTGCAACTACAAGTGTGGACTTGCAAGTGTGGACTTTACTGCAACTACAAGTGTGGACTTTACTGCAACTACAAGTGTGGACTTTACTGCAACTACAAGTGTGGACTTTACTGCAACTACAAGTGTGGACTTTACTGCAACTACAAGTGTGGACTTTACTGCAACTACAAGTGTGGACTTGCAAGTGTGGACTTACAAGTGTGGACTTTACTGCAACTGCAAGTGTGGACTTTACTGCAACTGCAAGTGTGGACTTTACTGCAACTGCAAGTGTGGACTTACTGCAACTACAAGTGTGGACTTTACTGCAACTACAAGTGTGGACTTTACTGCAACTACAAGTGTGGACTTTACTGCAACTACAAGTGTGGACTTGCAAGTGTGGACTTTCCTGCAACTACAAGTGTGGACTTTACTGCAACTACAAGTGTGGACTTTACTGCAACTACAAGTGTGGACTTTACTGCAACTACAAGTGTGGACTTTACTGCAACTACAAGTGTGGACTTACAAGTGTGGACTTTACTGCAACTACAAGTGTGGACTTTACTGCAACTGCAAGTGTGGACTTTACTGCAACTGCAAGTGTGGACTTTACTGCAACTGCAAGTGTGGACGTTACTGCAACTGCAAGTGTGGACGTTACTGCAACTGCAAGTGTGGACGTTACTGCAACTGCAAGTGTGGACTTTACTGCAACTGCAAGTGTGGACTTTACTGCAACTACAAGTGTGGACTTTACTGCAACTACAAGTGTGGACTTGCAAGTGTGGACTTTACTGCAACTACAAGTGTGGACTTTACTGCAACTACAAGTGTGGACTTTACTGCAACTACAAGTGTGGACTTGCAAGTGTGGACTTTACTGCAACTACAAGTGTGGACTTTACTGCAACTACAAGTGTGGACTTTACTGCAACTACAAGTGTGGACTTGCAAGTGTGGACTTGCAAGTGTGGACTTACAAGTGTGGACTTTACTGCAACTGCAAGTGTGGACGTTACTGCAACTGCAAGTGTGGACGTTACTGCAACTGCAAGTGTGGACGTTACTGCAACTGCAAGTGTGGACTTTACTGCAACTGCAAGTGTGGACTTTACTGCAACTGCAAGTGTGGACTTTACTGCAACTACAAGTGTGGACTTGCAAGTGTGGACTTTACTGCAACTACAAGTGTGGACTTTACTGCAACTACAAGTGTGGACTTTACTGCAACTACAAGTGTGGACTTTACTGCAACTACAAGTGTGGACTTTACTGCAACTACAAGTGTGGACTTTACTGCAACTACAAGTGTGGACTTTACTGCAACTACAAGTGTGGACTTTACTGCAACTACAAGTGTGGACTTGCAAGTGTGGACTTGCAAGTGTGGACTTGCAAGTGTGGACTTGCAAGTGTGGACTTGCAAGTGTGGACTTGCAAGTGTGGACTTTACTGCAACTACAAGTGTGGACTTTACTGCAACTACAAGTGTGGACTTGCAAGTGTGGACTTTACTGCAACTACAAGTGTGGACTTTACTGCAACTACAAGTGTGGACTTTACTGCAACTACAAGTGTGGACTTGCAAGTGTGGACTTACAAGTGTGGACTTTACTGCAACTGCAAGTGTGGACTTTACTGCAACTGCAAGTGTGGACTTTACTGCAACTGCAAGTGTGGACGTTACTGCAACTGCAAGTGTGGACGTTACTGCAACTGCAAGTGTGGACTTTACTGCAACTGCAAGTGTGGACTTTACTGCAACTACAAGTGTGGACTTTACTGCAACTACAAGTGTGGACTTTACTGCAACTACAAGTGTGGACTTTACTGCAACTACAAGTGTGGACTTGCAAGTGTGGACTTGCAAGTGTGGACTTGCAAGTGTGGACTTGCAAGTGTGGACTTGCAAGTGTGGACTTGCAAGTGTGGACTTGCAAGTGTGGACTTGCAAGTGTGGACTTGCAAGTGTGGACTTGCAAGTGTGGACTTGCCTGCAACTGCAAGTGTGGACTTGCAAGTGTGGACTTGCAAGTGTGGACTTGCAAGTGTGGACTTGCAAGTGTGGACTTGCAAGTGTGGACTTGCAAGTGTGGACTTGCAAGTGTGGACTTGCAAGTGTGGACTTGCAAGTGTGGACTTGCAAGTGTGGACTTGCAAGTGTGGACTTGCAAGTGTGGACTTGCAAGTGTGGACTTGCAAGTGTGGACTTGCAAGTGTGGACTTGCAAGTGTGGACTTGCAAGTGTGGACTTGCAAGTGTGGACTTGCAAGTGTGGACTTGCAAGTGTGGACTTGCAAGTGTGGACTTGCAAGTGTGGACTTGCAAGTGTGGACTTGCAAGTGTGGACTTGCAAGTGTGGACTTGCAAGTGTGGACTTGCAAGTGTGGACTTTACTGCAACTACGAGTGTGGACTTTACTGCAACTACGAGTGTGGACTTTACTGCAACTACGAGTGTGGACTTTACTGCAACTACGAGTGTGGACTTTACTGCAACTACGAGTGTGGACTTTACTGCAACTACGAGTGTGGACTTTACTGCAACTACGAGTGTGGACTTTACTGCAACTACGAGTGTGGACTTTACTGCAACTACGAGTGTGGACTTTACTGCAACTACGAGTGTGGACTTTACTGCAACTACGAGTGTGGACTTTACTGCAACTACGAGTGTGGACTTTACTGCAACTACGAGTGTGGACTTTACTGCAACTACGAGTGTGGACTTTACTGCAACTACGAGTGTGGACTTTACTGCAACTACGAGTGTGGACTTTACTGCAACTACGAGTGTGGACTTTACTGCAACTACGAGTGTGGACTTTACTGCAACTACGAGTGTGGACTTTACTGCAACTATAAGTGTGGACTTGCAAGTGTGGACTTGCAAGTGTGGACTTGCAAGTGTGGACTTGCAAGTGTGGACTTGCAAGTGTGGACTTGCAAGTGTGGACTTGCAAGTGTGGACTTGCAAGTGTGGACTTGCAAGTGTGGACTTGCAAGTGTGGACTTGCAAGTGTGGACTTGCAAGTGTGGACTTTACTGCAACTACAAGTGTGGACTTGCAAGTGTGGACTTGCAAGTGTGGACTTGCAAGTGTGGACTTGCAAGTGTGGACTTGCAAGTGTGGACTTTACTGCAACTGCAAGTGTGGACTTTACTGCAACTGCAAGTGTGGACGTTACTGCAACTGCAAGTGTGGACGTTACTGCAACTGCAAGTGTGGACGTTACTGCAACTGCAAGTGTGGACTTTACTGCAACTGCAAGTGTGGACTTTACTGCAACTACGAGTGTGGACTTTACTGCAACTACGAGTGTGGACTTTACTGCAACTACGAGTGTGGACTTTACTGCAACTACGAGTGTGGACTTTACTGCAACTACGAGTGTGGACTTTACTGCAACTACGAGTGTGGACTTTACTGCAACTACGAGTGTGGACTTTACTGCAACTACGAGTGTGGACTTTACTGCAACTACGAGTGTGGACTTTACTGCAACTACGAGTGTGGACTTTACTGCAACTACGAGTGTGGACTTTACTGCAACTACGAGTGTGGACTTTACTGCAACTACGAGTGTGGACTTTACTGCAACTACGAGTGTGGACTTTACTGCAACTACGAGTGTGGACTTTACTGCAACTACGAGTGTGGACTTTACTGCAACTACGAGTGTGGACTTTACTGCAACTACGAGTGTGGACTTTACTGCAACTACGAGTGTGGACTTTACTGCAACTACGAGTGTGGACTTTACTGCAACTACGAGTGTGGACTTTACTGCAACTACGAGTGTGGACTTTACTGCAACTACGAGTGTGGACTTTACTGCAACTACGAGTGTGGACTTTACTGCAACTACGAGTGTGGACTTTACTGCAACTACGAGTGTGGACTTTACTGCAACTACGAGTGTGGACTTTACTGCAACTACGAGTGTGGACTTTACTGCAACTACGAGTGTGGACTTTACTGCAACTACGAGTGTGGACTTTACTGCAACTACGAGTGTGGACTTTACTGCAACTACGAGTGTGGACTTTACTGCAACTACGAGTGTGGACTTTACTGCAACTACGAGTGTGGACTTTACTGCAACTACGAGTGTGGACTTTACTGCAACTACGAGTGTGGACTTTACTGCATCTACAAGTGTGGACTTTACTGCATCTACAAGTGTGGACTTTACTGCATCTACAAGTGTGGACTTTACTGCATCTACGAGTGTGGACTTTACTGCAACTACGAGTGTGGACTTTACTGCAACTACGAGTGTGGACTTTACTGCAACTACGAGTGTGGACTTTACTGCAACTACGAGTGTGGACTTTACTGCAACTACGAGTGTGGACTTTACTGCAACTACGAGTGTGGACTTTACTGCAACTACGAGTGTGGACTTTACTGCAACTACGAGTGTGGACTTTACTGCAACTATAAGTGTGGACTTGCAAGTGTGGACTTTACTGCAACTACAAGTGTGGACTTTACTGCAACTACAAGTGTGGACTTTACTGCAACTACAAGTGTGGACTTTACTGCAACTACAAGTGTGGACTTTACTGCAACTACAAGTGTGGACTTTACTGCAACTACAAGTGTGGACTTTACTGCAACTACAAGTGTGGACTTTACTGCAACTACAAGTGTGGACTTTACTGCAACTACAAGTGTGGACTTTACTGCAACTACAAGTGTGGACTTTACTGCAACTGCAAGTGTGGACTTTACTGCAACTGCAAGTGTGGACTTTACTGCAACTGCAAGTGTGGACTTGCAAGTGTGGACTTGCAAGTGTGGACTTGCAAGTGTGGACTTGCAAGTGTGGACTTGCAAGTGTGGACTTGCAAGTGTGGACTTGCAAGTGTGGACTTGCAAGTGTGGACTTGCAAGTGTGGACTTGCAAGTGTGGACTTGCAAGTGTGGACTTGCAAGTGTGGACTTGCAAGTGTGGACTTGCAAGTGTGGACTTGCAAGTGTGGACTTGCAAGTGTGGACTTGCAAGTGTGGACTTGCAAGTGTGGACTTGCAAGTGTGGACTTGCAAGTGTGGACTTGCAAGTGTGGACTTGCAAGTGTGGACTTGCAAGTGTGGACTTGCAAGTGTGGACTTGCAAGTGTGGACTTGCAAGTGTGGACTTGCAAGTGTGGACTTGCAAGTGTGGACTTGCAAGTGTGGACTTGCAAGTGTGGACTTGCAAGTGTGGACTTGCAAGTGTGGACTTGCAAGTGTGGACTTGCAAGTGTGGACTTGCAAGTGTGGACTTGCAAGTGTGGACTTGCAAGTGTGGACTTGCAAGTGTGGACTTGCAAGTGTGGACTTGCAAGTGTGGACTTGCAAGTGTGGACTTGCAAGTGTGGACTTGCAAGTGTGGACTTGCAAGTGTGGACTTGCAAGTGTGGACTTGCAAGTGTGGACTTGCAAGTGTGGACTTGCAAGTGTGGACTTGCAAGTGTGGACTTGCAAGTGTGGACTTGCAAGTGTGGACTTGCTGCAACTACAAGTGTGGACTTACTGCAACTACAAGTGTGGACTTTACTGCAACTACAAGTGTGGACTTTACTGCAACTACAAGTGTGGACTTTACTGCAACTACAAGTGTGGACTTTACTGCAACTACAAGTGTGGACTTTACTGCAACTACAAGTGTGGACTTTACTGCAACTACAAGTGTGGACTTTACTGCAACTACAAGTGTGGACTTGCAAGTGTGGACTTGCAAGTGTGGACTTGCAAGTGTGGACTTGCAAGTGTGGACTTGCAAGTGTGGACTTGCAAGTGTGGACTTGCAAGTGTGGACTTGCAAGTGTGGACTTGCAAGTGTGGACTTGCAAGTGTGGACTTGCAAGTGTGGACTTGCAAGTGTGGACTTGCAAGTGTGGACTTGCAAGTGTGGACTTGCAAGTGTGGACTTGCAAGTGTGGACTTGCAAGTGTGGACTTGCAAGTGTGGACTTGCAAGTGTGGACTTGCAAGTGTGGACTTGCAAGTGTGGACTTGCAAGTGTGGACTTGCAAGTGTGGACTTGCAAGTGTGGACTTGCAAGTGTGGACTTGCAAGTGTGGACTTGCAAGTGTGGACTTGCAAGTGTGGACTTGCAAGTGTGGACTTGCAAGTGTGGACTTGCAAGTGTGGACTTGCAAGTGTGGACTTGCAAGTGTGGACTTGCAAGTGTGGACTTTACTGCAACTACGAGTGTGGACTTTACTGCAACTACGAGTGTGGACTTTACTGCAACTACGAGTGTGGACTTTACTGCAACTACGAGTGTGGACTTTACTGCAACTACGAGTGTGGACTTTACTGCAACTACGAGTGTGGACTTTACTGCAACTACGAGTGTGGACTTTACTGCAACTACGAGTGTGGACTTTACTGCAACTACGAGTGTGGACTTTACTGCAACTACGAGTGTGGACTTTACTGCAACTACGAGTGTGGACTTTACTGCAACTACGAGTGTGGACTTTACTGCAACTACGAGTGTGGACTTTACTGCAACTACGAGTGTGGACTTTACTGCAACTACGAGTGTGGACTTTACTGCAACTACGAGTGTGGACTTTACTGCAACTACGAGTGTGGACTTTACTGCAACTACGAGTGTGGACTTTACTGCAACTACGAGTGTGGACTTTACTGCAACTACGAGTGTGGACTTTACTGCAACTACGAGTGTGGACTTTACTGCAACTACGAGTGTGGACTTTACTGCAACTACGAGTGTGGACTTGCAAGTGTGGACTTTACTGCAACTACAAGTGTGGACTTTACTGCAACTACAAGTGTGGACTTTACTGCAACTACAAGTGTGGACTTTACTGCAACTACAAGTGTGGACTTTACTGCAACTACAAGTGTGGACTTTACTGCAACTACAAGTGTGGACTTTACTGCAACTACAAGTGTGGACTTTACTGCAACTACAAGTGTGGACTTTACTGCAACTACAAGTGTGGACTTTACTGCAACTACAAGTGTGGACTTTACTGCAACTACAAGTGTGGACTTTACTGCAACTACAAGTGTGGACTTTACTGCAACTACAAGTGTGGACTTTACTGCAACTACAAGTGTGGACTTTACTGCAACTACAAGTGTGGACTTTACTGCAACTACAAGTGTGGACTTTACTGCAACTACAAGTGTGGACTTTACTGCAACTACAAGTGTGGACTTTACTGCAACTATAAGTGTGGACTTACAAGTGTGGACTTTACTGCAACTACAAGTGTGGACTTTACTGCAACTACAAGTGTGGACTTTACTGCAACTGCAAGTGTGGACTTGCAAGTGTGGACTTGCAAGTGTGGACTTGCAAGTGTGGACTTGCAAGTGTGGACTTACTGCAACTACAAGTGTGGACTTTACTGCAACTACAAGTGTGGACTTGCAAGTGTGGACTTTACTGCAACTACAAGTGTGGACTTTACTGCAACTACAAGTGTGGACTTTACTGCAACTACAAGTGTGGACTTTACTGCAACTACAAGTGTGGACTTTACTGCAACTACAAGTGTGGACTTTACTGCAACTACAAGTGTGGACTTTACTGCAACTACAAGTGTGGACTTTACTGCAACTACAAGTGTGGACTTGCAAGTGTGGACTTACAAGTGTGGACTTTACTGCAACTGCAAGTGTGGACTTTACTGCAACTGCAAGTGTGGACTTTACTGCAACTGCAAGTGTGGACTTTACTGCAACTGCAAGTGTGGACTTTACTGCAACTGCAAGTGTGGACGTTACTGCAACTGCAAGTGTGGACGTTACTGCAACTGCAAGTGTGGACGTTACTGCAACTGCAAGTGTGGACTTTACTGCAACTGCAAGTGTGGACTTTACTGCAACTGCAAGTGTGGACTTTACTGCAACTGCAAGTGTGGACTTGCAAGTGTGGACTTTACTGCAACTACAAGTGTGGACTTTACTGCAACTGCAAGTGTGGACTTTACTGCAACTACAAGTGTGGACTTTACTGCAACTACAAGTGTGGACTTTACTGCAACTACAAGTGTGGACTTTACTGCAACTACAAGTGTGGACTTTACTGCAACTACAAGTGTGGACTTTACTGCAACTACAAGTGTGGACTTGCAAGTGTGGACTTGCAAGTGTGGACTTGCAAGTGTGGACTTGCAAGTGTGGACTTGCAAGTGTGGACTTGCAAGTGTGGACTTGCAAGTGTGGACTTGCAAGTGTGGACTTGCAAGTGTGGACTTGCAAGTGTGGACTTGCAAGTGTGGACTTGCAAGTGTGGACTTTACTGCAACTACAAGTGTGGACTTGCAAGTGTGGACTTTACTGCAACTACAAGTGTGGACTTGCAAGTGTGGACTTGCAAGTGTGGACTTGCAAGTGTGGACTTGCAAGTGTGGACTTGCAAGTGTGGACTTTACTGCAACTGCAAGTGTGGACTTTACTGCAACTGCAAGTGTGGACGTTACTGCAACTGCAAGTGTGGACGTTACTGCAACTGCAAGTGTGGACGTTACTGCAACTGCAAGTGTGGACGTTACTGCAACTGCAAGTGTGGACTTTACTGCAACTGCAAGTGTGGACTTGCAAGTGTGGACTTTACTGCAACTGCAAGTGTGGACTTGCAAGTGTGGACTTTACTGCAACTGCAAGTGTGGACTTGCAAGTGTGGACTTGCAAGTGTGGACTTGCAAGTGTGGACTTGCAAGTGTGGACTTGCAAGTGTGGACTTGCAAGTGTGGACTTGCAAGTGTGGACTTGCAAGTGTGGACTTGCAAGTGTGGACTTGCAAGTGTGGACTTGCAAGTGTGGACTTGCAAGTGTGGACTTGCAAGTGTGGACTTGCAAGTGTGGACTTGCAAGTGTGGACTTGCAAGTGTGGACTTGCAAGTGTGGACTTTACTGCAACTACGAGTGTGGACTTTACTGCAACTCCGAGTGTGGACTTTACTGCAACTACGAGTGTGGACTTTACTGCAACTACGAGTGTGGACTTTACTGCAACTACGAGTGTGGACTTTACTGCAACTACGAGTGTGGACTTTACTGCAACTACGAGTGTGGACTTTACTGCAACTACGAGTGTGGACTTTACTGCAACTACGAGTGTGGACTTTACTGCAACTACGAGTGTGGACTTTACTGCAACTACGAGTGTGGACTTTACTGCAACTACGAGTGTGGACTTTACTGCAACTACGAGTGTGGACTTTACTGCAACTACGAGTGTGGACTTTACTGCAACTACGAGTGTGGACTTTACTGCAACTACGAGTGTGGACTTTACTGCAACTACGAGTGTGGACTTTACTGCAACTACGAGTGTGGACTTTACTGCAACTACGAGTGTGGACTTTACTGCAACTACGAGTGTGGACTTTACTGCAACTACGAGTGTGGACTTTACTGCAACTACGAGTGTGGACTTTACTGCAACTACGAGTGTGGACTTTACTGCAACTACGAGTGTGGACTTTACTGCAACTACGAGTGTGGACTTTACTGCAACTACGAGTGTGGACTTTACTGCAACTACGAGTGTGGACTTTACTGCAACTACGAGTGTGGACTTTACTGCAACTACGAGTGTGGACTTTACTGCAACTACGAGTGTGGACTTTACTGCAACTACGAGTGTGGACTTTACTGCAACTACGAGTGTGGACTTTACTGCAACTACGAGTGTGGACTTTACTGCAACTACGAGTGTGGACTTTACTGCAACTACGAGTGTGGACTTTACTGCAACTACGAGTGTGGACTTTACTGCAACTACGAGTGTGGACTTTACTGCAACTACGAGTGTGGACTTTACTGCAACTACGAGTGTGGACTTTACTGCAACTACGAGTGTGGACTTTACTGCAACTACGAGTGTGGACTTTACTGCAACTACGAGTGTGGACTTTACTGCAACTACGAGTGTGGACTTTACTGCAACTACGAGTGTGGACTTTACTGCAACTACGAGTGTGGACTTTACTGCAACTACGAGTGTGGACTTTACTGCAACTACGAGTGTGGACTTTACTGCAACTACGAGTGTGGACTTTACTGCAACTACGAGTGTGGACTTTACTGCAACTACGAGTGTGGACTTTACTGCAACTACGAGTGTGGACTTTACTGCAACTACGAGTGTGGACTTTACTGCAACTACGAGTGTGGACTTTACTGCAACTACGAGTGTGGACTTTACTGCAACTACGAGTGTGGACTTTACTGCAACTACGAGTGTGGACTTTACTGCAACTACGAGTGTGGACTTTACTGCAACTACGAGTGTGGACTTTACTGCAACTACGAGTGTGGACTTTACTGCAACTACGAGTGTGGACTTTACTGCAACTACGAGTGTGGACTTTACTGCAACTACGAGTGTGGACTTTACTGCAACTACGAGTGTGGACTTTACTGCAACTACGAGTGTGGACTTTACTGCAACTACGAGTGTGGACTTTACTGCAACTACGAGTGTGGACTTTACTGCAACTACGAGTGTGGACTTTACTGCAACTACGAGTGTGGACTTTACTGCAACTACGAGTGTGGACTTTACTGCAACTACGAGTGTGGACTTTACTGCAACTACGAGTGTGGACTTTACTGCAACTACGAGTGTGGACTTTACTGCAACTACGAGTGTGGACTTTACTGCAACTACGAGTGTGGACTTTACTGCAACTACGAGTGTGGACTTTACTGCATCTACGAGTGTGGACTTTACTGCATCTACAAGTGTGGACTTTACTGCATCTACAAGTGTGGACTTTACTGCATCTACAAGTGTGGACTTTACTGCAACTACAAGTGTGGACTTTACTGCAACTACAAGTGTGGACTTTACTGCAACTACAAGTGTGGACTTTACTGCAACTACAAGTGTGGACTTTACTGCAACTACGAGTGTGGACTTTACTGCAACTACGAGTGTGGACTTTACTGCAACTACGAGTGTGGACTTTACTGCAACTACAAGTGTGGACTTTACTGCAACTATAAGTGTGGACTTGCAAGTGTGGACTTTACTGCAACTACAAGTGTGGACTTTACTGCAACTACAAGTGTGGACTTTACTGCAACTACAAGTGTGGACTTTACTGCAACTACAAGTGTGGACTTTACTGCAACTACAAGTGTGGACTTTACTGCAACTACAAGTGTGGACTTTACTGCAACTACAAGTGTGGACTTTACTGCAACTACAAGTGTGGACTTTACTGCAACTACAAGTGTGGACTTTACTGCAACTACAAGTGTGGACTTTACTGCAACTACAAGTGTGGACTTTACTGCAACTACAAGTGTGGACTTTACTGCAACTACAAGTGTGGACTTTACTGCAACTACAAGTGTGGACTTTACTGCAACTACAAGTGTGGACTTTACTGCAACTACAAGTGTGGACTTTACTGCAACTACAAGTGTGGACTTTACTGCAACTACAAGTGTGGACTTTACTGCAACTACAAGTGTGGACTTACAAGTGTGGACTTTACTGCAACTACAAGTGTGGACTTTACTGCAACTACAAGTGTGGACTTTACTGCAACTACAAGTGTGGACTTTACTGCAACTACAAGTGTGGACTTTACTGCAACTACAAGTGTGGACTTTACTGCAACTACAAGTGTGGACTTTACTGCAACTACAAGTGTGGACTTTACTGCAACTACAAGTGTGGACTTTACTGCAACTACAAGTGTGGACTTTACTGCAACTACAAGTGTGGACTTTACTGCAACTACAAGTGTGGACTTTACTGCAACTACAAGTGTGGACTTTACTGCAACTACAAGTGTGGACTTTACTGCAACTACAAGTGTGGACTTTACAGCAACTACAAGTGTGGACTTTACTGCAACTACAAGTGTGGACTTTACTGCAACTACAAGTGTGGACTTTACTGCAACTATAAGTGTGGACTTACAAGTGTGGACTTTACTGCAACTACAAGTGTGGACTTTACTGCAACTACAAGTGTGGACTTTACTGCAACTACAAGTGTGGACTTTACTGCAACTACAAGTGTGGACTTTACTGCAACTGCGGACTTGCAAGTGTGGACTTGCAAGTGTGGACTTGCAAGTGTGGACTTGCAAGTGTGGACTTGCAAGTGTGGACTTGCAAGTGTGGACTTGCAAGTGTGGACTTGCAAGTGTGGACTTGCAAGTGTGGACTTGCAAGTGTGGACTTGCAAGTGTGGACTTGCAAGTGTGGACTTGCAAGTGTGGACTTGCAAGTGTGGACTTGCAAGTGTGGACTTGCAAGTGTGGACTTGCAAGTGTGGACTTGCAAGTGTGGACTTGCAAGTGTGGACTTGCAAGTGTGGACTTGCAAGTGTGGACTTGCAAGTGTGGACTTGCAAGTGTGGACTTGCAAGTGTGGACTTGCAAGTGTGGACTTGCAAGTGTGGACTTGCAAGTGTGGACTTGCAAGTGTGGACTTTACTGCAACTACAAGTGTGGACTTGCAAGTGTGGACTTGCAAGTGTGGACTTGCAAGTGTGGACTTGCAAGTGTGGACTTGCAAGTGTGGACTTGCAAGTGTGGACTTTACTGCAACTGCAAGTGTGGACTTTACTGCAACTGCAAGTGTGGACGTTACTGCAACTGCAAGTGTGGACTTTACTGCAACTGCAAGTGTGGACTTTACTGCAACTGCAAGTGTGGACTTTACTGCAACTGCAAGTGTGGACTTTACTGCAACTGCAAGTGTGGACTTGCAAGTGTGGACTTTACTGCAACTGCAAGTGTGGACTTGCAAGTGTGGACTTTACTGCAACTGCAAGTGTGGACTTGCAAGTGTGGACTTGCAAGTGTGGACTTGCAAGTGTGGACTTGCAAGTGTGGACTTGCAAGTGTGGACTTGCAAGTGTGGACTTGCAAGTGTGGACTTGCAAGTGTGGACTTGCAAGTGTGGACTTGCAAGTGTGGACTTGCAAGTGTGGACTTGCAAGTGTGGACTTGCAAGTGTGGACTTGCAAGTGTGGACTTTACTGCAACTACAAGTGTGGACTTTACTGCAACTACAAGTGTGGACTTTACTGCAACTACAAGTGTGGACTTTACTGCAACTACAAGTGTGGACTTTACTGCAACTACAAGTGTGGACTTTACTGCAACTACAAGTGTGGACTTTACTGCAACTACAAGTGTGGACTTTACTGCAACTACAAGTGTGGACTTTACTGCAACTACAAGTGTGGACTTTACTGCATCTACAAGTGTGGACTTTACTGCATCTACAAGTGTGGACTTTACTGCAACTACAAGTGTGGACTTTACTGCAACTACAAGTGTGGACTTTACTGCAACTACAAGTGTGGACTTTACTGCAACTACAAGTGTGGACTTTACTGCAACTACAAGTGTGGACTTTACTGTATCTACAAGTGTGGACTTTACTGTATCTACAAGTGTGGACTTTACTGTATCTACAAGTGTGGACTTTACTGTATCTACAAGTGTGGACTTTACTGTATCTACAAGTGTGGACTTTACTGTATCTACAAGTGTGGACTTTACTGCAACTACAAGTGTGGACTTTACTGCAACTACAAGTGTGGACTTTACTGCAACTACAAATGTGGACTTTACTGCAACTACAAATGTGGACTTTACTGCAACTACAAGTGTGGACTTTACTGCAACTACAAGTGTGGACTTTACTGCAACTACAAGTGTGGACTTTACTGCAACTACAAGTGTGGACTTTACTGCAACTACAAGTGTGGACTTTACTGTATCTACAAGTGTGGACTTTACTGTATCTACAAGTGTGGACTTTACTGTATCTACAAGTGTGGACTTTACTGTATCTACAAGTGTGGACTTTACTGCAACTACAAGTGTGGACTTTACTGTATCTACAAGTGTGGACTTTACTGTATCTACAAGTGTGGACTTTACTGTATCTACAAGTGTGGACTTTACTGCAACTACAAGTGTGGACTTTACTGCAACTACAAGTGTGGACTTTACTGCAACTACAAATGTGGACTTTACTGCAACTACAAATGTGGACTTTACTGCAACTACAAGTGTGGACTTTACTGCAACTACAAGTGTGGACTTTACTGCAACTACAAGTGTGGACTTTACTGCAACTACAAGTGTGGACTTTACTGTATCTACAAGTGTGGACTTTACTGTATCTACAAGTGTGGACTTTACTGTATCTACAAGTGTGGACTTTACTGCAACTACAAGTGTGGACTTTACTGCAACTACAAGTGTGGACCTTACTGTATCTACAAGTGTGGACTTTACTGTACTCCTTCCCCTATTTATGAAGCTCAGGATCCCAAATGCTTTATTATTGCCCTCTCAACTGTTCCTGCCACCTTCGATGAATTCTGCACATATACATCCAGGTGCCTCTGCTCCTTCATCCCCTTTAGAAACGTACCTTTTATTTTATACTGTCGCTCAATGTTCTTCCTATAAAACTTCACTTCACACTTCTCTGTATTAAATTTCATCTATTGTATGTTTATCCATTCGTTCAGACATAGTCCTCTTGAAGTCTATCGCTATCTTCCTCCCACTTCCTGCAGGTATTTGCCATTTGCAAATTTTGAAATTGTGCCCTGCACACGGAAGTCTAGGTCATCAATATAGATTGGGAAAAGCAGTGAAGAAAACTAGTGGTGTTAACACCGACCGCTAGAGAATTCCACTGTACCTGTAAACCTTTCTCCAGTCTGAGAAAAAACTGATCACCACGACTCCCTGTTTAATGTCACTGAGAATACTTCATATCTATGTTGCCACTGCCCCTTTTATTCAATGGGCTTGAACTTTACTGTCAGGTCTGTCATGTGGCACTGGAGCAAATGCTTGCAGAACTCCATGTACGCTACATCAACTGCATTACCCTATCAACTCCCCCTGTTTCCTTATAAAAACTCAACTCAGTTAAGCTTGATTTTCCTTTAGCAAATCCATGTATTCCAAAATTAATCTATATTTGGCTGCCAATGATAGAGCAATTAAAATTGAGGCTGCTCAACAGGCCAGATTTAGAGGAGAGCAGATACCTTGAGGGTTGTAGGGCTGGAGGAGGTTAAAGGAGATGGAGGAAGAGTAGGGAGGAGTGAGGCCATAGAGAGATTTGAAAATAAAAGTTTTAAAATCAAGGCATTGCTGACTGGTAATTGTCCCAGATTATTGTTTATAAAAGCTTTTCCATGAACTGATTGGCCTGTGGTTGCTGGGTTTATCCTTGCACCCTTTTTGAACAAGGATATAACACTTGCAGTTCTCCAATCCTCTGGCGTCATCCCTCTATTCCCCTCTGTATCTAAGGAGGGTTGGAAGATTTTGGTCAAAATTTCTGTAATTTCCACCTTTACTTTCCTCAGTATCCTTGGATGAATCCCATCTGGTCTTAGTGCCTTATCAGCTTTAAGTGCATCCAGCCTTTCTAATATTTCCTCTATCAGTTTTTAAGCACATCCAGTGTCTCAATCAATTTCTTTGACAATATGACTTTGGTAATATCCTTTTTCTTGGTAAAGTCAAATGCAAAGTACTCATTTTGTACCTCAGCCCATGCTCTCTGAATTCATGCATTAACCTCCCTACTAGGCTCTACCATAGAAGACGACATGTGGGTTCTCTTTTTTTTCTTGGCTGCCAGGCTCTTCTCCTACTCTCCCTTTGCTTCTCTTATTACTTTTTAAATTATTCTCTGAACTTTCTATATTCAGTCTGGTTCTCACTTGTACTATCAACCTGACATCTGTCATATACACTATTTTCTTCTTCATATTACTCTCGATGTGATCTGTGAGGAGGACACAGAGACTGTAAAGAGATATGGACAGGTTAAATGAGTAGGCAACAAAGTTGTATCAAACCGCTACAGAAAAATTGAATGCAAATAAAACTGGACAAAACATCTGATATTGGTCTCGGCACTAGAACCAACATAGGCACATATTACCCAGTCAAGGCTACAAACCTCTCCTCATTAATAGCTGGAACATTTGTCAACTTTGGGAGAGCTGTCCTGCAGACTTAAGTTAGGCAGTAGCCTGACATAGTCATCCCCACGGAATCATATCTTACAGATAATGTCCCAGACGTCACCCTCACCATCCCTGGGTAAGACCTGTCCCACCGGCAGGACAGGCCCGGCAGAGGTGGTGGCACAGTGGTATACAGTCGGGAGGGAGTTGCCCTGGGAGTCCTCAACATTGACTCCAGACCCCATGAAGTCTCATGGCATCAGGTCAAACAGGGGCTGGGAAACCTCCTGATTACCACATACCACCCTCCCTCAGCTGATGAATCAGTGCTCCTCCATGTTGAACATCACTTGGAGGAAGCACTGAGGGTGGCAAGGGTGCAGAATGTTCTCTGGGTGGGGGACTTCAATGTCCATCACCGAGATTGGCTCAGTAGCACCACTACTGACTGAGCTGGCTGAGTGCTAAAGGACATAGCTGCTAGACTGGGTCTGCAGCAGGTGGTGAGGGAACCAACAAGAGGGAAAAACATACTTGAACTCATCCTCACCAACCTGTCAACCGTAAATGCATCTGTCCATGACAGTATCAGTAGGAGTGACCACCTCACAGTTCTCATGAAGACAAACACCCATCTTTACATTGGAGTGGGATGGAGGGAGGGGGTGATGGTGTAGTGGTATTGTTGCTAGTAACCCAGAGACCCAGGCTAATGCTTTGGAGACCCAGGCTCCCACTCCTACGTTCTCAGTCGGTCACAGATCCCTGGAGTCCTCCAGGGTCCACAGAGGCTGCGGGTTAGCTCCTCAGGGACAAGGGCCACCCACAGAGGCCGTGGCTGATGACACCCATGCGGTGGCCTCAGACTGCAGCAGAGCGACGCTATAACGAGGCTCGTGCAGCAACTCGCAACTTGGTGGAGCCGTCGGGACTCTGAAGATGAGGTTCCGGTGCCTGGACCAGCCTGGTGGAGCCCTGTAATACAGTCCGCAGAGAGTGTTATGCATCATCGTCGTCTGCTGCGCCCTTTACAACCTGGCGCTGCAACAGGGAGAGGAGCTGGCTGAGGAGGGGATGGAGGAGCTGCACGTCTCTTCTGATGAGGAGGATGCTGATGGGGATGAGGGTGAGGGGATCGTCGGTGGTGATAATGACAAGAATGAGGCTCTCGCACTGGCTGGGTGAGGCAGGTGCACTCAGGAGGCCCTCATAGCTGCCAGCTTTGTGGGGGCTGATGATGACGACCTGCAGTGAGGTGACCCCATAGATCCTCACATTGCAGTTGTGAACGTTTTACTCCAGCCTGACTTATCCACCACCAATACCCTCTGTGAGAATGTCCCTGTCATGGAGATGCAGCGGAGGCCCTAATAGTCACTCGATCGCAGGAGGATGATGACAACATGCAGTGAGGGCACTCCATAGATCTTCACATTGTCTCTGAGAATGTCTGACTCTTGTCAGGCTGAGGGCAGCTCACTTGCGCTCCATGATCAGGGCCATCTCAGAGACGCAGCCATGAAACTTTAGGTGTATCTGATGCTGTGTCTGCCTTTAGCACCTCAGCCCTTCAGGAGCTAGTGCACCGCATCAGTGGTCACAGATGCTGGTGTGATGGGGGCCAGCCCCACTTTAAAGATGCTGAGAGCACACAGAGAATGAGAGAACTGTGTGGTACCTGCCCACTACATTCTAGCAGCAATGACCAGCAGCGCCGAGGTACAGGCATCAGTAATGTTTCCAGGGAGTGAGAGACTGGACCATCACTGTGGTCTGAAGGCTGCCCAGACACAGGGAAGAGGCCCTGGACTGAGACACCTGCTTTTATCTTGTGCAGGAAGGTTTCACATCTGAGTGACAAGAACACTGCTCATCAGAACAAGGAGCCACAGACAGGGAGATATTCTTGGGAGTTTATTGACAATAGTGAACATTATGTATAAGTGATTAACACCCGTGCTCAGGCTGTGTAACTAATTCTCCTTAACTTTCCTAACCCTGCGGCTATGTCTTGGTGCTCCTTGGATATCCACAGTGGAAGTGGAGGCAGCCTGCTGACTGCAACACCCTGCCTGTGATGACTTTGGCAGGCGTCCTCTGGAGGACCAAGACTTGGAGGGCTCCGGCCTGCCTTCAGGGTCCTGCTGTGTGGCAGTGGCACTCTCCTCGGCCTGTGGAGCTGGAGCTGTTGAGGTCACAGGGAGAGGGGAGTCAGATGGGACAGTCACTCCCAGAGTCACCTAGGTGGATGGCCCCAGACTGTGCACCTGCTGATCCTCCTGCCTATGGGTGCCTGAGGGCCCCAGGCTGACTCCATTTGCAGAAGGGGTAGCTGGGGTGAGATCGAGCTGCCCAGCACCCCTCTCACATTGACACTGTTGGAGGCCAACTATGGCATCAGTAATGGAGTTGAGCCCGTGCAGCAGTGCAGGAGTGATGTCCTGGACCAAGGTCTCCATGGCGGTGTTGACCTCGGTGTGTTGCAATGCCGGCACTATCACCTCAGAGTGAAGATGGGATGGACTCCTCCATCATGCCTTGCAATCTGAGGAGTGCAGTGGACATCCTTTCCTGATGCTCCTGAGCTTGTCTTTACAGCTCCAGCAACTGTGACATGACCAAGTTCAGAGGCTGTAACGGGACTTCAGGGAGGATGCCTCCAGGTTCCACTTCAGAGTTTTCTTTAGGGCTCGATTGGAGGCCCTGGGTCATGGACCCTGTCGGCTGTTTGGCAGATGTGCCTATGAAAGCAAGAGGAGATAATTAGTGCATGGCAGTGGCCTGTGAAACAGGACACATCACTCACAGCATGGCTGTCCAGTGGATGTTGCACTGCTGGATCCTCACTTGGTAGAGCAGCGCTGACCTCATCGTCAGCACAGGAACGGTCCAGATTGTGGCCGGCCAGCTGGATGGCTCTGTTTTCAAAGTCTGTGAGGACCTTGATTTCGAGCATTCCGCTGCCAGTCTGTGATCTTTCTCTCTTGTTGTGTGCCAGCTTGTCCTGCATGGACAGGGATGGAGAGAGTGTAAGCAGGACGCCTGCCAGGCCAGATGATAAGTATACCTGGCCTGCGTGGGTGGTGAGTGGTCCCACGGACAGGATGAGGACAATGACAGTGAATGTTAGAGAGTGAATGGTGATGTCCCTTGAACTGGCAGTGAGTGAGGGCCCTGTGGCTGTGTGATGGGTTTGTGAGAATGATGAGAAGAGTGACTTACCCTGGTGGAACGGAGAAGATTATTCATCCTCTTGTGCCGTTGGGTGGCTGTCCTCTTCTGAAGGGCATTGGTGCTGACCGCCACTGCCACCACCTCCCAAGCCGGGTTGGTGACCCTGAGCGGGGGTACAGGACATCCCGGCGGCCTCCACAGCATCCAAAAGGCTTTCCAGTGACGTATCATTAAACCTGGGGGCTGCAGTCTTTTTGCCTTTTGTAGACATCTTCCCTGCAGTGGTCGTGGGCTGGAAGCACCGAGATGTGTGCACGCAGCTGGACTTTAAATATAGCGCCCAGCGTATTGAAGCGGTGAGGTGATGGTGTGGCGGGTGAATGAGAGCCCACCCTGCCATGGAAACGGTGTGTTTCCCGGGAACGTGTAAATAATGGGCGGGTTTGGGACAATACAGCGTGAAAACCCGCCCATCACGTCCGCTGTATAAAACATCATTTTACCCGCCTGCTACTGCACTCAGTGCAAACCTGGGACAATTCCCCCCTTTTCTGTCAAACCGATGGTAACTCTTCATTGGTTTGTGTGTCTGTGAAGGTATAGCTGGGGTCAGGAAATAGTGGGAACTTGAAGCTTCTTCCTGTGTTTGTATTGAGATCTTTCCAACCTTTTTGGTCTGGTGTAATATAGTTCATTTTTCTTGTTTAATAAATATTTTATTCTTTGTATTAAACTTTCATCAGCGGACTCCTGTGAATTTGTTCAGTAACTTTCCTCCACAGTTTTTTTAATAAAAGTTAGGATCCATCGAACCAGGTTTCACTCTGGGATCTCACTTCCCAGTATTAACACCATCTGGGACTGTAAGTTGAAACACTTTGCTAAATTCCTATATTGGTAAAGGAAAAACTTCTCAAATAAAATACATTAAAAAAATTCAAATAGATATTACTGGAAATAGAGACACATTGCTGAAGCTTTTTGACTTGCACTCATCGTCTTGCCAAATTTCAAACGATCACAACAATTTATACTACAGGAGAAAAGGATGCCGATTGGCTGGCAAGCTGACTCTGACTAGCCGAGTTTTGCTGTGGAGAAAGCAATGGGGAATCATTGGCTCCCCAAGCTCCCGGGTAATTCAAAAACTGCGCAAGACTGGAACACAGGGAGGGGAGGTGATGGTCGAGTGGTATTGTCACTGGACTAGTAATCCAGAGAACCAAGGTAATGCTCTGGGAACCCGGGCATGAATCTCACCATAGCAGATGGTGGAATTTAGTTCCAGATTTTTATTGAAATTCTGATGATGACCATGAAACCATTGCTGATTGTCGTAAAAACCCATCTGGGTCACTAATATCCTTTAGGAAGGAAATCTGCCATCCTTACCTGGTCTGACCTACATGTGACTCCAGACCCACAGCAATGTGGTTGACTCTAAAATTCCCTCTGAACAAGGGCAATTAGGGATGGGCATAAAATGTTGGCTTAGCCAGCGACGCCCACATCCCACAAACAAACAAAAAAGACATTCCTTTTGTTTCCGGAGAATGGGTCTCTGAGGATGCATGCGTGTTACTTCCAACAAGTGTAAATGGGTCACGTTATGAACTCAACTGATTATCTTAAGTTGGTTGGTCGTGTAGCTATTGGCACACTCAGGATTGTTCAGTGAGTTCTTTCTAATCATGGATTCACACCGAACAGATATGAAAAACAAATATATGTTAACTTTCTACTTACCGCCAGCTTGCTGCCTCTCTTGCTCAGCATCCTCCCACTCAGCACACATTCTGCTCCCCGACCCTCATGACCTCTGCCACATCTCTGACCCTCCCAGCCACTGTCAGCTCTCTGATTCACAGCCTCTGCTGCTCCCTGACCCTCCCAGTTGCTGCAGACCCTTGCTCTCGCGAACCTCCACTACCCCCCTCTCCCGTTCTCTACTTCAATCTCCTGTACCCTCACTGTGACCAAGGGTTCTGGAGATGAGCGGTGAGAGGCACCATGAACAACCTCAACTTCTACGAGGTGAGCTGAGAGTCAGAGAAGCAGTTAGAGGAAGGGTCAGGGAGTAACAGAGACCGCTCCAAAATGCCAAGTGGGTCATGTGGCCCTAGATCAGACCTTGCACCAAACAAATGTCACAGACAGCTCACAATGCTGAACACCGACACAGACAGCTCACAATGCTGAACACCGACACAGACAGCTCACAATGCTGAACACCGACACAGACAGCTCACAATGCTGAACACCGACACAGACAGCTCACAATGCTGAACACCGACACAGACAGCTCACAATGCTGAACACCGACACAGACAGCTCACAATGCTGAACACCGACACAGACAGCTCACAATGCTGAACGCAGACACAGACAGCTCACAATGCTGAACACCGACACAGACAGCTCACAATGCTGAACACCGACACAGACAGCTCACAATGCTGAACACCGACACAGACAGCTCACAATGCTGAACACCGACACAGACAGCTCACAATGCTGAACACCGACACAGACAGCTCACAATGCTGAACACCGACACAGACAGCTCACAATGCTGAACACCGACACAGACAGCTCACAATGCTGAACACCGACACAGACAGCTCACAATGCTGAACGCAGACACAGACAGCTCACAATGCTGAACGCAGACACAGACAGCTCACAATGCTGAACGCAGACACAGACAGCTCACAATGCTGAACGCAGACACAGACAGCTCACAATGCTGAACGCAGACACAGACAGCTCACAATGCTGAACGCAGACACAGACAGCTCACAATGCTGAACACCGACACAGACAGCTCACAATGCTGAACACCGACACAGATAGCTCACAATGCTGAACACCGACACAGACAGCTCACAATGCTGAACGCAGACACAGATAGCTCACAATGCTGAACGCAGACACAGATAGCTCACAATGCTGAACACCGCAGCAACAGAAAGCTCACAATGCTGAACACCGACACAGAACTCACAGCTGAAACAACGACACAGACAGCTCACAATGCTGAACAAGCAGACACAGACAGCTCACAATGCTGAACACAGGGACCCGACACAGACAGCTCACAATGCTGAACACCGACACAGACAGCTCACAATGCTGAACACCGACAAAGACAGCTCACAATGCTGAAACCGACACAGACAGCTCACAATGCTGAACAGCCAGACTCAGACAGCTCACAATGCTGAACAGCCCGACACAGACAGCTCTCACAATGCTGAACACCGAGCACAGACAGCTCACAATGCTGAACACCGACACAGACAGCTCACAATGCTGAACACCGACACAGACAGCTCACAATGCTGAACACCGACACAGACAGTCTAACAATGCTGAACACCGACAACAGACAGCTCACAATGCTGAACGCAGACACAGACAGGCTCACAATGCTGAACAACCGACACAGACAGCGCACAATGCTGAACAAACCGACACAGACAAAGCTCACAATGCTGAACACGCGACACAGACAGCTCACAATGCTGAACACCGACACAGACAGCTCACCAATGCTGAACACCGACACAGACAGCTTCACAATGCTGAACACCGACACAGGACAGCTCACAATGCTGAACACCGACACAGACAGCTCACAAAATGCTGAACACCCGACACAGACAGCTCACAATGCTGAACACCGACACAGAACAGCTCACAATGCTGAACACCGACACAGACAGCTCACAATGCTGAACACCGACACAGACAGCTCACAATGCTGAACACCGACACAGACAGCTCACAATGCTGAACACCGACACAGACAGCTCACAATGCTGAACACCGACACAGACAGCTCACAATGCTGAACACCGACACAGACAGCTCACAATGCTGAACACCGACACAGACAGCTCACAATGCTGAACACCGACACAGACAGCTCACAATGCTGAACACCGACACAGACAGCTCACAATGCTGAACACCGACACAGACAGCTCACAATGCTGAACACCGACACAGACAGCTCACAATGCTGAACACCGACACAGACAGCTCACAATGCTGAACACCGACACAGACAGCTCACAATGCTGAACACCGACACAGACAGCTCACAATGCTGAACACCGACACAGACAGCTCACAATGCTGAACACCGACACAGACAGCTCACAATGCTGAACACCGACACAGACAGCTCACAATGCTGAACACCGACACAGACAGCTCACAATGCTGAACACCGACACAGACAGCTCACAATGCTGAACGCAGACACAGACAGCTCACAATGCTGAACACCGACACAGACAGCTCACAATGCTGAACACCGACACAGACAGCTCACAATGCTGAACACCGACACAGACAGCTCACAATGCTGAACACCGACACAGACAGCTCACAATGCTGAACACCGACACAGACAGCTCACAATGCTGAACACCGACACAGACAGCTCACAATGCTGAACACCGACACAGACAGCTCACAATGCTGAACACCGACACAGACAGCTCACAATGCTGAACACCGACACAGACAGCTCACAATGCTGAACGCAGACACAGACAGCTCACAATGCTGAACACCGACACAGACAGCTCACAATGCTGAACGCAGACACAGACAGCTCACAATGCTGAACACCGACACAGACAGCTCACAATGCTGAACACCGACACAGACAGCTCACAATGCTGAACACCGACACAGACAGCTCACAATGCTGAACACCGACACAGACAGCTCACAATGCTGAACACCGACACAGACAGCTCACAATGCTGAACACCGACACAGACAGCTCACAATGCTGAACACCGACACAGACAGCTCACAATGCTGAACACCGACACAGACAGCTCACAATGCTGAACACCGACACAGACAGCTCACAATGCTGAACACCGACACAGACAGCTCACAATGCTGAACACCGACACAGACAGCTCACAATGCTGAACACCGACACAGACAGCTCACAATGCTGAACACCGACACAGACAGCTCACAATGCTGAACACCGACACAGACAGCTCACAATGCTGAACACCGACACAGACAGCTCACAATGCTGAACACCGACACAGACAGCTCACAATGCTGAACACCGACACAGACAGCTCACAATGCTGAACACCGACACAGACAGCTCACAATGCTGAACACCGACACAGACAGCTCACAATGCTGAACACCGACACAGACAGCTCACAATGCTGAACACCGACACAGACAGCTCACAATGCTGAACACCGACACAGACAGCTCACAATGCTGAACACCGACACAGACAGCTCACAATGCTGAACACCGACACAGACAGCTCACAATGCTGAACACCGACACAGACAGCTCACAATGCTGAACACCGACACAGACAGCTCACAATGCTGAACACCGACACAGACAGCTCACAATGCTGAACACCGACACAGACAGCTCACAATGCTGAACACCGACACAGACAGCTCACAATGCTGAACACCGACACAGACAGCTCACAATGCTGAACACCGACACAGACAGCTCACAATGCTGAACACCGACACAGACAGCTCACAATGCTGAACGCAGACACAGACAGCTCACAATGCTGAACGCAGACACAGACAGCTCACAATGCTGAACGCAGACACAGACAGCTCACAATGCTGAACGCCGACACAGACAGCTCACAATGCTGAACGCAGACACAGATAGCTCACAATGCTGAACGCAGACACAGACAGCTCACAATGCTGAACACCGACACAGACAGCTCACAATGCTGAACACCGACACAGACAGCTCACAATGCTGAACGCAGACACAGACAGCTCACAATGCTGAACACCGACACAGACAGCTCACAATGCTGAACACCGACACAGACAGCTCACAATGCTGAACACCGACACAGACAGCTCACAATGCTGAACACCGACACAGACAGCTCACAATGCTGAACACCGACACAGACAGCTCACAATGCTGAACACCGACACAGACAGCTCACAATGCTGAACACCGACACAGACAGCTCACAATGCTGAACACCGACACAGACAGCTCACAATGCTGAACACCGACACAGACAGCTCACAATGCTGAACGCAGACACAGACAGCTCACAATGCTGAACACCGACACAGACAGCTCACAATGCTGAACACCGACACAGACAGCTCACAATGCTGAACACCGACACAGACAGCTCACAATGCTGAACGCAGACACCGACACAGACAGCTCACAATGCTGAACGCAGACACAGACAGCTCACAATGCTGAACACCGACACAGACAGCTCACAATGCTGAACACCGACACAGACAGCTCACAATGCTGAACACCGACACAGACAGCTCACAATGCTGAACACCGACACAGACAGCTCACAATGCTGAACACCGACACAGACAGCTCACAATGCTGAACACCGACACAGACAGCTCACAATGCTGAACACCGACAGACAGCTCACAATGCTGAACACCGACACAGACAGCTCACAATGCTGAACACCGACACAGACAGCTCACAATGCTGAACACCGACACAGACAGCTCACAATGCTGAACGCAGACACAGACAGCTCACAATGCTGAACGCAGACACAGACAGCTCACAATGCTGAACGCAGACACAGACAGCTCACAATGCTGAACGCAGACACAGACAGCTCACAATGCTGAACGCAGACACAGACAGCTCACAATGCTGAACGCAGACACAGACAGCTCACAATGCTGAACGCAGACACAGACAGCTCACAATGCTGAACGCAGACACAGACAGCTCACAATGCTGAACGCAGACACAGACAGCTCACAATGCTGAACGCAGACACAGACAGCTCACAATGCTGAACGCAGACACAGACAGCTCACAATGCTGAACGCAGACACAGATAGCTCACAATGCTGAACGCAGACACAGACAGCTCACAATGCTGAACACCGACACAGACAGCTCACAATGCTGAACACCGACACAGACAGCTCACAATGCTGAACACCGACACAGACAGCTCACAATGCTGAACGCAGACACAGACAGCTCACAATGCTGAACGCAGACACAGACAGCTCACAATGCTGAACGCAGACACAGACAGCTCACAATGCTGAACGCAGACACAGACAGCTCACAATGCTGAACGCAGACACAGACAGCTCACAATGCTGAACGCAGACACAGACAGCTCACAATGCTGAACACCGACACAGATAGCTCACAATGCTGAACGCCGACACAGACAGCTCACAATGCTGAACGCAGACACAGATAGCTCACAATGCTGAACGCAGACACAGATAGCTCACAATGCTGAACGCAGACACAGATAGCTCACAATGCTGAACGCAGACACAGATAGCTCACAATGCTGAACGCAGACACAGATAGCTCACAATGCTGAACGCAGACACAGATAGCTCACAATGCTGAACGCAGACACAGATAGCTCACAATGCTGAACGCAGACACAGATAGCTCACAATGCTGAACACCGACACAGACAGCTCACAATGCTGAACGCAGACACCGACACAGACAGCTCACAATGCTGAACGCAGACACCGACACAGACAGCTCACAATGCTGAACGCAGACACCGACACAGACAGCTCACAATGCTGAACACCGACACAGACAGCTCACAATGCTGAACGCAGACACAGACAGCTCACAATGCTGAACGCAGACACAGACAGCTCACAATGCTGAACGCAGACACAGACAGCTCACAATGCTGAACGCAGACACAGACAGCTCACAATGCTGAACGCAGACACAGACAGCTCACAATGCTGAACGCAGACACAGACAGCTCACAATGCTGAACACCGACACAGACAGCTCACAATGCTGAACACCGACACAGACAGCTCACAATGCTGAACACCGACACAGACAGCTCACAATGCTGAACACCGACACAGACAGCTCACAATGCTGAACACCGACACAGACAGCTCACAATGCTGAACACCGACACAGACAGCTCACAATGCTGAACACCGACACAGACAGCTCACAATGCTGAACACCGACACAGACAGCTCACAATGCTGAACACCGACACAGACAGCTCACAATGCTGAACACCGACACAGACAGCTCACAATGCTGAACACCGACACAGACAGCTCACAATGCTGAACACCGACACAGACAGCTCACAATGCTGAACACCGACACAGACAGCTCACAATGCTGAACACCGACACAGACAGCTCACAATGCTGAACACCGACACAGACAGCTCACAATGCTGAACACAAATACAGATTGTGAACTATACAGCCTTGGTGAGTTGCTGCAGTGCATCTTGTAGGTGGTACACACTGCTGCTACTGTGCGTTGGTGGTGGAAGGAGTGAATGTTTAAGGTGGTGGATGGGGTGCTGATCAAGCAGGGCTGCTTGATTGGAGATTGGAGAATTTGGGACTGTTTTCCTTGGAGAAGAGAAGGTTGAGAGGAGATTTGACAGAGGTATTCAAAACCATGAGGGGGCTGGCCAGAGTGGTTAAGGAGAAACCGTTCCCACTGATGGAAAGATCGCGAACCCAAGGGCACAGATTTAAGATAATTGGTAAAAGAAGCAATGGTGACATGAGGAAAAACTTCCACAATGCGAGCGGTTAGGGCCTGGAATGCACTGTCTGAGAATGTGGTGGATACACGGTCAATCGAGTGGTTAGGGTCCGGAATGCACTGTCTCAGTGAGTGGTAGAGGGAGATTCAATTGAGGCTTTCAAAAGGACATTGGGCAAATTTCTGGAGGAGATATTCGCAGCGATGTGGGAAACAGGTGGGGAAGTGGGACTAGCTGAGTTGCTCTTGTAGAGAGCTGATACAGGCATGAAGGGCTGAATGGCTGTGTAACCATTCTACGTTCCCATTGTCCTCACCTGGCAATGCAATCTCTCTGAATTGGGGGAGGGTACACAGATTAGGTGACAGCTTTCTATGTGATTTTGGCTTCCGATCTCATGTCATTTTAATTCTCCATCATACCCGGCTGTCTTTTTTGTCAGTCTCCGACACTGTCCCAAGGATTAGCACCTCATCTTTCCAATGGGCACTTCCCAACTCAACATTGAGTTCAACCATTTCAGATCATAACTACTCCTCCCAGTTATTGGACAGTGGGTGTTGGTGATGATTCTGTTCATGGGATGTAGGCTTCACTGGCTAGGCCAGCATTTATTGTCCATCCTAGGTGCCCTTGAGAAGAGTACCTAGGGATGGGCACCTATTTACACCTCCTCTAGCCACCTTGTTTCTTTACTTGTCCCATTACCAACCCTGCTGTTATTTAATCTCTCCTGTCCTCTATCCTATCTGAGACCTTTCTTTTTGTTTTCCCTCCCCCACCCCTTTCCCTCCAGCTGTATTTGTTTAAAACCTGTTTCATCTGGAACGTTTCCCAGCTCTGATGAAAAGTCATCAGCCTGAAACATTAACTTGGTTTCTCTTTCCAGAGATGCTGCCTGACCTCCGGAGTATTTGTAGCACTTTCTGTTCATTCATTCAATGAGTATTAAAATTCAATTTTATGTGGGTTAATAATTTTAATTCATTTAATGTGGGACAAAACGTACTTGATTTTTATATTTCATTACATGGTTTCTCCTTTAACATTTACTTAAATCACAGCACTATCTACAAAAATGTTAAAGTTTAGGTGTCTTTATGCTTTCATAAACAATTAAACGATCTTACCTGCTGTTTCCAGTGCACAATTTTAACAACTACAGCAATTAGCACCAAAAGGCAGCCGACAGCTATCAGGGTGTATTGAAGATATTCAAATACATTCGGCACCAACACCAGGAAGTTGTAGAAAGTGTGCAAAGGTGGACCATCGATACGTCCCATCTGCAGAGAGGATGAAATGTTCAATTGGCATCATTTGCTTAACTGAATGTAGATGAGGTGCTGTATCTCCATCCTACATGTATAACCAGTTGTCTCTATTCTTACACTAAAGCACAAAGCTATTTGGAATTTTTGTTATAGATTTATTTACAGAATAAATATTTGTACGTGGTCTCAATTTAAAAAGTTTCTGTTTCTTCCACTCCTTCATAAGGTGAAAAAACCCAGTAACTAATAGCAACAGGGATCCCCTTCACCCACCCCAGTGAGGGTCAGCACCATGCGTTACCCCGGTGAAGAAGTGAAGCAGTTGTTGTATCTGGAGTCAATGTGAGAGGTGCTGTTATGACCACAGTCGGTGTTAATCGCTGCATAAACCAAATCCCAGTGGGAAACTTGGCTTAGGGGCCACAACCTTTTTTCCTGTATTTCAATAACAAGATGATGATGTACCAATCTCAGCAATAAGAGGCCCAGTAATACTGCTGGGTTTTTAAAAATTAAAAGTTTTTTTTAACCAAAAGAAAACTTAAGCACACAAGATTACAGTTACACAATTAAGATTAGTCTCACAAAACATTCCTCCAAAACACTCTACTTGGTCAAACCCACAAGTAAACACTTTCCAGGCAACATTCCCTTATAGATATTTAAATTTGGAATCAATAATATCACACAAGGCAGACTGCTGTAGCTTCAATAAAGGTGGAGCATATAACCTGTACCCTCTTCCACTTTGCTTTGGAATTCACTTCAGAATAACACTGCTTGCTGCAGCCCAAGGCTGCTCAACAGCTCAAACAGCTCCAGCTATCTCCAGTTTAACAGCTCAATGGTTAAAAACAGCTATCCACAGTAACTCTAACATAGCTTCTCCCTCTTTCATCTCAGTCCCATTGTTCTCATACCCCTCGGAAACTCAAACCCTTCCGAATATAAGATCTTTCATGTTTCCATCTTGTCTTTGCTTTTGGTTCAATAAAAATAAAATACTCCACTACTATTTACTTATGGATTCCTGCAAGATGCAAGTATTTTCCTTACTACCTCTAATTCCCCTTTGAAATTCAAACAACTTCCCAACTTATCTAAAAATGCAAATGTTAGCTCTAACACCTTTATTCTGTTAATGTTTCCAAAACATCAGACAACCTGACTCCTATCAACTCTGCCCAGCTTAATTCTCACCAGCGCACGCCACACCCCCACCCACGCCCACACCCCCACCCCTGCAAACCCCTATGCACACACACATGCACACCCCCAAGAACGCCCACGCCCCCAACCCCCACACACACACACCCACACACCTCCACACACACCCCTGTGCGCACACACACACACCCACACACCTCCACCCATACCCCCGCAGCGCACGCACACCCAACTTCTTTATAGGATAACACAATATTCCCCAAAATATTTTTTAAAAAACATCCATTCTCACACTGTACAGAATCCACCCCCACCCCCGGCAACCCCCAAACCCTTATATACATTGGAAAGAAGATGTTTTTCTTTCATTAATTTTTAATATAAAAGCTTTTATGACCTCACCTCATCAAACCAAAGCAATGGCAGTAGCACAGGCTGGATATTTCCTGTTTCCCTTTAAATATAAAATATAAAGAACATCATTAAGAACAAACCCAAATTACAACTCTCGCAATGCAGAACATCATCCTGAGCTCAACAGCCAGAAGGTCCTCGTCAGGAGGGGAGTGGGGGGGAGGCGGGGGGTGGGGGGGGGGAAATGGTGACCTTGAATCCTTTAGACTGTTTCCAGCCCCTAACTGAAGTGTAAGACAGCGAGTGGTTAGGATCTGGAATGCAGTTCCTGAGGAAGCTCAGCTCCTTTCAATGCCTTTGCCCATCCTGCATAGGCCATGGGTGCAGACACAATGCAAAGCGGATTGTCAGAGTTTCTAACCCTATCCCTGAGACAAGGTGAATAATATCTTCTGTTAAAGTGGAGATTTAGTGAACTGTCAGGCAGAGAATGGAAGCTTGCTACTCTGCTGCTGAAGATATTTCTTCAAGTTGAGATTGATTAGCAATTTAATCTGTAGCCCAAGGAGTCACTGTTATAACATAACCAACAGAGAAACATTAAACAGCGGCAGTGATTAATAATACTCACGTTATTCCATGCACTGCTTTCACAAACAAATTTAGTTGTAATTTGATGGAGACATTCAAAGGGATTCCAGTTAACTGAAAGGAACGAATAGAATAAATTTTACATTGATAAATTTGTTAGACGGAAGCCAGTACCCTAAAGAATACGAGAGTAGGGCCATGTGGTTCACCCAAACTTCACAATAGGAACCCCTCCTGGCATTCACCTGCTCAAATGATTTTCGGAATGAAATGCCTTCCAACTCCAATTAAATACCACAAAATACAGAATGCGAATAGGCCATTCAGCCCATCAATGTCAGTCCATACATGATTATGGAAACTGTGTAGTGGCAATATTACTGGACTTAGAATGCAGAGGCCCAGACTAATGTCCCAGAGATGAGTTCAAATCCCACTGCATCAGCTTCGGGGAATAAAATCTGGAAGAAAAAGCAATAATGATTATGAAATGACTGGATGAGTATGACCAGGTTAGCTTGTAAAACCAAAGTCTTTCAGGGAAGAAGCTCTATCTTTCTTACCCAGTTTGGGTCACATATGATCCTGAGCAATGGGGTTGATTTTTAACTGCCCTCCAATATGGTGCAGCAAGTCAGTTATATCAAATCACAAAGAAAGCTTGAAGATGAATGGATCAGACAGACCACCCGGCATCGATCCAGGCACCGGAAACGATAACAGCAAACTCAGCCCTGTCAACCCTGCAAAGTCCTCCTTACTAACATCTGGGGGCTGGGGGCCGGTGCCAAAATTGGGAGAGCTGTCTCACAGACTAGACAAGCAACAGCCTGACATAGACATCCTCACAGAATCATACCTTACAGATAACACAGAAAACTTACAGATACAGATAATACAGATAACTTACAGATATAGATAATACAGATAACTTACAGACAATACCCCAGACATTGGGGGAGGTGGTGGTGTAGCAGTATTGTCACTAGATTAGTAACCCCAAGACCCAGGGTAACGCTCTGGGGACCCGGGTTTGGATCCCACCATGGCAGTTGGTGAAATTTGGAATTTAAAGTCAAATGATGACAATAAAACCATTGTTGATTGTTATATAGGCCAATCTGGTTCACAAATGCCAAAAGGGAAGAGTATTAGCCATTAGGGTGATCTGTCATCCTTACCTGGTCTGGCCTACATGTGACTCCATACCCACAGCAACATGATTGACTCTTAAATGCCCCCAGAACAAAGGTAATTAGGGATGGACAATAAATGCTGGCCTAGCCAGCGACGCCCTGTGAATGAATAAAGGAGGAAAAAAACACCCACCATCACCATCCCAGCAGAGGTGGCAGTACAGTGGTATACAGTCGGGAGGGAGTTTCCCTGGGAATCCTCAACATCGACTCCAGGCCCCATGAAGTCTCATGGCATCAGGTCAAACATGGACAAGGAAACCTCCTGCTGATTCCATATACCGCCCTCCCTCAGCTGATGAATCAGTGCTCTTCCATGTTGAACAATACTTGGAGGAAGCACTGAGGGTGGCAAGGGTGCAGAATATACTCTGGGTGGGGGACTTCACTGTCCATCACCGAGAGTGGCTCGGTAGCACCACTACTGACTGAGCTGGCTGAGTGCTAAAGGACATAGCTGCTAGACTGGGTCTGCGGCAGGTGGTGAGGGAACCAACAAGAGGGAAAAACATACGAACTCATCCTCACCAACCTGCCTGCCACATCTGTTCAGGATGGTATTGGCGAGATGTGGAGACAAAGTTCCATCTACACATTGAGGATTGCCTTAGTACTATCACCATACTAAATGGGAGAGATTCAAAGCATGTCCAATAACTCAGAACTGAACATCCATGAGGCGCTTTGAGCCATGCACAGCATCAGAATTGTATTCAACCACACTGTGTAACCTCATGGCTCAGCACCTTCCCCACTCTAGCATTATCATCAAGTTGGGAGATCGATCCTGGTTGGATTGGGTTGAGGACTGCAAGAGAGCAGAAACTGTATCAGGCATTCCCAAAATTGAGGAGCCAACCTGGTGAAGTTAAAACCCAGGGTTCTCATTGGGAGCCTTCATTCTCGTGAGAAAATGGCTTGTGCTTTGATAGGCAACTCTCTGCTAACATTGCCTGGTGGGCTCAGTAGTCCCCATTCTGAAATGGCAACCTCTGTCATGTTTACCCCTCCAGTCAGCCTCCAGAGGTCAAGGCTGTCGGTGATTGTCTCCTAGTTGTTGGTGTCAATGTCCACCATCTTCATATCTCACTTGCAGGACACAGACTCGGTAGACTCGCAGTTTGGTGTTCTCAGTCAGGTTACTGTTGTTCCAAACTCTCTTACTCAGCTTGGACACAACAGCTGCAGCATTTGCGATGTGTGTGTTGATTTAGCATCAAGTGACAGATTGCTGGTGATTGTGGAGCCTAGATATGCGAAACTATCAACAATCTCCAGCTTCACATTGTCAATGCTGATAGGTGGGGCTATGACAACATCCTGGGCCATGACATTTGTCTTCCTGATGCTGATGGTCAGACTAAACTCTTCACAGGCACGAGAGAGTCTTTGTTTGGAATGCTCGTGTGGTATTGTCAGTGTACAACAACTCTCTGATGTGGACTTGGAGCACCTTTGTTTTGAATGTCAGGTGAGTGAGGCTGAACAGCTTTCAGTCAGTTCTGGTATGTAAGTAGACTCCCTCTGTAGATGACCTGAAGGAATATGACAGCATTAAAGAGAAGAATAGGCCAAAGAGTGTCGGTGCCGGAACACAACCTTGTTTGACCCCATTGTGGATCTCCGAGGGTTCCGATGTTGCCCTGTCATAGCTGACCTTACCCAGCATGTTGTCTTGGAAAGAGGTCACATTGAGCAGCTTTGGTGAGCAGCCAGTTTTCTCCAGCAGCTTAAATAGACCACCTCTGCTCACATGGTTGAAGTCTTAGTGAGATTGTTGAGGGCAGTTTAGAGTGGTCTCCTTTGTTCCTGGCATTTCTCTACCAGACTGAGAAGATCATATCAATTGTCGATCTTCCAGTTCTGAAACCACACTGGGATTCCGGGTAGATCCGTTCGGCCAGGATCTGCACTCTGACCAGGGCAATGGGCGAAAACGTTTCCCGTGATGCTGAGCAGGGAGATGCCTCGCTGGCTGTTGCAATCGCTGCGGGTGCCCTTGTTCTTGTACTTGGTCACAATCTTCACATCTTGCATATCCCGGGGCACTGCCCCTTCCCTCCAGCAGAAACAGAAGTTTGTGCAGTTGCTGCAGGAGTGCCAGTTTCCTATGCTCAATGAGTTCAGGCGGTGTAGTGTCAGCACCTGGAGCTTTGTCCATGGGTAAGTGAGTCAATAGCTTTGCTAAGCTCCTCCACTAGGGATTCGATATCCAGTTCTACCCTGACAGGCAGGCTTACTATGGTGTCTAGAGTTCCCCAGTGCCAGCACTCTTTCACGAAAACAGCTCAAGGTGGTGTTCCACCCATCTCTCCAACTCTTTATAGCAGTTGATGACCACCTCCCCACCTTTGTTTTCAATGAAGCCATTTTCTTTGCTGACGGGCTTGTTGCCTTTTTGATGCCTTCATAATGTCCCTAACATTCCCTGTGTCAAAGAATGTCTGGATATTCTGGCCCAGTTGTAACCAGTCGTCACTGACGCACCGCCTCGCAGTCTGTTGGACTTTACTTCGGGCAGTTCTGAACACATTCAGAATCTTCTTGCTCGGACCTTTCTTGTAATTAATGAGCATGGATCACTTGTCTTCAATAATCAATCCCAATACAGTGATGTTAGCCTCAAAGCAGTCAGCATCTTTCTGTTCTTGCTTCTCCACCTTGGCATGGTGGAAAGGCTTTTGCGCTCTGATAATTCGTTAAGCAATGCTATTGGGAGCTCCTTGCTCCTGGTAGGGTCACCCATGATTTCAAGGATATGGGGAGGTACTAAACAAAGTGCAGTCCAAATTGTCCTCACTGGTAGAGCAAACAAAGGAAGTGTGGAAGTATTCAACCACAGCTGATGTTATTGCTGAGCAAACCAGTGCCCAGAGTGAAGTCTGTCTCGCTGATCATAAATCTTTCTTATTGCGAAAATAAGGAGGAAGAGCTACTGACCTCAAAAGCACAGAGCCCCAGTGACACCATTAGAATTTGAAAAAATTAAAAGGTTTATTAAAAAGAATAAAAACTTAAGCACACAAGATAAAAGTTACACAGTTAAAGAGTCTTAGAGTGCCCCAAAATACATTCTTTTTCAAAAGTACACAATTAAACTACCTTTCTGGCAACAACCCTTTATAGATTTTTAACCATAAAAATTCAGTAAATGTTCCCCAAGTCAAGGAATTGTTGTCACTTTAATAAAGGCCCACCTCATGAGTTCTCAGGCATGTCTGCTCTGAGGTGGAATTCCAAAAGGAGGTTCAGAAACAAACTATTTCCTAAAACAAAGACTCTCCTGACTTAACACTGGGCATCTGCCTCCAATTCAAATCACAGCTCTGCAGCAACTCACACAGAGAGAAGCTGGCCTGGCCCTTCAGTGATTTCCCCACAGCAACTCTCAATAGTTAAACATCTCTTTCCTTAAATATATCTTTTTCCCCTTTCACCTTAGGCTCCATTGTTCTCAAACATCTCTCTGGAGCTCAACTTCTCCACATATAAAAAATATCATGTTTTCTATTTGCCTCTACTTTCAGGTCAATAAAATTTAACATACCTTCCCCTGTTTACTCATGGAACTCCTGTAAGATGCAAATGTTGCTTATTACCTCTGAACTCCCTTTTGAAATTCAACAGCTGAAAAATTAATTTCCCCACTTATCTCAAAGTGCAAATTTCAGATCCAACCCATTTACTTGTAACTCAAACCCATCTTAACCCCTCATTACAAATGTACAAACCTACATGCAAACATAGGAATTAGGTGCAGGAGTAGGCTATTCGGCCCCTCGAGCCTGCTCCACCATTCAATAAGATCATGGCTGACCTGTTGTAACCTCAATTCCACATTCCCACCTACCGCTGATAACCTTTCACACCTAACACCTTTAATCCTTCTTCTCTTAGATCTCACAAGCAGCCCGTCCCTAGCAACCTTCTCCCTGTTTAATTAACCCTGGACACACACCCCCCACAGCTTTCTACACAGAAAACAATCACAAAAATATACATTTCTCATCATACAAGATTGTCTGACTCCCTGGCTGCCAAGGGAAAGGTAGCTCCAGTGGCATCATGGTCCCAGCCATTGTAGTTTGACACAACATCGAAATCTTTCAATAGTTTGTAGATAATGACAGCATCCCAAGGCCCCCCACATTAAATGAAATCACACACAGACTTCCGCTAGGGTCCATTTGCCAAGTCCTGCGGCGATGGAGAACTGGCGATGGGGACAGGGCTGTGAACCTGGGAGATCCTAATCAAGAATCTACACACAGGTAACATATGCAATTAGGTCCTTGGATACCTGTGTTGGGACAGAGCATGCAGCAAGTTCTGGAGAACATTCACGCTTAGGATAGTAAGTGGCGAGTAACATTTGTCCACACAAGTGCCAGGCAACAACCATCTCCAAGAAGAGAGAATCAAACTACCTCTCCCTGACGTTCAATGCCATTACCATCAGATCCATGGGAACACCACTGCCTGTGAGTTCCCCTCCAAGTCACTCACCATCCTGACTTGGAAATATATTGGCTGTTCCATCACTGTCGCTGGGTCAAAATCCTGGAACTCCCTAACAGCACTGTGGGTGTACCTACACCACATGGACTGCAGCAGTTCAAGAAGGCAGCTCACCACCACCTTCTCAAGGGCAATTAGGGATGGGCAATAAATGCTGACCCAGACAGCGAAGCCCACATCCCATGAATGAATAAAAAAAGTCTTATCACTGTTGTTACTCACACTTCACCTGTTGCTCTACTAATTTAGGGAACTCTTATTTCCTTCCTCTCTTCCTGCTGGGAGAAATATAATGCTAAACATCTCAGATCGCTCACTTCCCTCAGCTGCCATGACTTGAGAGGTTAGCAATCAGGTATCTTTAAATTTGCCATGTGACACTGACTCAGCTCCTTTCACTGGAAGCCAAACCATGCAGAAGGTTGTGAACGTTGTACTGGTTTCCCTCGACCCCTGTGTTGTGTCTAAGTTAACTGGTGTACTTGCTCCAATCCCTTCAAAAATCCTAATTTCTTGTACACCTGATTCACCTCTTCTGCAGCAATGGCACGTTTCTACAAGAGCCTTCCTCAAAGACCTGAAACCAACCAGCTTGTTTTGCTGAACCTTTTCAATGCATCGATCCTTTTTGTTGTAGTGTGACCTAAACTGCACCCAAGAGTTGGCCTCTGAATTAAGTTGTAAAATGTGTAACATTTTCTCACCAGTCTCTTTCTCTCAAACCTGAACCCCACTTTTCTGTTTGCTGCCCTTGACTCCCTTGCCAAATCAAAATTGCATCTAATTCAGCCTTGAATATTTCAGTGGCCCAGTCTCCACTGTTCCAAAGATTTCCAAAGACTAAGCAACACTAAGAAGAAATTCCTCATCACCATCTTAAATGGGAGACCCCTTATTTTTAAACGGTGTCCCTTAGTTCTAGTCCCCCCTACAAGAGGAAACATCCTCCAGGTATCCACCCTGTCGAGCCCCCTCAGAATCCCATATGTTTCAATAAGATCATGTCTCATTTTTCTAAACTCCAATGAGTATAGATTCAACCTGTCCAACCTTTCCTCATAAAACCATCTCTTCATCTCAGGAATCAGCTGAGTGAACCTTCTCTGAACTGCCTCTAACACAAGTATATTCCTCCTATAATGGAGACCAAAACTACACAGTGCTCCAGGTGTGATTTCACCAACACCCTGGACAATTGTAGCAAAACATCCCTACTTTTATATTCTATCCCCCTTGCTATAAAGGCCAACATTCCATTACCTTCCTAATTACCTGCTGTATCTGTAGGCTGACTTTCTGGGATTCATGTATTTAGAGGTTCATATATTTAGTAATGGCAACTGAGAGGCAACATGTAAATGGTGGGATGTGGGGGTGGGGTGGGGGATTGGGGACTTGAGAGGGGAAAAACAGGGTGGGAGGTACAATGGCGTTCCTCTGGATAGTGTGCTGGGCCCTACTATTTTCAGCTGCTTCATTAATGATCCTCCCTCCATCATAATGATGTGGGGATGTTCGCTGATGATTGCACAATGTTCAGCTCCATTAAAGACTCCTCAGACACTGTAGCACTCTGTCCATACGCAGCAAGACTTGGAAAACATTCAGGCTTGGGCTGACAAGTGGCAAGTAACATTCGTGCCACACAAGTGCCAGCCAATGACCATCCCAACAAGAGAGAATCCAACCACCTTCCCTTGACATTCAATAGCATTACCATTACTGAATTCCCCACCAACAACATCCTGGGGGTTACCATTGACCAGAAACTGAACTGGACTAGCCATATAAATACTGTGGCTACAAAGAGCAGGTCAGAAGCTAGGAATCGTGCGACGAGTAACTCACCTCCTGACTCCCCAAAGCCTGTCCACCATCTACAAGGCACAAGTCAGGAGTGTTATGGAATACTCCCCACTTGCTTGGATGAGTGCAGCTCCCACAACACTCAAGAAGCTTGACACCATCCAGGACAAAGCAGCCCACTTGATTGGCACCAAATCCACAAACATTCACGCCCTCCACCACTGACGCACAGTAGCAGCAGTGTGTACCATCTACAAGATGCACTGCAAGAATTCACCAAGGTTCCTTTGACAACACCTTCCAAACCCACGACCACTACCATCTAGAAGGACAAGGGCAGCAGATAGATGGGAACACCAACACCTGGAAGTTCCCCTCCAAATCACTCACTATCCTGACTTGGAAATACATCAGCGTTCCTTCACTGTTGCTGGGTCACAATCCTGGAACTCCCTCCCTAACAGCACTGTGGGTGTACCTACACCACATGGACTGCAGCGGTTCAAGAATGCAGCTCAATACCACCTTCTCAAGGGCAATTAGGGATGGGCAATAAATGCTGGCCCAGCCAGCGAAGCCCACATCCCATGAATGAATTTTAAAAAACATGTGCAAAGCTTTGCTCTCAACCACTGGCAATGGCCTAGCTAGTTTCCTTTTAAATTGGCTGTCAGTTGCAGGGGTGGTCCTTCCAGAGTCGTAGTATGGATTCCAGTCTGCAGAGAAACAACCAACATAAACTTCACTGCACACCAACTTCTGGAAAGACGCAGAGAGCAGAACATGCCTTTGTACATGGCTTCCTGTGATCTCACCAAAGCCCTCGAGTAGTGAACCAAGCCTCCTTTTCAAAGATGCTACAGCGAAATGGATTCCCAGCTAAAGGGTAGAATTTTGCCCTTGATGGGCAGGCGGGCCCCATTGGCTCGGCAGTGGGCAGGCAGCCAATCGCCACCACCGAAATGGTCCCCCCCGCCATTTTAAGTGGGCGGGCCAATTAAGGCCCACCCAGCGGCATCCCCAATGGGAAGTGCATAGCACTCCCTGTGAAGGCGGGGGGGAGGGGGGTGGGGAGATTCCCCAGCAGTCAGAGTGCACACATCTCCCTGAGACTAAGTGCTGCCTCACGGAGATCGCTGAAAGTGTTTGAAAGTTTAAAAATAGAAAAATAAAAAAATTCATAACATGACATGGGACATGTTAATAAATATCACAGAAACGTTATTAAAGTTTTTTAAAACCCTGCATGAAACCTCATCCCGCCGGTGGACGAGGTTTCATGTTTTTTTCTATTGCTCGCTGGGGCTCCTGGCCTGTCCATCAGCCTTAAGGTTGGATGGGCAGGTCCTTTAACTGTTTTAATTATCCTGTCAATGACCTCAATTGGCCATTGACAGGTCAGTGGGCAGACAGCTGATCTCACTGTCCCCCCCGCCTTCCTGAATATTTCAATGGGGCAGGATGATGTCGGGGGTTCCTCCCAACACCATCCCGCATCATTTTCCCATCGGTGAGCGGGCCCCACCCCCAACTCACCGACAGAGAAATTCTGCCCAAGGTCACAAATGACATCCATCTTCGACATGACAAATAACAGCAACTGTGCAACAGTCCCAGTGCAGAGCCCTTCCTTCTCAGAACAGAAATCCAACAGGGGTACATCATTGTACAAACACTGTAGCAGCAGAGGGACCTGGGGCTAGATGTGTAAAGTTATTGCATGAGGCAGGTCAGGTTGAGTGCGTGGTTAATAAAGCAAACAGTACCCTGGGCTTTATTAATAGGGGCATGGAGCACAAGAGCAAGGAGGTTATATTGAACTTGTATAAGAAACTAGTTTGGCCTCAGTTGGAGTATTGTGTCCAGTTCTGTGCACCGCACTTTTGGAAGGATGTGAAGGTGTTGGAGAGACTGTAGAAAAGATTCACAAGAATGGTTTTAGGGATGAGGAACTTCAGTTCCTTAGATAGATTGGAGAAGTTGGGGCTGTTTTCCTTGGAGAAGATAAGGTTGAGAAGAGATTTGATAGAGATATTCAAAATCATGAGGGGCTGGACAGAGTGGATAGGGAGAAGCTGTTCCCATTCATGAAAGGATTGAGAAAAGGTGGTAGAGGCAGATACCCTCATAACATTTGAGAAGTGTTTGGATGTGCACTTGTGATGCCATGACATACAAGGCTATGGGCCTAGTGCTGGAAAATGGGATTAGAACAGTTAGGTACTTCTTTGACTGGTGCAGACTCGATGGGCTGAAGGGCCTTTTTCTGTGCTGTAGACCTCTGTGACCCTTTGAGAATGAGAGGACACAGATTTAAATAATTGACAAAAGAAGCAATAGTGATTTGAGGAAAAACCTTTTCACACAGAGTGGTTATGGTCTGGAATGCGCTGCCTGAGACACAGTTAATGATTTGTTCCACGGCTGTGATGTGACATCTTTAAGCTGCACTGCAAAGAAACATGGGTAAAACCACTGCCCAATAGACTTTGAATTCAGTGTCAGCTCTGATATCACAATTCTGAACTCAAGTACACAAATGACCAGAGGCTGAGCTGGTACATTGGGGACTAGAGACCTTTTGTAATCGGCAATTAGGAGTAAATGAAAAAATTAATCTCCAACACAGACAGCTAAATCTCACTGAACTACAATACTTACAGGATGGATGTCAATGAAAAGTGCATGATCCTTCTCATTGGGATGTAATCCAGAGACAGCCTCCCACAGCACTGGGTCAGCATTGTAGAAGTGCGGGTACGAGATAAAGACTTGAGCATCTGAAGAACAGAAAAGACAAAACTGAAAACCTGACTTCACATAGTGTGTAAAGCTGTGAAATACACCAGCAAAGTTAATGACGGAAGCAGAGATCACTGCAAGTTTTTTTTATCCATTCATGGGATGTGGGCTTCGCTGGCTGGGCCAGAATTTATTGCCCATCCTTAATTGTCCTTGAGAAGGTGGTGGTGAGCTGCCTTCTTGAATCGCTGCAGTCCATGTGGTGTAGGTACACCCACAGTGCTGTTAGGAAGGGAGTTCCAGGATTTTGACTCAGTGACAGTGAAGGAACGGCGATATATTTCCAAGTCAGGATGGTGAGGGACTTGGAGGGGAACTTCCAGGTGGTGATGTTCCCATCTATCTGATGCCCTTGGTCTTCTAGATGGTAGTGGTCGTGGGTTTGGAAAGTGCTGTCGAAGGAGCCTTGGTGAATTCCTGCAGTACATCTTGTAGATGGTACACACTGTTGCTACCACTGGTGGTGGAGGGAGTGAATATTTGTGCATGTGGTGCCAATCAAGCGGGCTGCTTTGTCCTGGATGGTGTCGAGCTTCTTGAGTGTTTTCGGAGCTATACTCATCCAGGCAAGTGGGGAGTATTCCATCACACTCCTGACTTGTGCCTTGTAGATGGTGGACAGGCTTTGGGGAGTCAGGAAGTGAGTTACTTGCCGCAGAATTCCTAGCCTCTGACCTCCTCATGTAGCCACAGTATTTATATGGCTAGTCTAGTTCAGTCCTGGTCAATGGTAACCCCCAGGACGTTGATAGAGGGGGATTCAGCAATGGTAATGCCATTGAATGTCAAGGTGTGAGGATTAGGTTCTCTCTTGTTGGAGATGGTTATTGCCTGGCCCTTGTGTGGTGCGAGTGTTACTTGCCACTTGTCAGCCCAAGCCTGGATATTGTCCAGGTCTTGCTGCATTTGGACATGGACTGCTTCAGTACCGGAGGAGTCACAAATGGTGCTGAACATTGTGTAATCATCAGTGAACATCCCCACTTCTGGCCTAATGATGTATTGAAAGAAGGTCATTGATGAAGCAGCTGAAGATGGTTGGGCCGAGGACACTACCCTGAGGAACTCCTGCAGTGATGTCCTGGAGCTGAGATTACTGACATCCAACAACCACAACCATCTTCCTTTGTGATAGGTATGACTCCAACCAGCGGAGAGTTTTCCCCCTGACTCCCACTGACTCCAGTTTTGCTAGGGCTCCTTGATGCCACACTCAGTCAAATGCGGCCTTGATGTCAAGGGCAGTCACTCTCACCTCACCTCAAGAGTTCAGCTCTTTTGTCCATGTCTGAACCAAGGCGGTAATGAGGTCAGAAGCTGAGTGGCCCTGGCAGAACCCAAACTGGGCATCAGTGACCAGGTTATTGCTAAGCAAGTGCCACTTGACAGCACTGTTGATGACCCTTTCCATTACTTTACTGATGACCGAAAGTAGACTGATGGGGCGGTAATTGGCTGGGTTGGATTTGTCCTGCTTTTTGTGTGCAGGACATACCTGGGCAATTTTCCACATAGCCGGGTAGATACCAGTGTTGTAGCTGTACTGGAACAGCTTGGCTAGGGGCACAGCAAGTCCTGGAGCACAAGTCTTCAGTACTATTGCTGGAATATTGTCAGGGTCCATAGCCTTTGCAATATCCAGTGCCTTCAGCTGTTTCTTGATATAAAGTGGAGTGAATCAAATTGGCTGAAGACTGGCATCTTGATGCTGGGGACCTCCGGAGGAGGCCGAAATAGATCATCCACTGGGCACTTCTGGCTGAAGGTCGTTGCAAATGCTTCAGCCTTATCTTTTGCTGTGCTGGGCTCCTCCATCTTTGTTTGTGGAGCCTCCTCCTCCAATGAGTTGTTTAATTATCCACCACCATTCACAATTGGATGTGGCAGGACTGCAGAACTTAGATCTGATTGGTTGGTTGTGGGATCGCTTAGCTCTGTCTCTCGCTTGCTGCTTATGCTGTTTGGCACGCAAGTTGTCCTGTTTTATAGCTTCACCAGGTTGACAGCTCATTTTTAGGTATGCCTGGTGCTGCTCCTGGCATGCCCTCCTGCACTCTTCATTGAACCAGGGTTGATCCCCTGGCTTGATGGTAATGGTAGAGTGGGGGATGTCAGGCCATGAGGTTACAGACCTCATTGTTCAAGTACAATTCTGCTGCTGCTGATGGCCCACAGTGCCTCATGGATGCCCAGTCTTGAGTTGTTAGATCTGTTTGAAATCTATCCCATTTAGCATGCTTGTAGTGCCACACAACACGATGGACAGTGTCCTCAATGTGAAAGCAGGACTTGGTCTCCACAAGGACTGTGAGGTGGTCAGTCCTACCTATACTGTCATGGACAGATGCATCTGCGGCAGGCAGGTTGGTGAGGTTGAGGTCAAGTATGTTTTTCCCTCTTGTTGGTTCCCTCACCACCTGCCGCAGACCCAGTCTAGCAGCTATGTCCTTTAGGACTTGGCCAGCTCGGTCAGTAGTGATGCTACCGAGTCACTCTTGGTGATGGACATTGGAGTCCCCCACCCAGAGTACATTCTGCACCCTTGCCACCCTCAGTGCTTCCTCCAAGTGATGTTCAACATGGAGGAGCACTGATTCATCAGCTGAGGGAGTGTGATACATGGAAATCAGCAGGAGGTTTCCTTGCTCATGTTTGACCTGATGCCATGAGACTTCATGGGGTTTGGATTTGATGATGAGGACTCCCAGGGCAACTCCCTCCCGACTGTATACCACTGTGCCACCACCTCTGCTGGGTCTGTCCTGCCGGTGGGACAGAACATACCCAGGGATGGTGATGGAGGAGTCTGGGACATTATCTGTAAGGTGTGATGCTTTGAGGATGACTATATCAGGCTGTTGTTTGACTTGTCTGTGAGACAGCTCTCCCAATTTTGGCACAATCCCCAAGATGTGGGGTGTTTAAGCTAATTTGGTGGGGGATGGGATACAGAGTGGAGGTACAGTAGCAGGTGACGCACAGCCAAATATAGAACAGAAACTAAGTCAGTCCGGAAGGCAGAGCAAATATAGACCTGTAACGGCACAAGGGAACAATGCAAGGCTGGGTTGCATCTATTTTAACACAAGGAGTCTTACAGGTCAAGCAGATGAATTGAGGGTGTTAATTAACAAATAGGAATACGATATTGTTGCTATCACAGAGACATGGTTGAGGGAAGGGCAGGACTGGCAGCTCAATATTCCAGGGCATAGAACCTTCAGGCCTGACAGGAGGGTGGGGTGTAAAAGAGGAGGTGGCATTGCATTATTGATCAAGGAGTCAATTAGCTCAGTAAGGATGGATGGTATCTTAGAAAGTTCCTCAAATGAGGCCATATGGGTAGAACTTAAAAACAAAAAGGGGGCAATCACTTTGCTGGGAGTGTACTATTGGCCCCCAAACAGTCAGGGGAGATAGAGGAGCAGATATGTAGGCAAATCTCAGAGAAGTGTCAAAATAATAGGGTAATAGTAATAGGGGATTTCAACTTCCCCAATATTAATTGGGATAGCCTTAGTGTGAAAGGCTTAGAGAAAGGGAATTGTTAAAGTGCACCCAGGAGAGCTTTTTGAGCCAGCATGTAGAAAGTCCGACAAGAGAAGGGGCGATACTGGACCCAATCTTAGGAAATGAAGCTGGGCAAGTGGTAAAAGTGTCAGTGGGGGAGCATTTCTGGGACAGTGACCATAACTCTAAAATTTAAGGTAGTTATGGAAAAGGACAAAATGGACTGGAAATAAAGGTCATGAATTGGGGGAAAGCTGATTTCAATATGATAAGATAGGACCTGGCCAAAGTGGACTGGGAACAGCTACTTGTAGGAAAGTCTCCATCACAGCAGTAGGAGTCATTCATAAAGGAAAGAGAGAGAGTTCAGGGCCAACATGTTCCTGTAAAGATGAAGGGATTGGACCAACAGGTCCAGGGAACTCTGGATATCAAGGGGTATAAGGGATTGGATAAGGGAAAAAAAGGAGGCTTATGGCAGTTACAGAGGGCTGAAGACAGCGGAAGCCCTAGAGGAGTATAGAAAGTGTAGAGGGTAATTTAAAAAGTAATTAGTAGAGCGAAGAGGGAGCATGAAGAAACACTGGTGAGCAAGATAAGGAAAATCCAAGGCATTTTATAAATATATTAGGCACAAGAGAATAATCAGGGAAAGAGTAGGGTCCATTAGGGACCAAAGTGGCTATCTGTGCTTGGAGCTGGAGGATGTAGGTGAGGTTTTAAATTATTACTTTTCATCTGTGTTCATTATGGAGAAAGACAATGTAGGCGTAGAAATCAGGGAGGGGGACTGTAATATACTTGAACAAATTAGCACTGAAAGGTAAGAGATATTAGCATTTTTAGCAGGTTTAAAAGAGGATAAATCCCCAGGCCCTGGTGAGATGTATCCTAGGCTGCTGTGTGAAGCAAGGGAGGAGATTGCAGGAGCTCTGACACTAATTTTCAAATCCTCTCTGGCCACAGGAGAGGTGCTAGGAAACAGGAGGACAGCAAATGTGGTATCATTATTCAAGAAGGGTAGCCAGGTAATTACAGGCCAGTGAGTCTAACAACAGCGGTAGGGAAACTATTGGAAAAAATTCTGAGGGACAGGATTAATCTCCACTTGGAGAGGAGGGATTAATCAGAGATAGTCAGCATGGCATTGTCAGGGTGAGGTCATGTCTAACAAATTTGACTGAATTTTTCAAGGAGGTGACTAGTTGTGTAGATGAGGGTAGTGCAGTTTATGTAGTCTACATGGACTTCAGTAAAGCTTTTGACAAGGTCTTGCATGGGATAATGGTCAAGAATGTAAGAGCCCATGGGATCCAAAATAGGCTTAGTACCAGGAGGCAGAGGGTGATGGTCGAAGGTTGTTCTTGCGATATAAACAATATAGATGACTATGTGGGGGGGGGGTAGGATTAATAAGTTTGTTGATGACACAAAGATTGGCCAGGTGGTTAACAGTGAGGTTGAGTGTCATGGGCTGCAGGAAGATATGGACAGGATGGTCAAATGGGCAGATAAGTGGCAGATGGAATTTAACCCTGAAAAGTGTGAGGTGATACACTTTGGAAGGAGTAATTTGACAAGGAAGTATTCAATGAACGGCATGACACTAGGAAGTTCCGAGGAACAAAGGGACCTTGGTGTGTGCGTCCATGGATCTCTGAAGGTGGAAGGGCATGTTAGTGGGGTGGTGAAAAAGGCATATGGGACACTTGCCTTTATCAATCAAGGCATAGATTACAAAAGTAGGGAGGTCATGTTGGAGTAGTATAGAACCTTGGTGAGGCCACAGCTGGAGTACTGTGTGCAGTTCTGGTCGCCACATTATAGGAAGAATGTGATTGCACTGGAGATTCACCAGGATGTTGCCTGGGATGAAACATTTAAGTTATGAAGAGAGGTTGGATAGACTTGGGTTGTTTTCGTTGGAGCAGAGAAGACTGAGGGGTGACCTGATCGAGGTGTACAAGATTATGAGGGGCATGGACAGGGTGGATAGGGAGCAGCTGTTCCCCTTAGATGAAGGGGAAGTCACAAGGGGCCATAAATTCAAGGTGAGGGGCAGGAGGTTTAGAGAGGATGTGAGGAAACACTTTTTTTACCCAGAAGGTGGTGACGGTCTGGAATGCACTGCCTGGGAGGGTGGTGGAGGTGGGTTGCCTCACATCCTTTAAAAAGTACCTGGATGAGCACTTGGCACATCATAACATTCAAGGCTATTGTCCAAGTGCTGGTAAATGGGATTAGGTAGGTAGGTCAGGTGTTTCTCATGTGTCGGTGCAGAGTTGATGGGCTGAAGGGCCTCTTCTGCATTGTGTGATTCTGATTCTGGGATTAGAAGCCTGTGACAAGTGGTATACCGCAGGGATCGGTGCTGGGACCCTTGCTGATTTAGATGTAAATATAGGAGGTATGATCAGTAAGTTCGGAGATGACACGAAAATTGATGGGGTGGTGAGTGAGGAGTAAAGCCTTAGATTACCAAGCAATACAGGTGGGTTGGGAAGATGGGGAGAGCAGCGGAAAATGGAATTTAATCCTGAGAAGTGTGAGGTGATGCATTTTGGGAGGACTAACATGGTAAGGGAATACACAATGAATGGTAGGACCCTGGGAAATACAGAGGATCAGAGGGACCTTGGTCTACATGTCCATAGATCCCTGAAGGCAGCAGCACAGGTAGATAAGGTGGTTAAGAAGGCATATGGGATACTTGCTTTTAGTAGCTGAGGTATAGAATATAAGACCAGGGAGGTTATGTTGTAACTGTATAAAACATTAGTTAGGCCACATCTGGAGTACTGTGTGCAGTTCTAGTCACCACAGCATAGGAAGGATGCGATTGCACTGGAGAGGGTGCAGAGGAGATTCACCAGGCTGCTCCCTGGGCTCCAGTGTTTTAGTTATCAAGAGAGACTGGATAGGCTAGAGCTATTTATGGAGCCTCCTCCTCCAATGAGTTGTTTAATTATCCACCACCATTCACAACTGGATGTGGCAGGACTGCAGAGTTTAGATCTGATCGGTTGGTTGTGGGATCGCTTAGCTCTGTCTATCACTTGCTGCTTATGCTGTTTGGCAAGCAAGTAGTCCTGTGTTGTAGCTTCACCAGGTTGACATCTCATTTTTAGGTATGCCTGGTGCTCCTCCTGGCATGCCCTCCTGGACTCTTCATTGAACCAGGGTTGATCCCCTGGCTTGATGGTAATGGTAGAGTGGGGGATATGCTGGGCCATGAGGTTACAGATTGTGTTCGAGTACAATTCTGCTGCTGCTGATGGCCCACAGTGCCTCATGGATGCCCAGTCTTGAGTTGCTACGTCTGTTTGAAATCTATCCCATTTAGCACGGTGGTAGTGCCACACAACACGATGGATGGTATCCTCAATGTGAAGGTGAGATTTCGTCTCCACAATGACTGTGCGGTGGTCACTCCTACCGATACTGTCATGGACAGATGCATCTGCGGCAGGCAGGTTGGTGAGAATGAGGTCAAGTATGTTTTTCCCTCTTGTTGGTTCCCTTACCACCTGCCGCAGACCCAATCTAGCAGCTATGTCCTTTAGGACTCGGCCAGCTTGGTCAGCAGTGATGCTACCGAGCCTCACTTGGCGATGGAAATTGAAGTCCCCCACCCAGAGTACATTCTGCACCCTTGCCACCCTCAGTGCTTCCTCCAAGTGATGTTCAACATGGAGGAGCACTGATTCATCAGCTGAGGGAGGGTGATGTGTGGTAATCAGCAGGAGGTTTCCTTGCCCATGTTTGACCTGATGCCATGAGACTTCATGAGATCTGGAGTCAATGTTGAGGACTCTCAGGGCAACTCCCTCCCGACTGTATACCACGGTGCCCCCACCTCTGCTGGGTCTGTCCTGCCGGTGGGACAGGAGACACCCATGAATGGTGATGGTGGACCAAACAAAAACAGAATTACCTGGAAAAACTCAGTAGGTCTGGCAGCATCGGCGGAGAAGAACAAAGTTGACGTTTCGAGTCCTCATGACCCTTCAACAGAACTAAGTAAAAATAGGAGAGAGGTGAAATATAAGCTGGTTTAAGGTGGTGGTGGGGGGGTGGGGGGGGGGATGTTGGGGGGGGAAAGGTTGTAGGGACAAGCAAGCAGTGATAGGAGCAGATAATCAAAAGATGTCACAGACAAAAGAACAAAGAGGTGTTGAAGGTGATATTATCTAAAAGAATGTGCTAATTAAGAATGGATGGCGGGACACACAAGGTACAGCTCTAGTGGGGGTGGGGTGGAATAAGACTAAAAGGGCATAAAAGGTACAGATTTAAAAATAATGGAAATAGGTGGGAAAAGAAAAATCTATATAAATTATTGGAAAAAACAAAAGGAAGGGGGAAGAAACGGATAGGGGATGGGGATGGAGGAGAGAGTTCAAGATCTAAAATTGTTGAACTCAATATTCAGTCCGGAAGGCTGTAAAGTGCCTAGTCGGAAGATGAGGTGCTGTTCCTCCAGTTTGCGTTGAGCTTCACTGGAACAATGCAGCAAGCCAAGGTCGGACATGTGGGCAAGAGAGCAGGGTGGAGTGTTAAAATGGCAAACTCATCTTCCGACTAGGCACTTTACAACCTCCGGACTGAATACTGAATTCAACAATTTTAGATCTTGACCTCCCTCCTCCATCCCCACCCCCTTTTCGTTTCTTCCCCCTTCCTTTTGTTCTTTCCAATAATTTGTACAGATTTTTCTTTTCCCACCTATTTCCATTACTTTTAAATCTATACCTTTTATGCCCTGTTAGTATTTCCACCCCACCCCCACTAGAGCTTGTGTCCTGCTATCCATTTTTATTTAGCACATTCTTTTAGATAATATCACCTTCAACACCTCTTTGTTATTTTGTCTGTGACATCTTTTGATTATCTGCTCCTGTCACTGCTTGCTTGTCCCTACAACCACACCCCCCCCAACTTCTCTTACCCCCACCCCCCACCCCCAACTTAAACCAGCTTATATTTCACCCCTCTCTTATTTTTACTCAGTTCTGTTGAAGGGTCATGAGGACTCAAAACATCAACTCTTTTCTTCTCCACCGATGCTGCCAGACCTGCTGAGTTTCTCCAGGTAATTCTGTTTTTGTTTTGGATTTCCAGCATCTGCAGTTTTTTGTTTTTATATCATGGTGATGGTGGAGTCTGGGACATTAGATATGATTCCATGAGGGTGACTATGTCAGGCTGTTGCTTGACTAGTCTATGAGACAGCTCTCCCAATTTTGGCACAAGCCCCCAGATGTTAGTGAGAAGGACTTTGCAGGGTTGACATGGCTGAGTTTGCTGCTGTCGTTACCAGTCCCTAGGTCAATGCTGGGTGGTCCATTCGGTTTCATTCCTTTTTTGTGTCTTTGTAGCAGTTTGATACAACTGAGTGGGTTGCTAGGCCATTTCAGAGGTCAGTTAAGTGTCAACCACATTGCTGTGGGTTTGGAGTCACATGTATGCCAGACCAGGTAAGGACAGCAGAGTTTTTTCCCCATAAGGGCATTAGTGAACCAGATGGGTTTTTATAACAATCACCAATAGTTTCATGGTCATCACTGGACATTTAAGTCCAGATTTTTATTGAATTCAAATTCCATCTGCTGTGGTGGGATTTGAACCCAGGTCCCCAGAGCATTACCATGAGTCCTCGCATTATACTAGTCCAGCGACAATGCACTGCCTCCCCATCATGGGCTGCAGCGGTTCAAGAAGGCAGCTCACCACCACCTTCTCAAGGGTGATGAACAAATACAGAAACCTCCTTGTTCCTGCTCTTTAGTTTCCTCCATAACTCCTGAAACTCTTGTCCACTTGGACATAATGAGAACTCGCTTCAAAATTTAACTCATTGCTAAGTAAAGCACTTTGAGATCTCATGAGGACAAATAAATCAAAACCTTTTCTATTTCTGTCCCATGTGAAGAAGCTCAGATACTTACTGTGTCTGCACGTGCTGACATTCAGCACTCCGGACTGCCTGCAGGGACAGAAGCCTTCGTTGGGGGGATATACTGTCCCATTCGCAAACATTGTCTTTGGAGCAATGTATCGGAAAGAAGGTAACCCAAAGGTCCTGCCTGATTTCTGAAACACCAGTTCCAATGTTCTGTTTATAAAAAAGAAATTTTAATAATTTTGTTACTAAATTTCGTTCTACACTCAGGATATTGGTAGGCCCTGAGCAAACTCTCAACAGAACAAAGGTAAGGTGTATAGAAAGATTCAACACAAATAGCTTATTTAGCCCATCAAGTCTTCACCAATAATTGTCTCCAATCAATCCACAAAGTGAAACCCCACTCTTCTCTCACTCCCCATCTAATTCAGCTCACACCCTGCACTGTTTAACTTGAAAGACACGTAAGAATATAGTAATAGGAGGAGGACCCTAATCCCTCAAGCCCACTCCGCCATTCAATACAATGACAGCTGTTCTTCTGCCTCACCCAACTTTCTCATCCACTCCCCATATTTTGATGCCTTGAAAGCAAAAATGTCTCTATTGTATCCTTAAAAATATTCAATAAGGGAGCTTCCACAATTCTCGGAGGTAGAGAATTCCAAAGATTCACAACCCTCTCAGTGAAGTAATTTCTCCTCATCTCAGTCCAATATAGAAAAGGAAACCTCCTGCTGATTACCACATACCGCCCTCCCTCAGCTGATGAATCAGTGCTCCTCCATATTGAACATCACTTGGAGGAAGCACTGAGGGTGGCAAGGGTGCAGAATGTATTCTGGGTGGGGGACTTCAATTTCCATCGCCAAGTGAGGCTCGGTAGCACCATTACTAACCGAGCTGGCCAAGTCCTAAAGGACATAGCTGCTAGACTGGGTCTGCGGCAGGTGGTGAGGGAACCAACAAGAGGGAAAAACATACTTGACCTCATTCTCACCAACCTGCCTGTCGCAGATGCATCTGTCCATGACAGTATCAGTAGGACTGACCACCACACAGTTGTTGTGGGGTTGAAGCTCTGTCCTCACATTGAGGATACCCTCCATCGTGTTGTGTGGCACTACCATCATGCTAACTGGGATAGATTGTAAACAGATCTAGCAACTCAAGACTGGGCATCCATGAGGCACTGTGGGCCATCAGCAGCAGCAGAATTGTATTCGAACACAACCCATAACCTCATGGCCCGGCATATCCCCCACTCTACCATTGCCATCAAGCCAGGGGATCAACCCTGGTTCAATGAAGAGTGCAGGAGGGCATGCCAGGAGCAGCACCAGGCACACCTAAAAATGGGGTGTCAACCTGGTGAAGCTATAACACAGGACTACTTGCATGCCAAACAGCATAATCAGCAAGTGATAGACAGAGCTAAGCGATCCCACAACCAATGGATCAGATCTAAGCTCTGCAGTCCTGCCACATCCAGTTGTGAATGATGGTGGACAATTCAACAACTCATTGGAGGAGGAGGCTCCACAAATCTCCCCATCCTCAATAATGGAGGAGCCCAGCACATCCATGCAAATGATAAGGCTGAAGCATTCGCAAAATTGTCCAGGTGTGTCCTGTACATAAAGAGCAGGACAAAATCGAACTCAGCCAATTACCATCCCATCAGTCTACTCTCCATCATCAGTAAAGTAATGGAAGGCGTCATCAAAAGTGCTATCAAGCAGCACTTGCTTCGCAACAACCTGCTCACTGATGCCCAGCTTGGGTTCCGCCAGGGCCACTCAGCTTCTGACCTCATTACAGCCTTGGTTCAAATATGGACAAAAGAGCTGAACTCCTGAGGTGAGGTGAGAGTGACTGCCCTTGACATCAAGGCCGCATTTGACCAAATGTGGCATCAAGGAGCCCTAGCAAAACTGGAGTCAATGGGAATCGGGGGAAAAATTCTCTGCTGGTTGGAGTCATACCTAGCACAAAGGAAGATGGTTGTGGTTGTTGGAGGTCAGTCATCTCAACTCCAGGACATCACTGCAGGAGTTCCTCAGGGTAATGTCCTCAGCCCAGCCATCTTCAGCTGCTTCATCAATGACCTTCCTTCCATCATAAGGTCAGAAGTGGGGATGTTCACTGATGATTGCACAATGTTCAGCATCATTCTCAACTCCTCAGATACTGAAGCAGTCCATGTCCAAATGCGGCAAGACCTGACAAGATCCAGGCTTGGGCTGACAAGTGGCAAGTAACATTCGTGCCACACAATTGTCAGACAATCTCCAACAAGAGAGAATCCAACCATCGCCCCTTGATGTTCAATGGCATTACCATCACCATCACTGAATCCCCCAACTATTAACATCCTGGGGGTTACTATTGACCAGAGACTGAACTGGACTAGCCATATAAATACTGTGGCTACAAGAGCAGGCTAGAGGCTAGGAATCCTGCAGCGAGTAACTGACTTCTTGACTCCCCAAAGCCTGTCCACCATCTACAAGGAACAAGTCAGGAGTGTGATGGAATACTTGCCACTTGCCTGGATGAGTGCAGCTCCAACACTGAAGAAGCTGGACACTGTCCAGGACAAAGCAGCCCGCTTGGTTGGCACATCCACAAACATTCACTCCCTCCACCACTGATGCACAGTGACAGCAGTGTGTACCATCTACAAGATGCACTGCAGGAATTCACCAAGGCTCCTTCGACAGCATCTTCCAAACCCATGACCACTACCACCTAGAAGGACAAGGGCAGCAGATAGATGGGAACACCACCAGCTGGAAGTTCCCCTCCAAGTCACTCACCATCCTGACTAGGAAATATATCACCGTTCCTTCTCTGTCGCTGGGTCAAAATCCTGGAACTCCCTTCCTAACAGCACTGTGGGTGTACCTACACCACATGGACTGCAGCAGTTCAAGAAGGCAGCTCATCACCACCTTCTCAAGGGCAATTAGGGATGGGCAATAAATGCTGGCCCAACCAGCGAAGCCCACATCCCATGAATGAATTTTTTAAAAACCAGTGCAGATACCAGCACCTTGGTGGGTGTTAGATGTTCAGCTTGAATGTCAATGCACATTGTTGAGGGCACGTCACGCTTGCTTGAGGTGCAGGCGGAGGCAGAGAGTGCCCAGGCTGTCAGTAGGAGGACTGCTGGGGGCCAGGGCGATGGTGGGTCGAAGGCAGTTGATGAGCTTCTGCAGTCATCCATTAGGCAGCAGATGTTGGATGTCCAGCAGGATGTGTGGGAGGATCTGGCAAAGATCTATGAGGGTCAGTGTGCCATGGTCTCTATTGTGGAGGAGTCCATGCGGAGCATGAGCACTGCGTTGACCCTCATGGCCGAGCGCACTGCCTCCTCCATTGAGAGAGTGGCAACTCTCATGGAGAGGCAGCTCCAGGGACAGAATCAGGGGTTTCTGGTGTTGCGCTGGGACCTGCAGCTCTCACATAGGCAATGACCTCAGGTGGTCATTGCCAATGAGGGAGATAGATAAGGCACCCAGTATGCCAGCTTGCTGCCCGTCCATCAATGGTGAGCAGGGAGGACCACAGAGACATCACGTTGGCACTCGAGCTGCTTGTCCTCTCTGCGGACTCCTCAGGGCGCTCCGGATGATGGCAGCCCCTCTGCCAGTGACCGTGGCATCTGATGGGCTGCAGCGACTGGGGAGATGCCAGCTGTGGAACTGGCAGCTCCCTCCCAGGCAGGGCCAGCACAGACTCCACAGGCCAGAGGACGACTGCCAAGGTCATCAAGGCCAACAGGACAGCAGGGTCAGCAGGCTGGCTCCAATGTCGGTGCCAGCGAGGGGAAGGGGCAGCACCAAGACGCAGCGCTCGGAAACGTATGTTTAAAGCACCACAAACACAAGAGGAACTGGTCGTGGGTGATCTTCTGTTCTGTAATGTTTTGTTAATATGTTTACTGGTGTGACCTTTAACACCTGATATAGTTCCTGTTCATTTGATGTGTGTCAAAATGAGATAAATGTTGTTTTTGTAGTAATGGCCTGAATATACTTCACCTTTTGTCTTTCTGGAGCAGGCTACTCCAGTATGTAATGCTGGACGTGAGTGGCTGGACGCTTTATTACACAGGCACTGAGTGGACTTTGGGTTCACATGACAGTCATTTCAGACATCCTAGATAGAGGCAGCAGCCCTGGTGTGAGTGGAAGCAGATCTTTGGCAGCCTGAGCTGAATGAGGGTTGGATCAAGGTGTCCCTGCCTCCCTGGAGGTTCCTGGAGTCTGCCTCCACACCCTCAGTGTTCTCCTCACTCTGCTCCTCTTCTGACTCACTACTGGATTCATCCTCTGTGGCCTGTGGAGCTGCCTCAAGATCCTCTTCCTCCAGTGGGTTCCCCCTCGCCAGTACCAGATTGTGGAGAGCACAGCATGAAACCACAATCAGTGATACCCGCTCTGGGGGGTATTGTCGTGCTCCCCCTGAATGGTCCAGGCATCAGAAGCACATCTTCAGAAGATCTATGATCCTCCCTATCACAGCCCTTGTGGAGGCTCCTATTGTACTGCTGCTCAGCTTCTGTTCTTGGATGGGGGAGAGGTGTCATGAGCCACCTTCTGATGGGATAACCCCTGTCACCCAGCAGCCATCCATCCAGCTGGGCTGGAGCACTGAAGAGCCCCAGCACCTGGGAGTGTCTGAGGATGTAGGTGTGGTGGGAGCTGCCTGGGTACCTTGCACAGACTTGTAGAATCAGCATCCTGTGATCACACACTATCTGCACGTTCATGGAGTGGAAGCCCTTCCTGTTGACGAAGGCACCGGACTCAGCTGCTTTAAGTGGCCCGTTAATTAATGACGCTTGCACAACGGACATCGTTGCGCCCCCACCCACCAAAGTATGGCGATGGCGCGCAGTGCCCATAAACCGCCGCCCATAAACCAGGAGCAGGAGTAGGCCACTCGGCCCCTCGAGCCTGCTCTGCCATTCAATATGATCATGGCCATTCCTCTACCTCAATGCAGTACTCTCACTCTCTCCCCATACCCCTTGATGCCTTTAGTGTCCAGAAATCTATCTACTTCCTTCTTAAATATATTCAGGGACTTGGCCTCCACAAGCTTCTATGGTAGAGAATTCCACAGGTTCATCACCCTCTAAGTGAAGAAGTTTTTCCTCATCTCAGTCCTAAATGGTCTATCCCGTATCCTGAGATTGTGACCCCTTGTTCTAGACCCCCAGCCAGAGGAAACATCCTCCCTGCATCCAGTCTGTCCATCCCTGTCAGAATTTTATACATTTCAATGAGGTCCCCTCTCATTCTTCTAAACTCCAGTGAACACAGGCCTAGTCGGCCCAATCTCTCCTCGTACGACAATCCTGCCATCCCAGGAATCAGTCTGATGAACCTTTGCTGCACTCCCTCTATGGAAAGTATATCCTTTCTTAGATAAGGAGACCAAAACAGCACAGAATACTCCAGGTGTGGTCTCACCAAGGCCCTGTACAGCTGCAGTAAGACATCCTTGCTCCTGTACTCGAGTCCTCTCACAATGAAGGTCAATGCACCATTTACCTGACCTGCTGGCTGCACCTGCATGTTTGCTTTCAGTGATATTTTTTATTCTGTCATGTGATGTGAGCGTCACTGGCTAGACCAGCATTTATTACCCATCCCTAACTGCCCTAGTTCAGAGGACATTTAAGAGTCAACCACATTGCTGTGGGTCTGGAGTCACATGTAGACCAGACCAGGTAAGGACAGCAGATTTCCTTCCCTAAAGGACATTAGTGACCCAGATGGGTTTTTACAACAATGGACAATGGTTTCATGGTCATCATCAGACTTTTAATTCCAGATTTTTATTGAATTCAAATTCCACCATCTGCCGTGGTGGGATTCGAACCTAGGGGCAGAATTTTCCCATTGGCACACGGGGGTGGGGGTGGGTGTGGGGGTGGGGTAGGCAGGGCCCTGCACGTCCGTGTGTAAAATAACGCACGGTGACCTTGGGCGAGTGTCCCGACATCACCGGGCGCCATCGTGATATTTCATTGGACGGGCGGGCAATGATCTCCGATGTGAACCCGCCATTAATTCACGGGCCACTTAAGGCCCCTGACTCACCAATCGATGCAGATTTTTCAGTGCCCGTGTAATCTTTGGGTGCAATGGGCAGGCGGGTAGGACACATCTGTATAAACCTCACCCACGCGCAGGATCAGAGGGGTCACGAGTCTGCACAGTCGAGTATTTATTTTTCAAAGTTACTGATACTCACCAGTGTGATCCGCGATACTTCAAAACACATCCCAGCTGCTCGGTCTGGACTCTTAACCTCCAGGTCAGCTCCCTGCAGTGAGGAAACTTTACTGGGTCTGTAGGTTTCTGGAAGCCTTCCCTTAGCCTGGGAATGGGAGCTGAACTCTCCACTGGCGGCAGCTCCTCTGAGAAGGAAGGGAGGGCTTGAAGGGGGAGGAGGCCAGGAGCCCACATTCAGCCTCCAGGGGAGCCACCTGTGGGAGGCCAGGTGCAGGCACAAGGGGCGCAGGGCCAAGAGGTAGTCCAAGGAGGAAGGGGACACAGAAGACGCCACTATCCTGCTGCCTGGGTTTACAGGCGGCGAAGCAGCTACTTCAATATGACTGAGCTGCAGTGCCGAAGGAGGCTCCATTTGGCACTCCTCTGCGCCCACATTGGCGTCAACACCTCTTCCTGCCCCCACCCTGGCAGCGCTGAGCTTTTCAGTGTGCGCTCCACGCTGGCCGTTAATTGGCCAGCCAGAGTGAAATCGTGATCGGGGGCCTATCGCGGTTGGCGGTCCGTACCCCGGACACTCCCAGGCCCATCAATGGTGCCCACACACTGACCTAAAAATCCTGCCCTATAGAAACTTAGAAAATAGCAGCAGGAGTGGGTTATTCAGCCCCCCAAGCCTGCTCTGCCATTCAATATGAACATGGCTAGTCCTTTTTCTCAACGCCCAATTCCTGCACTCTCCACATACCCCTTCATGCTTTTAGAGTCCAGAAATCTATCTATTTCCTATTTAAGTATATTCAGTTACTTGGCCTCTGAAACATTCACTCCCTCCACCGACGCACAGTAGCAGCAGTGTGTGTACCAGCAACACAATGCACTGCAGCAACTCACCAAGGCTCCTTATACAGCACCTTCCAAACCCATGACCAAAGGACAAGGACAGCAGATAGATGGGAACACCACCACCTGGAAGTTCCCCTCCAAGTCACTCACCATCCTGACTTGGAAATATATCACCGTTCCTTCACTGTCACTGGGTCAAAATCCTGGAACTCCCTCCCTAACAGCACTGTGGGTGTACCTACACCACATGGACTCAAAGGCAATCAGGACTGGGCAATAAATGCTGGCCTAGTCGGTGATACCCACATACCATGACACAATGAAACATGTTCCTTAAGTTTCTCCAATATTTTCTCTAAGATTCCTCACTCTTATTCACCCCTTGATTACCCTCTATTTTTGGTATGTAATTTGTTTCTTCGACTATAAATTCTCTCCACACATTAGTGTCAACAGACACAACAAATATATCATAAAATATCATGTAGTCTGAGATAACAGTGCATCAGATATCCAGTGGGTGCTTTGTAATGCGGCAGGTTTGCTATTTAAATACTGATTGTACCAGCAATAACTTTAATCAAACTATCTTCAGCACAACAGCAGGGTCATTCCCTCTGAATAGGATTCAGCCAAATGGAAACACAACATAGGTTTTCCATTGATTTCTGGCCTGCAATTCTCCAAACAAACACACGCATTACTTTGAGCCTGCAGTTGCCGAGTTGTATTTGGTTTTATCCCACAGAGCTTGTTGTAACAAACCTGCATATTTTTGTGATTTAGATCAGTCAGTAATTGTTTCCTACCTGCAGGAGTCTGGGCTGAAGAAAGTTAATGCGTCTGAAGGAGTCATGAATGGAGGCCACATTTCACCTGCTGTTCCATTTATCATGTTGCACTGGTCAGAACGCCAATAGTTCACCTGGATTTAGAAAGAAAGGGATAAAATCAAATAGTATTAAGTTCAACATGCCTCGAATATTAGGGCTGCATCACTGCATCAGTGCAAAGTGTCTTATCTCCTACTCTGTACCAATGAGCAAATGATTCAACCCAGCTCAATAAACGCTGCCAATCATACTGTTTTTTATTTCCGATTTCCAAATAATTTCACTTTTGTATTGAACAGTAATATTTTATTTCATTGCACTTTGTTATGATCCCCAGCTGAGATTACCCCTGGACAGGCTTGATTCCAGAATGGAAGCCAGCTTGAGAGACCCTAACTTTTATTCATTTGTTTAGATATGTGGAGAGTGGCTACTGAACAGAGTCACCGGAGTCAGCTGATGAATGTTTTGTAAATGAATAAAATATTTAATGACCAAGAAAAGGTGAACTCTATTGCAATACTCCTTCACCCACAACTATACCGTTATAGATGTACACAGGTTTGTAAGGATAACACAAGTTACAAAAGCTATCTTATACTTTAATATCCACAGTAAGTGCACATTCTACGTAAATCTTTGGCACCCTGTTGTCAGACACATCAGACTCTGAAACCAAGTGACAGATGCCACCTGAACCGGATACTATGGGTCTCTCCTCCACTCCTCTTTCTCCCGCCCCCCACCCCCCACTCCCTGGTGATTGTTACACCATGAGCCAAATGATTTCACTGCAGTCTGTTTTTCACACAAGGGTTTCCAATCTCCACTCTCCAAGACCTCACCTTGGAATCTTCTTCCAAACCGAGGTTTTCTCTCAGACACCTTCTGGAAAGGTTCACCACGAGGGTTTCAAACTCTCCTTCTGATGTTCCTCTCCCCTGAGTCACCACATGCATTCAAGCTGTCTTCCACACACACTCTCTCTCACCAGCTCAGCTGTCAGCTGTATCACTGCTTCACAAGCCCATAGCAAAGAGTCACAGATCTTTAGTTGTCTCTTTCGACCAAGCTGTTCTCGCTCTAAATCTGCTTTCTGCAGCTTTTATCTCTTTAAATCTGAAGCTTGGAGCCTTTCTCTCGGCCCTTCACTATTAACTTCAATTAACAGGACAGCTTTCCAGGTTCCTGTCCTTCCTTTGACTAGAAGGTCTGCTTGGAACTTTCCCCTGTTTCTGTCCCACTCCTTTGGCCTTGGGACCTTTTGGGAAATCTGCAGCTCCCTCTCTCAGTGTCTAGTCTCTCTGGAGTCCTGGCTTCAAATTGAACTTAAACCTGCTGTTCTTTAGTTTTTGTGTGTGTGTCTGTGGGAGGGACCTGCTTCTTCAGGCCCCCTGCTGCTCGGCAGCAGCCCAATTCTGCTACTCCTGTTTGTTTAGCCTAGCTGCAACAGCCAGAAGAAACCTCATTAGAAACACAGTCACCTTTTTAAAGTGAAACTAAAACTCTACTTGACCTTGAACACATAGATACAGAAATATAAATCAAACTTAAACTTTAAAGCTAAAACTCATTCCTAACACCCACAAATACAAATATAACTTACTTAAACTGTCTCTATTTCCTAAAAGTTTGCACAACCATAATCAAGTCATACAAAAACAAGATGATTGCTTATAATCTGTGTGTGTGGAGGTGAGAGATGCTGGGGCATGGGAGAGGAGCGAGTGGGTGGGGAAAGGGTAAAGCAGGAGGGCAGGGGGACAGTCACAAGGAGGAAAACTGGGGCAGGCAAAGAAAGGGACAATACAGGAATGTCAGACGTTCCAATGCGTCTTACAGTCCTTCAAGTTGTTTTGCAGTGTCATTACTGGTATAATACAGAAAGCTTTGCTGGAACACCAAATGGTTCTGAAATTCCAGCTATTATTTGAAATGCAGGCTGATGTGTCTGGAGAGTGGCAAAGAAATGCAACCTCACAGCAAGATAAGAAAGGTGAGCAACTATTATTCAACAACAACAACTTATATTTATATAGTACTTTTCTTTATTTGTTCATGGGATGTGGACTTCGCTGACCAGGCCAGCATTTATTGTCCATCCCTAATTTCCCTTGAGAAAGTGTTGGTGAGCTACCTTCTTGAACCACTGCAGGAATAAAACATCCCAAGGTGCTTCACAGGAGCATTATAAAACCAGGTGTGATACCGAGCCACGTAAGGAGATATTAGATCAAATGACCAAAAGCTTGGTCAAAGAGATAAGCCATTCCTTAAAGCCTAAGGGAGGAAAGTGAGTTAGAGGGATTCCAAAGCTTAGTGCCAAAGCAGCTAAAGGCACTGCCACCAAAGTTGGATGATTAAGATTGGGGTGGTCAGAATTAGGACAGGGCAGATTTCTGGGAGGGTCGTGGGGCTGGAGTTTAACAGATTTAACAGGAAGGACAGGGCCATGGAGGGATCTGAAAACCCAAGGATGAGAATTTTAAAAATCAAGACGTTGCTTAACCGAGAACCAATTGAAGTCAGTGAGCATATGGGTAATAGATAAATAGGATTTAATGTAATTTAGGAGACAGACAGCAGAGTTATATGAGCTAAAGTCTGCAGTGGTCTGACCAGAGGAACATTGAAATAGTCAAGTCTGTGAACCCAATACAAAATTCACCAGAATGGCATTTATTGCCCACCCATCTGATAAACCTTGACATTAGCAAAACAAAAACAGAATTACCTGGAAAAACTCAGCAGGTCTGGCAGCATCGGCGGAGAAGAAAAGAGTTGACGTTTCGAGTCCTCATGACCCTTCGACAGAACTGGCAAAGCTGTTGGGTTTTTATGACAATCCAACAGAGACATGATCACTTTTACTGGTACCAGCTTTGCTTTTTGAGACAAATTTAAGATTTTGGGTAAGGGATGTGAGGGATACAAGGAAAAATTGTTTATGCAGCTAGTGCTACAGGCCTGTACTTGCAGTATTATGGAGATAGAGCGAGGGAATAGACCGACTCGATTGCTCTACCGACAGTAGACATGGGCTGAATGGGCTAAATGGCCCCCTTCTGCTGAAATAACTCTGTCTCTATCACCAGTAGAAATTATGAAGCAGTTGGGTTTTAGACATGTTTTCCATTATTTAACTAAGATATAGTCCTGCCGCCATCTTAAACATTCACTCTCTTCAGTGGCGACACCACCAGATTCCCAAGGGCAACAAACAATGGACAATAAATGCCTGGTCTTGCAAATTCCATATCCTGAGAATCAATATTAAAAAATACATAACAAAAACAGAATTACCTGGAAAAACTCAGCAGGTCTGGCAGCATCGGCAGAGAAGAAAAGAGTTGACATTTCAAGTCCTCATGACCCTTCAACAGAACTGAGTGAATATAAGGAGGGGTGAAATATAAGCTGGTTTAAGGTTTTGGTGTGGGGGGGGGGTGGGGGGAGAGAAGTGTGGGGGGGTGGTGTGGTTGTAGGAACAAGCAAGCAGTGATAGGAGCACATAATCAAAAGATGTCACAAACAAAAGAACAAAGAGGTGTTGAAGGTGGTGATATTATCTAAACGAATGTGCTAATTAAGAATGGATGGTAGGGCACACAAGGTACAGCTCTAGTGGGGGTGGGGTGGAAAGACTAGCAGGGCATAAGAGATTTAAAAATAATGGAAATAGGTGGGAAAAGAAAAATCTATATAAATTATTGGAAAAAACAAAAGGAAGGGGGAAAAAACAGAAAAGGGGTGGGGATGGAGGAGGGAGTTCAAGATCTAAAGTTGTTGAATTCAATATTCAGTCCGGAAGGCTGTAAAGTGCCTAGTCGGAAGATGAGGTGCTGTTCCTCCTGTTTGCGTTGGGCTTCACTGGAACAATACAGCAAGCCAAGCACAGACATGTGGGCAAGAGAGCAGGGTGGAGTGTTAAAATGACAAGCGACAGGGAGGTTTGGGTCATTCTTGCGGACAGACCGCAGGTGTTCTGCAAAGCAGTCGCCCAGTTTACATTTGGTCTCTCCAATGTAGAGGAGACTGCATTGGGAGCAACGAATGCAGTAGACTAAATTGGGGGAAATGCAAGTGAAATGCTGCTTCACTTGAAAGAAATGTTTGGGCCCTTGGACGGTGAGGAGAGAGGAAGTGAAGGGGCAGGTGTTGCATCTTTTGCGTGGGCATGGGGAGGTGCCATAGGTGGGGGTTGAGGAGTAGGGGGTGATGGAGGAGTGGATCAGGGTGTCCCGGAGGGAACGATCCCTACAGAACGCTGCCGGGGGGGTGAAGGGAAGATGTGTTTGGTGGTGGCATCATGCTGGAGTTGGCAGAAATGGCAGAGGATGATCCTTTGAATGCGGAGGCTGGTGGGGTGATAAGTGAGGACAAGGGGGACCCTATCATGTTTCTGGGAGGGAGGAGAAGGCGTGAGGGCGGATGCGCGGGAGATGGGCCGGACACGGTTGAGGGCCCTGTCAACGACCGTGGGTGGAAAACCTCGGTTAAGGAAGAAGGAGGACATGTTAGAGGAACTGTTTTTGAAGGTAGCATCATCGGAACAGATGCGACAGAGGCGAAGGAACTAAGAGAATGGGATGGAGTCCTTACAGGAAGCGGAGTGTGAGGAGCTGTAGTCGAGGTAGCTGTGGGAATCGGTAGGCTTGTAATGGATATTGGTGGACAGTCTATCACCAGAAATTGAGACAGAGAGGTCAAGGAAGGGAAGGGAAGTGTCAGAGATGGACCATGTGAAAATGATGGAGGGGTGCAGATTGCCGAACATCCCCATATAAAAAAATACATAACCTGGGGCATCATAATCCAAACGCAATTCTGTTTGAGTTATGTCACTGACAAGTACACTTTACCAATCTTAGTGAACAGATGGGAAAGTGTGACTGATAAATGTTATGTTAGGTTTTACAAAGTGAACACTTTAAAGCAAATTATTTCATTCAATCTCATGCAGGTAAAAACACACCCTGTCCTTTTTCTGGGCTAATTCGCTTGTTTTACACATTTCTATGCAACATCTAATGGCAAGGAATGAAAGCCTACACCGCAACTTCCAGCTTCAGGTTCAAGGCTCCATCTTGCATTCTCCTTGTTGAAATGTGACCAAAAATTCAAGTGTCTCACTTTTCCTGGCAAACTCAGCCCTGTCGACCCTGCAAAGTTCTCCTTACTAACATCTGGGGGCTGGTGCCAACATTGGGAGAGCTGTCTCACAGACTAGTCAAACAACAGCCTGATATAGTCATCCTCACGGAATCATACCTTATAGATAATGTTCCAAGACTCCACCATCACCATCCCTGGTTATGTCCAGTCCCGCTGGCAGGACAGACCCAGCAGAGGTGGTGGCACAGTGGTATACAGTCAGGAGGGACTTGCCCTGCGAGTCATACCTGGCAAAAAGGAAGGTGGTTGTAGTTGTTGCTGGAGGTGAGTCATCTCAGTTCCAGGATATCACTGCAGGAGTTCCTCAGGGTAATGTCCTCAGCCCAACCATCTTCAGCTGCTTCATCAATGACCTTCCTTCCATCATAAGGTCAGAAGTGGGGATGTTCACTGATGATTGCACAATGTTCAGCATCATTCGCAACTCCTCAGATACTGAAGCAGTCCATGTCCAAATGCAGCAAGACCTGGACAATATCCAGGCTTGGGCTGACAAGTGGCAAGTAACATTCGCGCCACACAAAAGTGTCAGGCAATGACTACCTCCAACAAGAGAGAATCCAACCATCACCCTTTGATGTTCAATGGCATTACCATCACTGAATCCCCCACTATCAACATCCTGGGGATTACCATTGACCAGAAACTGAACTGGACTAACCCTACAAATACTGTGGTTACAAGAGCAGGTCAAAAGCTAGGAATCCTGTGGCGAGTAACTCACCTCCTGACTCCCCAAAACCCGTCCACCATCTACAAGGCACAAGTCAAGAGTGTGATGGAATACTCCCCACTTATCTGGATGAGTGCAGCTCCAACAACACTCAAGAAGCTTGACACCGTCCAGGACAAAGCAGCCCACTTGATTGGCATCACATCCACAAATATTCATGCCCTCCACCACCGATGCACAGTAGCAGCAGTGTGTACCATCTATAAGATGCTCTGCAGGAATTCACCAAGGCTCCTCTGACAGCACCTTCTAAACCCACAACCACTACCATCTAGAAGGACAAGGGCAGCAGATAGATGGGAACACCACCAGCTGGAAGTACCCATCCGAGTCACTCACCATCCTGACTTGGAAATATATTACCATTCCTTCACTGTCGCTGGGTCAAAATCCTGGAACTCCTTCTCTAACAGCACTGTGGTGTACCTACACCACATGGACTGCAGCGGTTCAAGAAGGCAGCTCACCCCCCACCTTCTCAAGAGCAACTAGGAATGAGCAATAAATGCTGGCCCAGCCAGTGAAGCCCACATCCCATGAACGAATTTTTAAAAAATGACACTTGCAATGCATCTCCTGGAGATCAAGAGATTGAAGGTGAACCAAGTGGACAGACTAGTCAAAATAGTTAATTGTAATATTAGATTTTAACTCAAATGGATTAAAAGAAGCAAAAAGTAAGAGAAGCACAAAGGATCAATTCATGTGCTCAAAGAAAAGGTACTTGTTTTATTGAGATGTGTGTTAGGGTTAATGTGACAGGATAGTAAAATGATTGAAAAGTAGAGAGCTGCTGTAGCCAAAAATGATACAGATTTAGCCTGAGCAAATAACACTTCCTGATTCACAAACCTCTTTAAGACCATTCCAGTTGTCTACTAGATGAACTTTAGCAATATTATTGACTCCTGTATAAACCGTGAATAACCCAGCATTCGAGTTGTTCATCTGTAAAGAAATAGGAAAGTCAGTATCAAATACAATTATCTTATGCAATATAAAGCTATACAATTGTCCAGGCTTCAAAGAGTTATTTAGAAATTGCAAAATGGAAATTGACCGTTCAGTTCACCCAGTTCATGCTGAGGCTCCATCTTCAACCCCAGCCGTAATCCTCTTCCAAAAGCCTTATTTGACCAACCTTCTTGTATTATTTGAAGTACTAACAAAAAGAGCAGACAAGGGCACTGCAGTGGATGCAATACATTGGCTACAGAACAGAGAACAAAGCTTATGAAAGTAACTCAGACTGTTGGTCCCCATTTACATAGGATCACAGAATGAGACATTCAGCCCATAAAGCCTGTGCTGGCACTCTGAAAGAACTATTGCTGTGAATATCTAATTTCACATGTTTTAGGAATATAACTTAAGTGTGGCCTATGCTTATTTAATCAGGCCAGAGTTGGAAGTGGGAAAACACTAAACATTGGGTGGTCCCCTTTCTGAGTCCTGGTAAAGATGAGGTGTCTATAGCTATCTTCATAAGGAGTTTAAATTATTCATATGATTTCCCAGAACAAAGGGAAAGTTTGGGAATTGGAGATAATTAATTTAAATCTCCATCTGGGACATCCAGAGAATGCCATGTTCCTGTGGAGATAGATTGCAGAGAGGTTTTTTTGGGTCTTGGGTTTAGTTGTGTGATTTCTCATAGAGGCAGCCAGTTGAAGTCTGGGAACAGCTTTGTGATAGGCAGAGAGAGAATTGGCTAGGAGCTGTAGACCAGGAGCAAAGGGCTATCAGAAACCAATCTGATTTCGAGTCACTAAACAAGAAAGCAGTGAGGTCAATGAAGGTGGGGGGTGAGCTGCCTTCTTGAACCACTGCAGTCCATGTGGTGTAGGTATACCACAGTGCTGTTAGAGAAGGAGTTCCAGGATTTTGACCCAGCGACAGTGGTCACAATCATGAGGTGTTGAAGGAGAGTTGGAGGGTTTGTCTGGCCAGATGCGAGTGAAAGGGCCCCAAAAAATGTCATAGCTCAGAATAGTGGGAACACTGAGGAGAATCAAAGGCCAGAATCTTCTGTTTGGTGTGCAGGGGGTGGGTCCCGCTCACCAATGTGTAAAATGACACGCTGTGATGTCGGGCGTGCGTCCCAATGTCACTGAGTGTCATTCAGATCCTCAGTTCAGCGAGCGCGCACCGGAGTGAGCTGCGCATCCACCGAACTGTTAAAAGCCTATGAAGGCCATTTAGATTCCAGTTAAGATCATGAACTGAGCTGCCCATCCAATCTTAAGGTTGGGAGCAGGTGAAGAGCCCGGGCGGCCTTTACATTTTTCATGAAACCTCATCCACGGGCGAGATGAGGTTTCATAAAAGGTTTATAAATTAAATAAATTTTTAAATTAAAATTCATTGACATGTCCCAGCTCATGTGACAGTGTCACATGTGGGGACATGTCTTAACAATTTTTTTCTTCATTAAAATTTTAAAATCAAACTAATCACCCTAAGGTAGCTCTGTGCCTCAGGGAGATTTCTGCACTCTTTCACACACATCCACGAAAGAGCACAGGCCCCGAATCAGCCTACTCTCCCACCCCTGCCCACACAGGGAGCGCTCAGCGCTACTGGGTGCGCATCATGCTGGGCAGGCCTTAACTGGCCCACCCATGCAAAATGGCGATGCCCAGCTGATTGTGAGTGGCGATCGGCTGTGCGTCCACCTGCACCCGCTCCCGCCCAAACCCCCCACCCCCCACAATGGGGGGAAAATTCTCCCCAGGGTGAATTTTTGAGAGCTGTGACACATCTTGGCTTGGTCCCAGGTGAAATGAAGGGCCCCTCAAGAGCCTGGATGTACAGGGGAACTCTTGGGTGGCAATAAAAGTCGAACTGGTAGTGTGCTGTTGACACTTTCAGGTGTAAAGTATGAGTGTTTACAAAATATAGTGTTAATTTATTAGTACTTACTTTGATTAACTCTTGTACAGTAAAAGTGCTTTGTTTAAAATATGAAATCTGGTGGCATAATTCTTTCAGTTACTAACTGCGAGTTCGAATCTTTTTTTAAAGTTGCTTGTCTCCGCTAAGATTGTAACACCATCTAATTAGTTCCACTTTTCCTGCTCTTTTCCCATAGCCCTAAAGATTATTACTTCAAGTATTTATCAAATACCCTTTGAAAGTTATTCTTGATTCTGTTTTCCACCACCCTTTCAGACATTGCACTCCACATCAAAACCACAAACTGCATTATTACTTCCCTCTGGCTTTTTTGCATTATTTAACATTTGTCCCCTGTTACCTGCCCTCTTGCCACTGGAAACATTTTCTTCCTATCAACTTAATCAAAGCTCCTCAGAATTTTGAATTTGTCTATTGAATCTCCCCTTAACCTTCTCTGCTCTAAAGAGAACAATCCCAGCTTCTCCAGTCTCTCTGTATAACTGAAGTCCATCATTCTTGGTTCAATTCTAGTTAATCGATTTCATACTTTCTCTGAGGCCGTGAGGTCCTTCCTGAATTGCAGTGCCCAGAATTTTATTCCAATGCTCTAGTTGAGGCCAAATCAGTCTCTTATAAAGGATAACCCTAACCTCCTTGCTTTTGGACTCTTATGCATCTATTAATAAAGTCAAGGATCCTGTATATTTTAACAACCTTTTCAACTTGCCCTGCCACCTTCAAGACTTTGTTTACATACACCCCTATATCTCTCTGCTCCTACACCCCCATTAAAATGATACCATTTTGCTTATATTGCCTCTCTCATTCTTCCTACCAAAATGTATCATTTCATACTCCTCTGCATTAAATTTCATTTTGCTATTCTACCAGCTTGTCTCTGTCTTCCTGAAGTCTGTTACTATCCTTCTCACTCTTTACTACATTTCCAAGCTTCATCTCATCTGCAAACTTTGAAATAATTCCCTGAAAACCCAAGTCTAGCTCATTAATATACATCAAAAAGAGTTGTGATCATATTACTGAACCTTGGAGAACAGAGGCACAGAAACATGGATCAATACAGCACCTTTCCCAAGCTCAGGAAAACCCAAAGTGCTTTACAGCCAATCTGGTACTTTGTAGTCAATGCTGTAACACAGGGAGCACGCCAATCAACTTGCACATAGCAAACTCTCACAAACCACACTGCCCTCATCAACGTTCAGAATTACTTTATCAAAGAACACAATCAAGTCAGACAGATATGATTTGCCTTTAATATGTCTGTGCAGGCTTTCATTAATTAACCCATGCTTTTACATCTGTCAATTATACTTGGCTCAGATTATTGTCCCAAAGCTTCTCCACCACGGGGTGATCAACATGTACTTGTTGGATTTATGCCTCTTCCCTGTTTTTTTGAGCAGGGAGGTAACACTTGCAATCCTCCAGTCCTCTGACACTACTCTCATCCAAGGAAGGTTGTAAGATTGTGCACAGACTCTGCATCAATTCCATTCTACCTCTCTCAGTATCCTGGGCTGCTACCCAGTTGGACAGAGTGACCTTTCTACTTTGGGGACTATCAGCTTTAAGTACTACTTCTTTATCTATGTTTATTCTACACCAGCTAAGGCAGCTCAACATCACCTTCATGGGAAATTAGGATTAGATAACAAATGTAGGCCTTGCCAGTTACACTCAACCCAAATGTGAATAAAATAAAAAAAACTTTGTCCTTCACTACAACATTGCCAGTGTTCTCTTCTTTAGTGGAGAGAAATGCAAAGTAATCATTTAGTAGCTCAGCCTTGCCCTCTGCTTTGACTTTCATATTCTGAACCTCAGGCCACAAACTCCAGAATCTAATTAGCTTTTCTTTAAATAGCTTTACCTGAATGTCTCATGGGCTCCTAAATTTTTTCATCTCCTTCCCATCGCCCACAGCCTTCCCAAAAATACAATGATTGATCTCTTAACCAAAATGCAGATCCTTGAATTATTGGCATTGAATTCCATCTGCCTGTTGCAGAGTCATATCAACATCTCCTTCAGTTTGTTCTGTTCCTCAGATATACAGAAGGAATTGACTATAAAGACACATGTTGGTAATATTGTCCAGTCCCAGTTTGTAATTTGGTGCATTCTCAATGGCAATGCCTCATCCAATCAGAGTTGACTTGCTAACCAATCAGCACTCTTTACTCATGCAGTATAATTGATGCTCCTTTTGAAATTTGGAATTCTTGAGTTTGTCCTGATGAGTGTAAGATGAAAAGCTTCAGCAATATGTGTCTCTTTTCAGCAAAACACAGAAAAGGTTCAATTTCAAATCCTGGGAACTACAGTGTGAATTGAAATCTTTAGGGAAGTAGATGGAATGTTAGAAAACATTTAGAATGCATAAGGGTTATGGGAATTACAAGACAGTCTCAGAAGTGAGTTGCTGGACTTGACAACCTGAAGCAGTAACAAGAACATCTGGTCAAGGATTAGATAAAGTCATTAGGATTTCCAAGTGGTTTCTGATAAGGCCCCCGGTGAGGGAGATGCACTTAGGCTGGGGAAGCAGCCAAGGCTGGGGGTGTGGGGGAGGTGGAGGGGAAGAAAGCGGCAGGAGATAGATTTTTGGAAATCAAGAAGAGTCTGTGAGCTGGGTGGTGACAGTAAGTGTCTCCAGACAATAATGGAAGGCAACTCTTCAGGTTCAATTGATGTATAAGGCTAATGTTTGACCAATCCTGAGCTGGTTATAGGATTAGTTTTAGTCTCTTCTAGAAGGCTCAGGGAAGGGGTTAACTCCAAATTAAGCTACACATTAGACAGGACTTGCCCAGAATGTAAACATTTACTCATTTTTGATTTACTTTTTAGTCTTAAAAAAAAATACTCACTTCAACGAACAAACCAAACTTTCCTTTAAATGGGATAATGCCTGGAAATATTTTATTAAGAAAGTCAACAAGTGGATCATCATATCCCCACATTATCTCCTTCACAGACTTCTTAATAAATGGAGTCTCATTAAAGGTCTTCAAAGCAGTGCTGAAGATAAGTTTCAAAGCATAGGGCAAATCTTCAGCCATTAAGGCTGCACCCTGGAATTAAATCATAAGCATTGTAAGAAAATTAAAAATATTAAAAACATAAAACTAATGTACCATCACTGCTCACGGGTTGTCAGTCCCTTCCTCAGGGAATTTCAGGTTTTTACCTTTGCCACTAGTTCTATTCAGATTCAATTTGATCAGATCAGTACAATGTCACAAAAAGAACACATCATATTTCTCCTATTAATGAATCAATCTTACTTCAAACAAAATTCACAACTCTCCTCCAGCACATCTAATCTCTTCCTCAGTGAAGGCTCTGAGTTTTCCATTTTAATGAGGCCCTTTCAGATGCCTCATTTCACATGCTTGTCAGTGTCTATACTGGACTCTCTCTCACTCCTTCACAGTGAGATCAAAACGGTTTCAATTCGGAGTCTTGAAGTTCTTGGCCATCACTCAGACAAACAAGCTATTCCTTTGCTTTGTCCTTGAGGATTCACTTTGCTTATAAAAACACACTTTCAAATCCTTTCAGGTGAATCCAGAAATGGGATTCCTGGGATTGCAGATAAATAATCTTTCTGAAACATTTCTGGGATAACTGAAGAGCGAAAAAAAGTAACTTCAAAGCTCCTATAATCACCAAGTCATGAATATTGGCAGCAACTAACAACTGCCCACAACGGGTTCTGCCAGGATTGCCCATTCCAGACCTTGTCACTGCCTTGCACCGGTCATGGGCAGAGCTAAATGTTAGCAAAGTGACAAGGGTAGCTGCTCTGAATATGGCAGAGTTAGGCACCAAATAATCTTCATAAAACTGTGGCCAGTGGCTATGCTGGGAAAGTTCATAGAAAACCCTCCTGTAGCTGCAGTTATCGGAGGAAGGGAGAAAAAAATTGAGAGCTGAGGGCATCAGTCCTCAGGCTAGTGCCCTCATTCGCCCTCCTCCCATCATTGAATCAGGAGCATTGGTCCTTGCTGAGGGTTCCAATGGTCAGCCGTAGTCGCTATTCTGATACTTTAGTGTCAGAACTAGAACAAGGCCTGGATAATGTCCAATGTTAGGTTGGACAATGGCAGATAAAATTTGTGCTAAGTAGAGACCATCTCCAAATGGCACAACTTGGATGTCAACATGGACAAGAAGCCAAAATGATGCAATAAGATTAACACCATGGTGACAAGAGCAGGCCAGAGCTTGGATGAATGATCCACATACTGACTCTTCATAGGCTTATCACCATCACCAAGGCTCCAGGCAGGAGCTGTGGCTTACTGGGTAGCACTGGTTGCAAGAGGTCACAGGTTCAAGTCCCACTCCAGAGCAATACAGTGGGAGCTCAGTGCTGTTGGAGGGGGACTGAGGGAGTGTTGCAGTGTTGGAGGCGGCATTTTTCAAATCAGATGTTAAACCCGACCCATCTTGCTTCTTAGGTGAATACAAGGCACAGTAGCACTAATCAAATCAAAGCATGAGAGAGTTCTTCCAAGGGTTCTGGCTAACACTTGTCCCTTAAGCAACATTAAAACAGATTATCTGGCTTTTATCTCATAACAGTTTATGTGACTTGTTGAGTTCAAATTGACTCCCACATTTCACAACAGTGACTACACTTCAAAAGCACTTCATTGGCTGCAAAGTTCTTTGAGATGCCCTGTCATGAAAGGCACTATAGAAATCCAAATTGCTTAAGAATTTCTGTATAAATTTTCTGAAAAGAATGCCTGAGATTCACTGTTAAAAATGTGTTACTGATGAAGGAGCTTGCTGTGGTTCTCATTACCTTACATACACACAGATGCCTCATGACCTGCAGGCAGTCACACAATCATTTGCAAAAATAAGTAAACAACAACAGACAAAGGCCAGCCATCCTGTAGCTAAAAGTGTAGGAGGTTCACGTGAGAAAAAAAAACTCTGTGGATTAAGTCAAGCGGGTCTCGGACCAATGAAAGGCCAATTGAGAGGCTCAGAAGCCTCGAGCACGAGGTCAGTTGCTGCACAGCCAAAGTAGAAAATCAGGCTGAAAACTCGCATTGATACAGCGTTGTCAGGAGTAAGACCATCTTTCAAGTTTACGTTTTTAGCACTACAGCTGTTAGATTTGTAGTGAAATTGTGCCAGTTGTGATTCTCAATCTCTTGGACATCACAAACTCTTTCTTTTTCAAACCCATCCTTACGTCTGTGGCTGCAACATTTGGAAGTTTCATACCAACCAGAAAACAGGAGTTTGTTAGACTGGTTCCTTCACAATTGGAATCTATTTCCACCCACTCCATCACTGGCAAACTGCGGCAGAGGATGTGCACTGAACAGTATCGGCCAAATTTTCTGCCTGTCGGGTGGGCGGGGCTGACCCAATTTCCGGCGGGCGGGGATCTGATCCCCGCCGGAGAAGCCATTTTAAGTGGGCAGGCCAATTAAGGCCCACCCAGTGTGATGCCTGGCAGGAAGTGCTATGCGCTTCCTGTGCGGTGGGAGTGGGGGATTCCCCAATTGTCAGAGTGCGCTCTGTCACACATGCGCATGATAAAGCTCACATCTCCCTGAGGCTAAGTGCTGCCTCAGGGGAATCACTGACAGCTAAAAACAGAGAAATAAAAAAATAATTTACATGTCCCCCTCATGTGACAATGTCACACAAGATGGGACATGTTAATAAATTTCACAAAAACTTTAATAAACTTTTTTAAAACCGACATGAAACCTCATCCCGCTGGGGCTCCTGGCCTGTCCATCAGCCTTAAGGTTGGATGGGCAGGTCCTTTAACTGTTTTAATTATCCTGTCAATGACCTCAATTGGCCATTGACAGGTCGGTGGGCAGACAGCTGATCTCACTGTACCCCCCGCCTTCCTGAATATTTCAATGGGGCAGGATGATGTCGGCGGTTCCTCCCAACGTCATCCCGCATCATTTTCCCATCGGTGAGCGGGCCCCACCCCCAACTCACCGACAGAGAAATTCAGCCCTATGTATTTCAGGATGAAGAACAGGCTGCTGTGCCCTTACTTAATGAATCAAACATTTTAGACAACGTCCATAAATTGCAACAGAAGAGCTAATCCTTCTTCAGTACCCAAGTCAGCCACATCCAGTTCCAAAAATACTTCTACATTACTTTTCCCTCAATCACAAAGCCAAAGCTATACCTCGCTTCTTCTGGGATAACAAAGTCACCCATGTCCCCATTTCCACCTCATTTTTCCACTGCTCATACGGTTCAGACACCAAAACAAGCGGTGCAGGATTAAAGCTGCAGAATTTGCATCAGGACTCAGCCATTTGCACCAGAGGTTACAGAAATAGTAGGTTTAATTTTTTCAGAAGGTACAGACAGAAAAACTCCTTATTCAAATTTCAATCAGCGGAGCTCGATGTTTATCCTTTGTACCAAGTGAAAATCACTCTTCACATGAGGAAAGGATGATTCTGGAGCCAGTTTTTTCCTTAGTCTGGGTTTATTCACAAGACGACAGAGTACAGGCACTGCACACCCACTCCTACACCCAGTGTAACCTGGCTTTTACGCATTTGGATTATTCCCTGATCTTTCCCAAACTGGTGGCAGTTGCTCTCGATTACAAACTGAAGCACACACTCCATTGTAGCATAGTTCCAATGTTAACACTAGGTGTCCTGGTACATGAATCACAGGAAGTTAGTATGAAGGTACAGCAAGTGATTAGGAAGACAAATGGGGTGTTGGCATTTATTCAAGAGGAACAGAATATAAAAGTAGATATTTTACTACAATCATACAGGGTATTGGTGAGGCCACATCTGGAGTACCGTGTAAAGTTTTGGTCTCCTTACTTAAGAAAGGATGTAAGAAGCAGTTAAGAGAGGGTTCACTCAACTGACTCTTGGAATGAGGCACTTATCCTATGAGGAAAGGGTGGAGAGGCTAGGCCTGTATCCATTGAGGTTTAGAAGATTGAGAGGTGAATTTATTGAAACATATAAGATCCTGAGGGGCCTTGACAGGGTGGATGCTGAAAGGATCTTTCACCCTGTAGGAGAGACTAGAACAATGGGACACAGTTTAAAAATAAGGGGTCTCCCATTTAAGATGGAGATGAGAATTTTTTTCTCAGAGGATTGGTTAGTCTGTGGAATTTTCTTCCCCATTTGAGGCAGGGTCATTGAATATTTTTAAGGCTCAGTTAGATAGATTCTTGATTGACAAGGGAGTCAAAGGTCATCGGGGGTAGACAGGAAAGTTGAGGCCACAATCAGACCCGCCTTGATCTTATCAAATAGCTCAAGGGGCTGAATGGCCTAATCTTGCTCCTTATTTGTAACCCAGAACTTCTAATCTGGGTCAGAATCTCTATTTCCAACCCAGATCGGACCAAATGTTACTTACTTACCCTCCTATGATTATTCAGGCATGTCTTCTAATAGAGGACCCTTCCAAACTCGGCAAGGCAGGGGAGACAGTGTCACTAGATTAATAATTCAGAGACCCAGGGTAATGCTCTGGGGGAACCAGGTTCAAATCCAAATCCCACCACGGCAAATGGCAATAAAAGTCAGGAACTAAAACTCTAATGATGTTGACTGTCAGAAAAACCCATCTGGCTCCCTCAGTTGGATCAAACCATCAAAAAGTCAATAAAAAGGAATGAAACTGGATGGACCACCCGGCATTCCCCTAGGCCCCGGAAACAACAATGCAACCTTGTCGACCCTGTAAAGCCCTCCTTACATCTGGGGGCTTGAGAGAGCATCTCACAGACTAGTCAACATCTTCACGTAATCATACCTTACAGATAACGTCCCAGACTCCACCATCACCATCCCTGGGTATCTCCTGTCCCACCGGCAGGACAGACCCAGCAGAGGTGGTGGCACAGTGGTATACAGTCGGGAGGGAGTTGCCCTGGGAGTCCTCAACATCGACTCCGGATCCCATGAAGTCTCATGGCATCAGGTCAAACACGGACAAGGAAACCTCCTGCTGATTACCACATACCGCCCTCCCTCAGTTGATGAATCAGTGCTCCTCCATGTTGAACACTAATTGGAGGAAGCACTGAGGGTGCAGAATGTACTTTGGGTTGGGGACTCCAAGAGTGGTTCAGTGGCACCACTACTGACCAAGCTGGCTGAGTCCTAAAGGACATAGCTGCTAGACTGGGTCTGCGGCAGGTGGTGAGGGAACCAACAAGAGGGAAAAACATATTTGACCTCATTCTCAGCAACCTGCCTGCCACAGATGCATCTGTCCATGACAGTATCGGTAGGAGTGACCACCGCACAGTCCTTGTAGAGATAAGTCCCGCCTACACATTGAGGATACCCTCCATCTTGTTGTGTGGCACTACCACCGGGCTAAATGGGATAGATTTTGAACAGATCTAGCAACTCAAGACTGGGCATCCATGAGGTGCTGTGGGCCATCAGCAGCAGCAGAATTGTACTCAAACACAATCTGCAACCTCATGGCCCAGCATATCCCCCACTCTACCGTTAGCATCAAGCCAGGGGATCAACCCTGGTTCAATGAAGAGTGCAGGAGGACATGCCAGGAGCAGCACCAGGCACACCTAAAAATGAGGTGTCAACCTGGTGAAGCTATAACACAGGACTACTTGCTTGCCAAACAGCATAAGCAGCAAGTGATAGACAGAGCTAAGCGATCCCAAAACCAACCGATAGATCAGATCTAAGCTTTGCAGTCCTGCCACATCCAGTCGTGAATGGTGGTGGACAATTAAATAACTCACTGGAGGAAGAGGCTCCATAAATATCCCCATCCTCAATGTTGGAGCAGCCCAGCACAGCAGTGCAAAAGATAAGGCTGAAGCATTCGCAACAATCTTCAGCCAGAAGTGCCCAGTGGATGATCCAACTCGGCCTCCTCCGGAGGTTCCCAGCATCACAGATGCCAGTCTTCAGCCAATTAAATTTACTCCACATGATATCAAGAAACAGCTGAAGGCACTGGATACTGCAAAGGCTATAGGCCCTGACAATATCCTGGCAATGGTACTGAAGACTTGTGCTCCAGAACCTGCTGCACCCCTAGCCAAGTTCCAGTACAGCTACAATACTGGCATCTACCCGGCTGTGTGGAAAATTGCCCAGGTATATCCTGTACACAAAAAGCAGGACAAATCCAACCCAGCCAATTACCGCCCTATCAGTCTACTCTCCATCATCAGTAATGGAAGAGGTCATCGACAGTGCTTTCAAGCAGCACTTGCTTAGCAATAACCTGCTCACTGACCACTTTGGGTTCCACCAGGGCCACTCAGCTTCTGACCTCATGACAGTGTTGGTTTAAACATGGCCAAAAGAGTTGGACTCCTGAGGTGAGGTGAGAGTGACTGCCCTTGACATCAAGGCCGCATTTGACTGAGTGTGGCATCAAGGAGCCCTAGCAAAACTGGAGTCAATGGGAATCAGGGGGAAAACTCTCCACTGGCTGGAGTCATACCTAGCACAAAAGGAAGATGGTTGTGGTTGTTGGAGGTCAGTCATCTCAGCTCCAGGACATCATCACTGCAGGAGCTCCTCAGGGTAATGTCCTCGGCCCAACCATCTTCAGCTGCTTCATCAATGACCTTCCTTCCATCATAAGGTCAGAAGTGGGGCTGTTCGCTGATGATTGTACAATGTTCAGCATCATTCACAACTCCTCAGGTACTGAAGCAGTCCATGTCCAAATGCAGCAAGACCTGGACAATATCCAGGCTTGGGCTGACAAGTGGCAAATAAGATTCATGCCACACAAGTGTCAGGCAATGCCCATCTCCAACAAGAGAGAATCTAACCATCGCCCCTTGATGTTCAATGGCATTACCATCACTGAATCCCCCACTATCAACATCCTGGGGGTTACCATTGACCAGAAACTGAACTGGACTAGCCATATGAATTCTGTAGCTACAAGAACAGGTCAGAGGCTCAGAATCCTGTGGTGAGTAACTCAGCTCCTGACTCCTCAAAGCCTATTCACCATCTACAAGGCACAAGGCAGGAGAGTGTTGGAATACTCCCCACTTGCCTGGATGAGTGCAGCTCCTACAGCATTCAAGAAGCTCGACAGAATCACACAGTGCAGAACAGGCCCTTCAGCCCATCGAGTCTGCACCGACATGTGAGAAACACCTGACCTACCTACCTAATCCCATTTACCAACACTTGGCCCATAGCCTTGAATGTTATGACGTGCTAAGTGCTCATCCAGCTACTTTTTAAAGGATGTGAGGCAACCCGCCTCCACCAGCCTCCCAGGCAGCGCATTCCAGACCATCACCACCCTCTGGGTTAAAAAAGGTTTTTCCTCACATCCCCCCTAAACCTCCTGCCCCTCACCTTGAACTTATGTCCCCTTGTAACTGACCCTTCAACTAAGAGGAACAGCTGCTCCCTATCCACCCTGTCCATGCCCCTCATAATCTTGTACTCTTTGATCAGGTCGCCCCTCAGTCTTCTCTGCTTCAGCGAAAACAACCCAAGGCTATCTAGCCTCTCTTCATAACTTTGTCCTGGACACCATCCAGGACAAAGCAGCCACTGGATTGGCACCACATCCACAAACATTCACTCCTTCCACCACCGACGCACAGTAGCAGCAGTGTGTGTACCATCTACAAGATACACTGCAGAAACTCACCAAGGCTCCTTCGACAGCCCCTTCCAAACCTAAGTCTGCTAACATCTAGAAGGACAAGGGCAGCAGATAGATGGGAACACCACCACCTGGAAGTTCCCCTCCAAGTCACTCACCATCCTGACTTGGAAATATATCACCGTTCCTTCACTATCATTGGGCCAAAATCCTGGAAGTCCCTTCCTAACTGCACTGTGGGTGTACTTACACCACATGGACTGCAGCGGTTCAAGAAGGCAGCTCACCACCACCTTCTCAAGGGCAATTAGGGATGGGCAATAAATGCTGGCCCAGCCAGCGAAGCCCACATCCCATGAATTAATAAAAAAAATGTGGGAAACTTTTCACTTGTGGGGCGAATCATGAACAAGAGGAGTAGATATAAAGTAATCACTAACAGATCAAATAAAGGAATTAGGACAAATTTCCTTCAGAGTTGAAAGAATGTCAAATTGTCTGCCACATGGAATAGTTGAAGCAGAGAATGTCATTGCATTAGCAGGAGGCTAAATGCAAACATGAGGGAGAAGGGAATGTGGAGAAAAGATAATTAGCTGGGAGGAAACTTTGGATAAACACCAGCACAAGCCAGTTAGAACCTACAGAATAGAAAGAGGACATCTGGCTTAAGTCATCATACATCTCTGTAAAAGCTAAGTCACTAATATTTAGAAGGTCATCAGACACTCAGGACCAGTACAGCCTTATAATGTATTCAACTTAACACTTACTTGTATTAGAGAACTGATATAAAGCATGTACATACCAGGGCAAGCACGTTGGGCAAGACAATCTCATCACTCTCACTACCAGCCGACCGTTCAGGGCAGAAATGGTAGCGCTTATATTCACGGTATGAGACAGTGTAATTATTGTGGAATGTTATGTTGCTTTTCCATCTGTATTCTCTGTAAATCAGAACCAATAATCAGCACTGAAAACAAAACACATCCTAGCAATGGCAGAATAACTAAATGCACAAACATCAACTCAGCCAAGCTTGCAATAATGCGGGAGTTTCCAATATGTATGAGATGGCTTGGAGCCAATCACACTCGAGAAAGTCAGTTGTATTCCAGAAAGAAATTAAGAATCAATCACGTATACAACTTGAGTCACTCATGCACCAGGCTGGTTAAGGGCCGCAGGTTTCCTACTCCCATGGACATTGCTTTTCTTCCAACGGCTTCATGGTTACTTTTACTGAAACCATCTTTTAATTGCCAATTATTTTTTAAACTTAATTCAAGTTCTCAAACTACCCTGGTGGGATTCGAACTTGCATTTTCTGGATTATTAGTGCAATCCAGTCCCCCAACCTAGTCTTGTTTCCTCCTTGGAAGACAAAAAGCCAGTAGTCCAGCAGCAGTATATACCATAAAGTGCAATGGCACCATGTCCCTGAATAGGAAGGTTACATATCCATTCGTTGCTGATCTTATCTCTCCTTCCCTGCACTTAACTTGCACAAGTCAAGAAATATCTTCCAAAAGCAAATCACAAATCAATGATGTTGAAAAAAAAATGGACAAAAAAATAATGCTCAGAGAACATACTTACATTCGAACTGAATGAACTTGGTCCACTCTCAGACAGCACATGTGTGATAAGGGAGAAAAAAAAACCAGGGAGTGAGCAGAAATGTTTGTTATAGGAGGATTTAATGACACGCTTATTGGGATAGGGAAACAGTAAACAGAGAAAAAGTGCATGTGTCTGTAGGTATTTGCAGGACTCCTTCCTCAAGGACTGCGTCATAAGCTTATACACTGAGGTAAGCAAGGCAGCGTTTTTAGAAAATCATTATTGGAATGTGGGAGCCCTGGCAAGATCAGCATTTATTGTGCATCCCAAATTACTCTCAAAGTGCATGGCCTCTGCAGTCCATGTGGTGTAGGTACACCCACAGTGCTGTTAGGGAGGGAGCTCCAGGATTTTGACCCAGCGACAGTGAAGGAACGGTGATATATTTCCAAGTCAGGATGGTGAGTGACTTGGAGGGGAACTTGCAGGTGGTGATGTTCCAAGTATCTGCTGCCTTTGTCCTTCTAGATGGTAGAAGGACTAATTGTTTACATCAGTGGACTGACTAAGTGAACTGCTTTATGTGGGCATGACATTCCTGGGCAATTTTCCACATTGGTCAGGTAGATGCCAGTGTTGTAGATGTACTGGAACGGCTTGGCTAGGGGTGTGGCTACTTCTGGAGGACAAATTTTCAGTGCTACTTCCGGAATATTGTCAGGACCCATAGCCTTTGCAGTATCCAGTGTCTACAGCTGTTACTTGATATCATGGAGTGAATCAAATTGGCTAAAGACTGGCATTTGGAGGAGGCCGAGATGGATCCTCCACTAAGCACTTCTGGCTGAAGATGATTGCAAACGCTTTAACGTTATATTTTGCACGAATGTGTTGGGTTCTCTGTGAGGAAGGGGATATTTGTGGACCCTCTTCCCTGGTTAATGGTTTAATTTTCATCACATTCAGGATACCCTCCATCATGTTGTATGGCACTACCACCGTGCTAAATGGGATAGACTTCAAACAGATTTAGCAACTCAGGACTGGGCATCCATGAGGCACTGTGGGCCATCAGCAGCAGCAGAATTGTACTCGAACACAATCTGTAGCCTCATGGCTGGGTATATCCCCCACTCTACCATTACCATCAACCTAAGTGATCAACCCTGGTCCAATGAAGAGTGCAGAAGGGAATGCCAGGAGCAGCACCAGGCATACTTAAAAATCAGGTGTCAACCTGGTGAAGCTATAACACAGGACTATATGCGTACCAAATAGCATAAGTAGCAAGTGATAGACGGAGCTAAGCGATCCCACAACCAACGGATCAGATCTAAGATCTGCAGTCTTGTCACATCCAGTCATAAATGGTGGTGGACAATTAAACAACTCACTGGAGGAGCAGGCTCCATAAATATCCCCATCCTCAATGAAGGAGGAGCCCAGCACATCAGTGCAAAAATAAGGTAACAACCTTCAGCCAGAAGTGCCCAGTGGATGATCCATCTCGGCCTCCTCCGGAGGTCCCCAACATCACAGATGCCAGTCTTCAGCCAATTTGATTCACTCCACGTGATATCAAGAAATGGCTGAAGGCACTGGATACTGCAAAGGCCCTGACAATATTCCAGCAATACTACTGAAGACTTGTGCTCTAGAACTTACTGTTCCAGTAAAGCTACAACACTGGCATCTACCGGCTATGTGGAAAATTGCCCAGGTATGTCCTGTACACAAAAAGCAGGACAAATTCAACCCAGCCAATTACCATCCTATCAGTCCACTCTCAATCATCAGTAAAGTAATGGAAGGGGTCATCAACAGTGCTATTAAGTGGCACTAGCTTAGCAATAACCTGCTCACTGACGCCCAGTTTGGATTCTGCCAGGGCCACTTAGCTCCTGGCCTCATTACAGCCTTGGTTCAAACGAGGACATGGACAAAAGAGCTGGATCCCCGGGGTGAGGTGAGAGTGACTGCCCTTGACATCAAGGCCACATTTGACCAAGTGTGGCATCAAGGACCCCTAGCAAAACTGGAGTCAATGGGAATCAGGGGAAAACTCTCCCCTGGTTGGAGTCATACCTAGCACAAAGGAAGATGGTTCTGGTTGTTGGAGGTCAGTCATCTTAGCTCCAGGACATTTGGAGTTCCTCGGCCCAACCATCTTCAGCTGCTTCATCAATGACTGTCCTTGCATCATAAGGTCAGAAGTGGGGATGTTCGCTGATGATTGCACAATGTTCAACACCATTCGCAACTCCTCAGATAGTGAAGCAGTCCATGTCCAAATGCAGCAAGACCTGGACAATATCCAGGCTTTGGGCTGACAAGTGGCAAGTAACATTCACACCACATAAGTGTCAGGTAATGACAATCTTCAACAAGAGAGAATCTAACCTTCACCCCTTGACATTCGATGGCATTACTATCACTGAATCCCCCACTATTAACATCCTGGGGGTTATCATTGACCAGAAACGGAACACGACCAACCATATAAATACCGTGGCTACAAGAACAGGTCAGAGGCTAGGAATCATGTGGCGAGTAATTCATCTCCTGACTCCCCAAAGCCTGTCCACCATCTACAAGGTAAAGGCCAGGAGTGTGATGGAATACTCTCCACTTGCCTGGATGAGAACAGCTCCTACAACACTCAAGAAGCTCGACACCATCCAGTGTCAGGAAGATACAATAATTCTCAATGTTATTGGAATTTATTGTAAAATTGTGGTATCTGTGTCTATGTGGGAGACTTAATTGGATTAAAGGCAACTGGTCTGAAGGCTGCGATGTGGTAAAAAATAAGCTAGGTTTGAAATGTTAAGTAGGTAAATATAGGTGTCAAGGGAACATTTGCATTTTCAAATAAACCAGGTGAGATTGATTCCAAAGGAGGGGTGAAACGTGTTACCTAGCCAGGTGAAGAATAGAATCAGTGTGTTTATTTTTCCCCAAGATTACTGGTAAAAGGTAGTACTATGAGAGATTTTTAATATCAGAAAGGTAAAGTCCAAAGCCATAGTGAAACAATGGGAATTTGCATTCAAAGGGAAAATATGTATAAAGGAGCTAAGGCTGTGTGTGCATTCTAAGATCTAACAAGTGTAAAAAGCCTTCAGCATCTACACCTCAAGCTGTTGTCTACAGAAAACTGAAGGTAAGGAAACACAGCTGCCTTAGGGAGATTAGTCTGATCTTTAAAAATTTTCATAAAAGAGAAAAAACATTTTAAGACATTTCCCCTCGTGTGACATGTCAATGAACTTTAATAAAAACATTTATTTAATTTATAAACCCTTCATAAAACCTCATCTCACCCGTGGATGATGTTTCATGATAAATGCAAAGGCCGCCGGGGCTCTTCGCCTGCCCCCCCGCCAACCTTAAGCTCAATTAATTACTTTAATTAGTTTTTAAATGGCCTTAATAGGCCTTTGACAGTTCGGTGAATGTGCAGCTGACTCAGCCGTGTGTCTGCTGAACTGAAGATCAGAATGACGTGTGGTGACATCAGGACACATGCCTGACATCACCACTCATCATTTTACCTGTCAGCGAGCGGGGTCCGGGAGTTTCTTCCCCATGTTTCTTTGCCTGGGTCTTTTAAAAGACTCTCTCTTACTGTTGCCTTAACAAAAATGTAACTGGGAGTTAGATTAATTGGGGGATTTAGAAATTATCATAACAGTAATTTGTAGATCTATGTATTTGAAAGCATTTCTTCTATTAATAAAGTTTTAATTTAGTTTTGTAAGAAGCCGATAAGACTTGGTGGTCTTATTATTACTGAATTCAAGGCACACATCTCAAAATTTATACAAATTGCAAAACAAATTGTGGTAGTTGTTTCAAGTTTCCCTTCGGGATTTTGAGCAGCTCAGCATTTACCATCGGTTGTGTCATAACAAAGTTGGGGGCTCTTTGTGGGATATATTTGAAATTCCTTGACTGGTTTGGAATTGGTGAATCTTAAGGTTATGAGTATGAGAAGTACTTTGAATTCAGGAGTTGGTGTGAGGCTTTTTTTTTTAAAAAGAGACTGCAATATGGCTTTGGCAGTTGCTTAGACTTGTCTGGGAGTTGAATTTATAACTTTGACTGGTTTACAAAAGATAAATGAAGTTAAGTTACTGGAATTGGCAGATAATTTACAATTGGGGTTATCTGCAGGGATGAAGAAAGCTGATATAGGTGAAGGTATAGCACAGCATTTATTGTATGAAGTGATACCTGACACTTGTGAGTCACAGCTGGAGGTGGTGAGGCCTCAGTTAGAAATGAAGTGGCTTGAATTTGAACAAGCGAAGGAAGGAACTGAAAAAACTTGAATTAGAGGCAAACAAAAACAAAAAAGAATTGGAAATGAAAAATTTGAGCTAGAGGCAGCAGAAGGAAAAAGAGCAAAGAAAGAAAAGGAAAGAGAAAGGGCATTTCAAAGAGAGCAAGTGGAAAGGCAGGGGAAAGAAAGGAAGATGAAACTGGAATTCCAGGGAAGAGAGAAGGATAAAGAAAAAGAGGCAAAGGAAAGGGAGAAAGAAAGAGAAAGAGAATACTTGCTTAAAAGGCTGGAAATTACAAAAGAGATGTCAGATTCTGAGGAAAGTTCTGATGAGAACAAAACCTTTAACTTAAAAACCAATGGGTAGATGTTTAAATTTATACAAGCTCTACCAAAGGTTGAGGGAAGAGATGTGGAAGCATTCTTTATTTCACTTAAGAAGATAGCTAAACAGGTGAAATGGCCACAAGAAAAACTAGACATTGTTGTTACAATACAGGATGGCAGGTAGAGCACCTGAGGTTTATGCTTCACTGTCAGAAGAAATGTCAGTGTACTACGATGTGGTAAAATAAAAGGCTATTCTGAGTGCATATGAGTTGGGTCCTGAGGCACACAGGCAGAAATTTAAGAATATATGAGAAAACAGCCTGGGCAAACTTATATTGAATTTGAAAGAGTAAATAAAACAAAGTAATTTTGACTGGTGGATACAGGCATTAAAGATAGAAATATCATATGCAGTTCTTAGAGAAGTAATTCTTTTGGAAGAATTTACAAAGAACAAAGAAAAGTACAGCACAGGAACAGGCTCTTCGGCCCTCCAAGCCTGCGCCGATCATATTGCCCGTCAATTAAAACATTTTGCACTTCCGGGGTCCGTATCCCTCTATTCCCATCCTATTCATGTACTTGTCAAGCTGCCTCTTAAACACCACTATTGTACCTGTTTCCACCACCTCCTCTGGAAGCAAATTCCAGACACTCACTACCCTCTGCATAAAAAACTTGCCCCGCACATCTCCTCTGTAGTTTTCTCCTCTCACCTTAAATCTATGTCCCCTAGTAATTGAAAATTTAAAGATTCAATTCCTTCAATAGTGAGAAACCATGTGGAGGAACAGAGGGTTGAAACAGTAAGACAAGCAGCAGAGATACCTGATGATTATGAGTTAGTTTATAGAGCGAAACCTTTTTATCATCACCCTTTCGAATGAGAAAAGGATAGCAAGTGGGAAGGTGAGTAGTCAGGGAAGCGAAGGAATAGCTGGAAATTCACAGGAAGTTTTTTCTCAGAATAAAAAGGAAGGTGCTAAGGGTAGAAGTAACATTTGAAAATTGAGGTGTTTACATTGTAATGAAGTTGGACATAAGAAACCTGTGTGCTGGAAATTGCAGGGAAAATCTGTTGGAATTATAGAGGTGCAGAAAAGTTCTGGAAGTAAAAGTACTGTGGGTTCTGAGGTTCAGGCACAGGAGAAACCAGTGGTTTGTGTACAGATAAAACAGGGACAATCAGTGATAGTAAAGTGGGAATGTGTTCACAATTTACTCAAGAGAATTTGGAGGAGCAGGTTGCAGAAACGGTTAAAGGTTTTGGGCTGAATTTTGCCCTTATTGGGTGGGTGCAGCAGGCAGGCCTGGGAGCAGTCACAAAACTGACTGCTGCCTGCAATCGAGCCCCAACCACAATTTCACACTTGCTGGCCAATTAACGGCTTGTCAGTGTGAATCGCGCGCTGCACCGCTGAGTGCTGCTGGGGTGGGGACGGTGGGAGAGCGAGCGTGCAAGTGTGTACACTGCAAGCTCCCTGAAGGTAAAGAGTTGGCTCAGGGAGCTGAAGATTTGGAACAGTACAAATTAAGGTTTAAAATATAAGGTAAACGTGTCCCCTCGTGGTTCTGTCACATGAGCAAAGACATGTTATGAATGAGATTTAAATATTTTTATTTTATTTATAATTCCTGTTGGAAACCACATCCTGCCTGTGGATGAAGTTTCATAAAAAATCCAAAAGTTGCTGGGCCTTTTCGCCCACCTGCCAACTAAACAGTTGGACCAGGCAGCAAAAAATCAGATCTAATTAATTGATTAAGGGCCATAATAGGCCTCTTCATTGTCGGTAGGCACATGCCCGCATAGCAAAATATCACAAGAGTGCGCAATGATGTCAGGATGCTCGGCCAACGTTATCGTGCACTATTTTATTCTCGCTTGGGTTGGGCACGCACCTGCCTGACAAGAGAAAAATTCTGCCCTGTGTGTGTGAAGGGAAAGTTTTTCCATGCGTACAGGGTGGAGTAGGTAAAGATTTTAAGAGACATAGGGGCTAATCAATCCTTAGTATTGTGGGATCATGACATTTGTTGTTCAGAGGGAGTATTGAAGGAACAGCTGATAATAAATGGGGTTCATGGGATGATAAACCTATTCCATTGTGGAAGGTAAATTTAAAGAGTAAGTGGAAAACTGGTGAGGTGATTGTTGGAGTAGTGGAAAAATTGCTCACTGCAGGGGTTCGATATATTCTAAGTAATGATATAGCTGAATCACAAATGTGGGTGATGCCTATGATAGTTGAGCAGCCTATAGATGTGTTTTCAACAGAAGAGTTGCAGAGGGATCTGGATCGTTTCCAGATTGTGTGATAATGAGATCACAAGCTCATAGGTTGAAACAAGAAGGACAGGATGTTCAAAAGCAGAGAAAAGGTGTGGAAATCCAATTAGCTGACATTGTGTTTGATAACATTGTTCAGGAAGAAAGACTGGAAGACCATTCAGCTAAAGTGTTTAACCCAAGGAGGCTAGTGGAGTTACAGAAAAAAGATTTGCAAATAAAACGTTTATATCAGAAAGCTTACTCAGAAACAGAGGCAAAATATATTCCAGGATGTTATTACCTTAAAGATAATATTTTAATGAGAAAATGGAGGCCTTTTTATGCTTCAGCAAATGAAAGCTGGAGGGAGGTGCATCAGATTGTACTACCGTTTGGGTATAGAAATGAGATTCTGAGAGTAGCTCATGAAATTCCAGTGGGGGGATACTTAGGAATTATAATGACACAGGAGTAGATACAAAAATAATTTCTTTCAGCCTCCATTGTATAGGGATGTAGTCAAACTCTGTAGAACATGTCACACATGTCAGGTGATAGGAAAACTACAAACATTGATTAACCTGACACCTTTAATTCTAATACCAGCATTTGAAGAACCTTTTGCTAGGGTCATGATTGATTGCGTAGGACCTTTCCCTAAGACTAAAAGTGGAAATCAGTACTTACTGACAATAATGACTGTGTCTACCAGGTTTCCTGAAGTGATAACTTTGAGAAATATTACAACAAAGAAAATTGTGGAAGAGTTAAATAAATGTGTTTACAAGATATGGTTTACCTAAAGAAATACAATCAGATCAGGGGTCAAATTTCATGTCACAGCTGTTTAAGGAAGTAATGAATAGTTTGGGGATAAAATAGTTTAAGTCAACAGCTTATCATCCGGAATCACAAGGAACTTTGGAAAGATGGTATCAAACTTTAAAAACTATGATGAGAGCATATTGTCAGCATTATCCACAGGATTGGGATAGGGGAATTCCAGTCTTGTTATTTGTTATTAGGGACAGTCCTAATACATCGACTGGTTTTAGTCCCTTTGAACTAGTTTATGGTCATGAGGTAAGGGGACCATTGAAATTGAGAAATTGGTGCTTCAAAAATCAGAAACTACTCTCCTGGATTATGTATCAAACTTCAGAGAAAGGTTGGACAGAGCGTGAGAGTTGGCCAGGGAACATTTAAAGATATCACAGCAATTGATGAAAGTGAAAGCAGACAGGAAGGCTACAACTCATATTTTTGTTGCTGGGGAGAAAGTGCTAGTTCTGTTACCAGTTATTAAAAGCAAGGTTTAGTGGGCCTAGAGGATTGAAAATAAATTGAGTGGTGAATTATTTAATAAATACTTCAGTTAGAAGAAGCAGAGGGTGTTTCATGTAAATATGCTTATAAAGTACTTTGACAGGGAAGAGGACCAAAAGGAGGTATTCTCGGTGATAGATAATGAAAAAGAAGCAGAAATGCAGGATTCTGAAATTGATTTTCCTCTTAATCAAATTGGATAATGAGGGGGTGCTTGAAAATTTAAATGTAATATTGAGTTACCTTCCAGACAAGCGTCAAAGGGACTTGGAAAAGCTATTGGAAAAGATAGATTTAGCTATACGTGATGTGTCTGGAGAAGTTTCATCTTCGGTGAGGCAACTTCCTTATAGATTAAATCTGGTAAAGTTATCACAAGTACAAAAAGAAATTGACTTCATGCTTCAAAATGATATAATTTAGTTTAGTTGCAGTAACTGGAGTTCTCCTATTGTACTGGTACCAAAAGCGATGGAACACAAAGACTGTGTGGACTATCGAAAGGTGAATGTGGTGACAGAAGTGGATTCATATCCTATGTCACAGGCAGTGGGACAATCAAAATTTATCACAAAAATTGACTTGCTAAAAGGATATTGGTAAATACCATTATCGGAGAGAGCAAAGGAGATATCGGCTTTTGTGATACCAGATGGACTATATTAGTTTAAAGTCATACCGTTTGGTATGAAGGATGCACATGCAGCATTTCAATGACTGACCACCAAAGTAATTGCAGATCTGAGCAATTGTGCTGTTTATATTGAGGACTTGATAGTTTTCAATCAGACATGGGAGGAGCATTTACAACATCTGGAAGAATTATTAACTCGATAGCAAGAAGCTAATTTGATGATGAACTTGGCTAAAAGCGAATTTGCAAAAGCGCAAGTTACGTATCTAGGCCACACCATTGGACATGGTAAGGTGGCTCCGAGAGATGTGAAAGTCAAGGCTATCATGGATTTCCCAGTGCCTACAACAAAACAAGATGCTTTGAGATTTCTTGGCATAAGTGGGTTTTTATCAGAAATTTGCACCAAATTTTAGCCAAGTGGCTGCTCCACTGACTGAAATATTTAAAAAGAACAAGAAGTTTGAATGGACACAGGAGTGTCAGAGGCATTTGAAAGTTTGAAAACTGTATTGATGACAGTACCAGTTTTGGCAGTACCCAATTATGCCAAGCAATTTAAACTGTCCGTTGACACAAATGGTATAGGCATCGGGGCCTTACTGTTACAGGAAGGTGACAATGGAATTGAAAAGCCAATAGGGTATTTTTCACAGAAATTGAATGTACAACAGAGAAGACATTCAGCGATCTAGAAGGAGACTTTGGGTTTGGTGCTAGCATTGAAGCATTTTGAAATTTATGTGGCAGACAATTTGTCAGAAACAATTGTTTATACAGGCCACAATCTTTTAAAGTTTCTGAGCAAATTTTGAGACAGAAGTGCAAGGCTATTCAGATGGAGTTTATTATTGCAACCATTTAATCTACAGATTATACATGTAATAGGATAAAAAATCTAATTGCAGATGCATTATAAAGAGTTTGAAGCTTAAAGAGAAAATTGTCATTTAAAACCTGGACACTGAACTGAAATGCTTTCTGTTGATGTGTAGGACTTGTATATATATTATGTTAATGCATGCATCAAAAATGTAATTGTGTAAGTATACAGATAAAGATAGGAGATAGTATAAGATGGGTTCATAAAAATGAAACCATCTTTTTGATTATAACGGTTCATGTTTTAATAAGTAGGGGGATGTCGGGAAGATATAATAATTCTCACAATGTTACAGGAATTTATTGTAAAATAGTGGTATCTGTGTTTATGTGTGCGCACGCTCGTGTGTGTGTGTGTGTGTGTGACTTAATTGGATTAAAGGCAGCTGGTCTGAAGGCTGTGATGTGGTAGAAGATCAGCTAGGTTTGAAATGTTAAGTAGGTAAATGTAGGTGTCAAGGGAACATTTGCATTTTTAAATAAACCAGACTAGATTGTTTTCAAAAGAGGAAATGAAATGTATCACCTGGCCAGATGAAGTTTAGAAACAGTGTGTTTACTTTTCTCAAAGGTTACTGGTAAAACTTAGTACTATGAGAGATTTTTATTATCAGAAAAGTAAAGTCCAAAGACATAGTAAATCAATGGGAATGTGCATTCCAAGGGGAAAATATGTATAAAGGAGCGGAAGCTGTTTGTAAAGGTAGGAATTCTAAGATATAACAAGTGTTAAATGCCTTCAGCATCTACACCTCAGTTGCTGTCTAAAGAGAACGGAAGTTAAGGAAACTCACTTTGAATTCCCACATGGGCCCCATCTATGCCTGTCTCTTTATGGGGTATGTGGAACATTCCTTGTTCCAGTCCTACTCCGGCCCCCTCCCACAACTCTTTCTCCGATACATCGATGATTACTTTGGTGCTGCTTTGTGTTCTCATCTGGACCTGGAAAAATATATTAATTTTGCTTCCTATTTCCACACCTCCATCATTTTCACATGGACACTTCCCATCCCTTCCTTGACCTCTCTGTCTCAATCTCTGATGATAGACTGTCCACCAATATCCATTACAAGCCTACCGACTCCCACAGCTACCTCGACTACAGCTCCTCACATCCTGCTTCCTGTAAGGACTCCATCCCATTCTCTCAGTTCCTTCGCCTCCATCGCATCTGTTCTGATGATGCCACTTTCAAAAACAGTTCCTCTGACATGTCTTCCTTCTTCCTTAACCGAGGTTTTCCACCCACGGTGGTTGACAGGGCCCTGAACTGTGTCCGGCCCATCTCCTGTGCATCCAGCCTCACACCTTCCTCTCCCTCCCAGAAACATGATAGGGTCCCCCTTGTCCTCACTTATCACCCCACCAGCCTCCGCATTCAAAGGATCATTCTTCACCATTTCCGCCAACTCCAGCATGATGCCACCACCAAACACATCTTCCCTTCACCACACCCCCCGGCAGCATTCTATAGGGATCGTTTCCTCCTGGACATCCTGGTCCACTCCCCCAACACCGCCTACACCTCAACCCCCTCCCACGGCACGTTCCCATGCAACTGCAGAAGGTGCAGCACCTGCCCCTTTACTTCCCCTCTCCTCACCGTCCAAGGGCCCAAACACTACTTTCAAGTGAAGCAGCATTTCACTTGCACTTCCCTCAATTTAATCTACTGCATTTGCTGCTCCCAATGCGGTTTCCTCTACATTGGAGAGACCAAACGCAGACTGGGTGACCACTTTGCAGTACACCTTCGGTCTGTCCGCAAGCATGACCCAGACCTCCCTGTCGCTTGCCATTTCAACTCTCCACCCTGCTCTCATGCCCACATGTCTGTCCTTGGCCTGCTGCATTGTTCCAGTGAAGCTCAATGCAAACTGGAGGAACAGCACCTCATCTTCCGACTAGGCACTTTACAGCCTTCCGGACTGAATATTGAGTTCAACAATTTTAGATCATGAACTCTCTCCTCCATCCCCAACCCCTTTCTGATCCCCCCCGCCCCGACTTTTTTTTTCTTTTTTTTCCAATAATTTAAATATAGATTTTTCTTTTCCCACCTATTTCCATTATTTTTAAATGTATCTCCATCCATTGTTTTATCTCTACCTTTTAGCCTTTTTTGATTCCTTCACCCCCACCCCACCCCACTAGGGCTATCTGTACCTTGCTCATCCTGCTTTCTACCCTTAATTAGCACATTCCTTAGATAATATCACCACCTTCAACACCTCTGTGTCCTTTTGTCTGTGACATCTTTTGGTTATCTCCACCTATCACTGACCCTCTATCCAGCTCTACCCTCCCCCAACCTCCCCTTAAACCAGCTTATATTTCACCTCTCTTCTATTTTTCCTTAGTTCTGTTGAAGAGTCATACGGACTCGAAATGTCAACTCTTTTCTTCTCCACAGATGCTGCCAGACCTGCTGAGTTTTTCCAGGTATTTTTATTTTTGTTTTCTCACTTTGAATTCGACTGGTTCAGGGTAACGTTTCTTTGCCTGGGTATTTTAAAATCTGTGTGTCTTACTGTTGCCTTAACAAAAAAAAGTGTAAATGGGAGTTAGACTAACTAGGCAATTTAGAAGTTATCATAGTAGTAATTTGTAGGTCTATGTATATGCCTAAAATCATTTCTTCTATTAATAAAAGTTTAACTTAAGTTCATAAGAAACCTATAAGACTTGCTGGTCTTATTATTACTGAATTCAACCTTTCCTCATAAGACAACCCACCCATTCCTGATATTAGCCTAGTAAACCTTCTCTGAACTGCTTCCAATGCATTTACATCCTTCCTTAAATAAGACAACCAGGACTGTATGCAATATTCCAAATGTGGTCTCACCAATACCCTGTACAACTGAAGTATAACCTCCCTACTTTTGTAAACAATTCCCCTCACAATGAATGATAACACTATTACCTGCTGTACCTGCATATTAATCTTTTGTGATTCATGCACTAGGACACCCAGATCCCTCTGAATCTCTCACCATTTAGATAAGCTGCTTCTTTTTCATTTTTCCTGCCAAAATGGACAGTTTCCCATTTGCCCACATTATATTTCACTTGCCAGATCTTTGCCCACTCACTGAACCTATTTGTGCTAGGGAAGGAAACAATTAACTCACAAGGAGCTCAATTGCTAATAATCAGTTAACAACCAAAGTACCCATTTAGTTGTACAAAAGGGAAATCAGGTGAGTAAAGCTCTCTGTAGAGAGCTTTATGCACCAGAGATAAAACTCTATCCAAAGGTGGTGATCTCCAAACAACTATTGGAGCTTAACAGTAGTAGCAGAGGATAGTTGCTGCTTGCAAGTAAAAAAATTGGAAACTAAGCTTTCTTTGGACAAAAGATTGTATTTGGAGTTAACTTTAAGAGCAGAGTGGTTTGAAGTCACTCGGAAATGGCTGAATCAAAATGTAGAGTGTTGGTGCATGATTACCCACTGATATTTTGAGTGTCAACCATATGACCAAAGGAAGAATGAAGTAACCCTGTGGACAAGGGTTATGTCCTCTCCAAAGAAAAAAAACAGGGAATGACCTTGGCACTTTCTAGGTGCTAAATCAAAGTAGAGATGAGTTAAAAGAAAAGGTATTATTACAGGAAGAGATAGAGAGTACAAATCCATTAGTAAATCAACAGATGAAACTTGTTATAAAAAGGATAAAGCTAAAGGCTCTGTGTCTGAATGCATGTAGCATTTGAAACAAAACAGATGAACTGAGGGCGCAGAAATAAATAATTATGATTTGATAGCCATTATGAAGACATGGCTATAGGAGGACATTGATTGGGACCTGAATTTTGAAGGGCACAGGATATTTAGGAAGGACAGGAAGCAAGGGAAAGGTGCAGGGGTGGCTCTGTTAGTTAATGATGGCATTAACACAATAGAGAGGGATGACCTAAGTTCAGGAAACCAGGATGTGGAAATGGTTAGGGTTGAGATAAGGAATGGTAAAGGCAAGACTTGTGCACAGGCCCCTAACAGTAACCACGTGGTAGGGTTGAGCATAAAGGAAGAAATAATTGGAGCTTGTCAGAAAGGTACGGTGATAATTATGGGAGATTTTAATTTACATATAGACCAGAAAAGTCAAATGGGCAATGATAGCCTAGATGAAGGGTATATTGAATGGTTTTGAGAGAGATTCTTAGAACAGGATGTTCTGGAGCCAACCAGAGAGCAGGTTATACTATACCTGGTATTGTGCAATGAGATGGGAGTAATTAATAATCTCATAGTGAAAGTGCCCCAAGGTAGCAGCAACCAAAATTTTGCAGGAGAGAGGAGTGGGTCTGAGACCATGTTTTTAAACTTAAATAAAGGCAATTATGAGGGCATGAAAGCTGATTTGGCTAAAGAGAATTTGCAAATTAGGTTAAGGGATAGGTCAATAGAGATACAGTGGCTAATATTTAAGGGAATATTTCAGAATGCACAGAATAGATACATTCCAACGGGTAAGAAAAGTCCAAGGGACGGACACACCATCTGTGGTTAACTATAAAGGTTAAAGATTGTACAATTATATGCTTTTTCTTTAAGTTTGATACTAAGTCAGAAGACTGGACAGACTATAAGGAACAGCAAAGAATGACAAAGACTAAGCGGGGAAAAGTTAGTGAGGGAAATATAGCCAGAAATATAAAAAGGTAGTAACAGTCTTTTATAATTTTTTAAAAAAGAAGAGTTAATAAAGTGAGCGTTGATCCTGTAGGAAGTGAGTCTGGGGAATTGATAATTGAAAGAAGAAATGGCAGATGAATTGAACAGGTATTTTGCATCAGTTTTCACCATAGAAGATACAAGTAACATTCCAAAAGCAGCTACAAACCAGGATATGGAAGTGGGGAAGGAAGTCAGGGAAATGGGACTGAGTAAATTGTTGGAGCTGCGGCTGACTAGCCCAGGTCCTGATGGACTTTATCCTGGGATCTTAAAAGAAGTGTCCAGTGAGATAGTTGATGCAGGCTTTTAATTTTCCAAAACTCCCTAGATTCAGGGAAAGTCCCATTAGATTGGAAGACAGCAAACATAACTCTTTGATTTAAAAAGGAGGGAGACAGAAAGCAGGAAACTACAGGCCAGTTAGCTTAACTGCTTCTAACATTTTCCCTATGATCTCTATTATTAAAGAAGTTATAGCAGGGCTCTTGGATAAGCTCAAGATCATCAGGTAGAGCCAACATGGTTTTGTGAAAGGAAATCATGTTTAACCAATTTATTGGAGTTCTTTTGGAGGAAGTAACAGATGCTGCAGATTAAAGGGAACCAGTGGAGGTACTGTATTTGGATTTCCCAAAGGTATTTGATAAAGTGCCATGTCAAAGGTTATTGCAGAAAATAAAAGCTCAGTATAGGGTGTAACATACTGGTATGGATAGAAGACTGGCTGGCTAACAGAAATCAGAGTAGGTATAAATGGGTCTTTTTCAGGTTGGCAAGATGTAATGAGTGGAGTGCCACAGGGATCAGTGCTGGGACCTCAACTGTTTACAATTTACATAAATGACTTGGATGAAGAGATGGGTGCCAAATTTGCTGATGACAGATAGGTAGCAGAGTAAGTTGTGAAGATGACATAAGGAGGCTACAAAAAGAGAGGTTAAGTGAGTGGGCAAAGATCTGGCAAATGAAGGATAATGTGAGACAATGTGAAATTGTCAATTTGACAGGAAAATAAAAAAAGTATATTATCCAAATGGTGAGAGATTGCAGAGCTCTGAGTTCAGAGGGATCCGGGTGTCCTAGTGCATGAATCACAAAAGGTTAGTATGCAGGTACAGCAGGTAATTAGGAAAGCTAATAGAATGTTATCATTTATTGTGAGGGGAATTGAATACAAAGGTAGGGAAGTTATGCTTCAGTTGTACAGGGCATTACTGAGACCACATTGAGCACTGTACAGTACAGGACACTTTATTTAAGGGTGTAAATGCATTGGAAGCAGTTCAGAGAAGGTTCACAAGACTAATAGCAGGAATGGGTGGGTTGTCTCGAGGAAAGGTTGGACAGGCTGGGCTTATACCTGCTGGAGTTTAGAAGAGTAAAAATTGATACCTTTAAGATCCTGAGGGGACTTGACAGGATAGATGTGGAGAGAATGTTTCCTCTTGTGGAAGAATCTAGAACTAGGGATCACTGCTTAAAAATAAGGCATTGCTCCTTTGAGACAGATGAGGTCATTTTTTTTTTGCCACTCAGAGGGTTGAGAGTCTTTGGAACACTCTTCCTGAAAAGGCAAAGGAAGCAGAGTCTTTGGGCAGGATCTCTGCCGACCCCCCTCATCCCCACCCCACCCCAACCAGGATGTGTGGGAGCAGGCACGAGTGGGCAGCTTCCTGATCAATGCCCCTGGTCGGGGGTACGCCATTTTATGTGGGTGGGGCCAATTAAGGTCCGCCCAGCTATGCACTCCCTGCGTGGGCAGGGGGAGAGATTCCCTGAGCTGGGAGTGCCGCTTTCGCACAGATCTCCCTGAGGCAAAGTGCAACTCAGGGAGATCGGCTCAGGTTTGAAACATTAAATAAAGATGAGAAAAAAATTACTGACATGTCCCCTTGTGTGACACTGTCACATGAGCTGGGACATGTCAATTTCTCTTATTTATAGGTTTCATACAAATTTTAATACCCTCATGAAACCTCATCCTGCCCGCGGACGAGGTTTCATGTTTTTTCAGAAGCCCGCCAGGGCTCCTGGCCTGTCCAGGTTGGATGGGCAGGTCCATTGATTAGTTTAATTACATTAATGGCCTTAAGTGGCCGTTGACAGGTCAACGGGTGCACAGCCGAGTCGGCTCTGCCCTCGCTGACCTGAAAATGGGGGTGACATCGGGATACCCGCCCGACGTCACCCCACATCATTTTACGTGTCAGTGCGTGGGCCCCGCCCCCAACTGGAAGATGCAGCCCTTTGAGTATTTTTAAATGAGAGTAAGGAAGGGGATGATAGGTTATCGGGGGTAGGCAGGATGCAAACTTCAGCTTACTATCAGATCAGCCATGATCTTATTAAATGGCAGAGCAGTCTTGATCGTATTTTGCTTTTGAAGGTAGCAAACAAGTGCAAAGTATTTTTGGAGTTGGAGCCTGAGCATTTGAACACAGATGAAGGTTTGGAAACATTATTAGATTTTGTGGATAAGATCTATGAAAAGGATGATTTATTAAGTGCCTAGGTGTAGTCAGATTGACAAAAATCAGCAAGTTGGAGGATAGTTCCATAGATTACATAATGGAATTCAATGGACTATATGCAAGATTGCACTCATTCCCCCAATGAGTGCTGACATTTAAGCCACTAAGACTGTGCCAGAGTATGGGATATGGACAGGCTTCTAGTTCTGACAGGAGTTAAATTTAACACACACAGTTTCCGGCAGCATTCACAGCACAAATGAGCCATTCAGCAGTAAGACAGAAAATGGAGGATGTTAATGGATGGTGAGCTCATTTAGAAACAGGACACAGGCGTCATTGCAAAAGGAGATTTGTAACTAGGAGACAATGAGGACAGTAACATCTTGGACAATTATAGCAGGAGAAAAGAATTGGGGAATTGCAACAAAAGGATGAAAACCAGAAATGCCCAGGGTGTGGTCAATCAGTGTTTTAAATGTAATTCAAAATACCATTATGCAATGAACTGTCCTAAATGATATAATAAGGTGTTTGAAATTAAACATGAGACACAAGATTCAGAAGATGGAGATATTGACCAAAGAGAGGGCATTGTGTTAGTTACAAGACGTTTCCAGCCCAGTGATGAATGTCTTGGTTGCAGAATCCTTCAACCGTGCGGTGCTAGATAGTTGATGCATGTCTACAGTCTGTGGAATAGACTGGTTAAAATGCTACCGGGACTCCTTAAATGGCAAGGCCCAGAATTTCAGTTCAGATTTGGAGATAATATCCTGAAATCTTTGAAAAGGGTAGTGATTCCCTATAAAATAGCTGGAGTCAATTGTTTCATCAGCATGGACAGAGTATCTAATGAAATACCATTACTGTGGAGCAGACCATCGGTGAAGAAAGCGCAAATGAATCTGGACATGGAAAATGACAAGGCCATTGTATTCGGAAAACCTGTGGATAGTAGAGGGTATTAACTTCCCCAGTATTAACTGGGATAGCCTTAGTGTGAAAGGCTTAGAGAGGGGGAATTGTTAAAGTGCACCCAGGAGAGCTTTTTGAGCCAGCACGTAGAAAGTCCGACAAGAGAAGGGGCGATACTGGACCCAATCTTAAGGAATGAAGCTGGGCAAGTGGTAAAAGTGGCAGTGGGGGAGCATTTCGGGGATAGTGACCATAACTCTAAGATTTAAGGCAGTTATGGAAAAGGTCAAAATGGACTGGAAATAAAGGTCATGAATTGAGGGAAAGCTGATTTCAATATGATAACAACACAGCATCCGCAGTTTTTTGTTTTTATTTCAATATGATAAGACAGGACCTGGCCAAAGTGGAATAGGAGGAGCTACTTGCAGGAAAGTCTCCATCAGACCAGTGGGAGTCATTCAAAAAGGAAATAGAGAGAGTTCAGGGTCAACATGTTCCTGTAAAGGTGAAGGGATTGGACCAACAGGTCCAGGGAACCCTGGATGTCAAGGGGTATAGAGGATTGGATAAGGGAAAAAAAAGAGGCATGGCAGATAGAGGGCTGAAGACAGCAGATGCCCTAGAGGAGTATAGAAAGTGTAGGATGGGGTACTTTTATTTTTTTAAATATTAGGAGAGCGAAGAGGGGGTTTGAGAAAACACTGGCAGGAAAGATGAATGAATATCCCAAGGCATTTTATAAATATATTCAGGGCAAGAGGATAATCAGGGAAAAAGTAGAGCCCATTAGGGACCAAAGTGGCTATCTGTGCTTGGAGCTGGAGGACGTAGGTGAGGTTTTAAATTATTACTTTTCATCTGTGTTCATTATGGAGAAAGACAATATAGGCGTAGAAATCAGGGAGGGGGACTGTGATAGACTTGAACAAATTAACATTGAAAGATAGGTGATATTAGCATTTTTAGCAGGTTTAAAAGTGGATAAATCCCCAGGCCCAGATGAGATGTATCCTAGGCTGCTGTGTGAGGCAAGGGAGGAGATTGCAGGGGCTCTGACACTAATTTTCAAATCCTCTCTGGCCACAGGAGAGGTGCCAAAGGACTGGAGGACAGTGAATGTGGTATCATTATTCAAGAAGGGTAGTCAGGATAAACTAGGCAATTTCAGGCCAGTGAGTCTAACATCAGTGGCAGGGAAACTATTGGAAAAAATTGAGGGACAGGATTAATCTCCACTTGGAGAGGGATTAATCAGAGATAGTCAGCATGGCTTTGTCAGGGGGCGATCATGTCTAACAAATTTGATTGAAATTTTTGAGGTGACTAGCTGTGTAGATGAGGGTAGTGCAGATTATGTAGTCTACATGGACTTCAGTAAGGCTTTTGACAAGGTTCCACATGGGAGAATGGTCAAGAATGTAAGAGCCCATGGGATCCAGGGCAGTTTGGCAAATCGGATCCAAAATTGGCTTAGTGGCAGGAAGCAGAGGGTGATGGTCAAAAGTTGTTTTTGCGATTGGAAGCCTGTGATGAGTGGTGTACCACAGGGATCGGTGCTGGGAACCTTGCTGTTTGTAGTGTATGTTAATGATTTAGACGTGAATATAGGAGATATGCTCAGTACGTTCGCAGATGACACTAAAATTGGCGGTGTAGTAAATAGCAAGGAGGATTGCAAGACTACATAGATGGGCTGAGCAGTGGCAAATGGAATTTAATCCTGAGAGAAGTGAGGTTATTCATTTTGGGAGGACTAACACAGCAAGGGAATACACAATGAATGGTAGGACCCTAGGAAATACAGACAGAGCTTGGTGTACATGTCCATAGATCCTGAAGGCAGTAGCACAAGTAGATAAGGTGTTTAAGCACATGGGATACTTGCCTTTATTAGCTGAGGCATTGAATATAAGAGCAAGGAGGTTATGCTCGAACTGTATAAAACGCTAGTTAGGCCACAGCTGGAGTAGTGTGTGCAGTTCTGGTCGCCACACTATAGGAAGGATGTGATTGCACTGAAGAGGGTGCACAGGAGATTTACCAGGATGTTTCTTGGACTGGAGCGTTTCAGCTATGAAGAGAGATTGGATAGGCTAGGGTTGTTTTCCTTAGAGCAGAGAAGGCTGAGGGGGGGAACCTGATTGAGGTGTACAAAATTATGAGGGGGGTAGATAGGAAGAAACTTTTCCCCTTAGCAGAGGGATCAATAACCAGGGGGCATGGATTTAAGGTAAGGGGCAGGAGGTTTAGAGGGAATTTGAGGAAACATTTTTTCACCCAGAGGGTGGTTGGAATCTGGAACTCGCTGCCTGAAACGGTGGTAGAGGCAGAAACCCTCATAACGTTTAAGTATTTAGATGAGCACTTGAAACGCCAGAGCACACAGGGGTATGGGCCAAGTGCTGGAACATGGGATTAGAATAGATAGGGGCTTTACAGCCAGCACAGACATGATGGGCTGAAGGGCCTGATTCTGTGCTGTATAACTCTGACTCCAGGATTTACAATTTACACAATCTGAACACTACTGCATTCCTTTAATGAAACCTAACTTTTCTACTAAAGGAGATTAAAGTGCAATTAGCATCAGGGGATAAGAATTTACAGGACAAAAAGCTAATTGTGTTAAAATTGGATCAGCAGTTTTCCCACCCTTCTTCCCAAAGATTAAGCTTTGCTAAGGAATGGAAAGTACACTATATCACATCTTTCGCTTTTCTCCTCTGTAAGAAATACAGAAGGACACCATTGCAGTCAAAAAGTGGGTCGACCTTTAGTGAGGGATTTCAATGAATTGTGATGGTGGATTTAAAGGTGTGGGATCAAAAAAAGAGCATTTTTATTTTACATTTTGTAACCATTTGACAACAAGGTATAGCCAGTCAACAGTCACATATGGTAAAGAAAAAATAATTGTGGATCAGGTAATGGAGAAGTGGATAGGGACCGGATTGGGATTACAGGTAAAATTCCTCCCTGATAATTGGGGGGGTGGAATTTGCCAACGACAAGTTCTGGGCTCTGTGTGAAAAGCTGAATATAATAATTATGAATACAGCAGCTGTAGCTCCTTCAGTAATGGAGCATGTGAAAGGAATCACGTGGTTATAGATGAGATGCTTCATAAAATATTGACAACCGAGCTGTAAATTAACATCAGCTCTAGCATGGACTGTCCATGCCAAGAATTCAATGCACATGGCTGAGGGCTATAGTCCATATCAGTTGGGTTTTTGTTAGAAATCCAAAAATTCCTTCAGTCCTGAGTGATCATCCCCCAGCTTGGGAGGGAATTACGATTAGCTTTACCTCATCTGTGCATTTAAACACACTGCACATGAGTAGAACAGCATTCCTTAAAGCCAACGTTTCAGAATTCAGCAAGCTTTAAGACACAATATACTTCCATTAGAAACTATTTTCAATCAGGGAGACATGGTATACTATAAAAGAGAAGGACTTAACAAGTGAAAAGGCCCAGGAAAGGTTATAGGTAAAGATGGTAAAACAGTCATTTTACAACATGGGAACCAGACTATTTGGGTACAGTCATTAAGGTTAGTTGCACAAATTAGAAATTTGCGGGTTTGGAAAGTGTTGTAGGAAGGGACGAGGAACTGTGTACTTCTCATACCCGTGTGTTGCAGGATTGTGAGGACCAGGTAGCTGAGGTTGACAGGGTATCTGAAGATGGAGACAGTGATTCAGACGAAGAAGATGAGGCGATTCCTCCCAGAGGACAACTGCTGAAAGCTGGGACTAAAGTTACATACTTGCCAGAAAGGGCCAGTCAAGTTATGAGGAGAGATTGGATAGACTGGGGTTATTTTCCCTGGAGCAGAGGAGAATGAGGGGGGATATGATTGAGGTATATAAAATTATGAGGGGCATAGATAGGATATTCAGGAAGGAACTTTTCCCCTTGGTGGAGGGATCAATAACCAGGGGTCATTAATTTAAGGTAAGGGGCAGGAGGTTTAGAGGGGACGTGAGCAAGAATTTTTTCACCCAGATGGTGGTGGGAATCTGGAACTCACTATCTGAAAGAATGGTAGAGGCAGAAACCCTCATAACATTTAAGAAGTATTTGGATGTGCACTTGCGATGCCATGGGCCTAGTGCTGGAAAATGGGATTAGAACAGTTAGGTACTTGTCTGACACGACGCAGAGTCGATGGGCCAAAGGACCTTTTTTCTGACTAATAGTGGGAAGTGATGATTGTTGGTAGAGCAGGGAAGGCCACTAGAAAATTTAAAAACTACTTAAATGTACGCAATAAAGGATAGGAAATTAGGCCTATGGATGGGAACATGAAGTACAAAAATGGAAGGCTCAGGAATGCAGTATCATTTCAGACAGTGGGTCTGGGAGTGGACATGCCTCTAGCCAATGTGACTCCAGGACGGTGCGTTGCCTCCCTGGTGCCAGGGTATAGGATGTCAGTGAACGGCTGCAGGGCATCCTGAAGGGGGAGGGTGGTAAGGCAGAGGTTATGGTATATGTTGGGACCAATGACATAGGTAGAAAGAGGGATGAAGTCTTGTATCAAGAATTCAGTGAGTTAGGCAGTAGACTAAAAAGCAAGACCTCTCGGGTTGTAATCTCTGGAATACTCCCAGTGCCACGTGCTAGCAAACTCAGGAATAGGAGAATAGCGCAGATGAACACGTGGCTTAAGAGTTGGTGCAGGAGGGAGGGTTTTAGATTCCTGGGTCATTGGGATCATCTCTGGGGAAGGTGGGACATGTACAAGCGGGACAGTCTCCATCTGAACCAGAGTGGGACTAACATCCTTGCGGGCGGATTTGTTAGTGCTGTTGGGAAGAGTTTAAACTAATTTGGCAGGGGGAGGGGACACAGAATGTTAGCAGAATAGGGACACATCATAATACAGTAAAACAATCAAGTCAGAGGGAGTACAGCTGCATTAAGTTTGAAGGGAGTAAGGCAAGGCTGGATGGCCTCTACTTTAATGCCAGGAGTATTACAGGTACAACGGATGAGTTAAGGGTGAGGATTGACAGGTGGAATTGAGATATAGTAGACATCACTGAGACGTGGTTGAGGGAGGGGCATGATTGGCAGCTCAACATTCCAGGATATAGAATCTTCAGGTGAGACAGGGGAGGTGGTAAAAGAGGAGGCAATGCATTATTAGTTAAGGAGTCAGTTAATGCAATAAGGGGAGATGATATCTTGGAGGGGGCATCGAATGAAGCTTTGTGGATAGAGCTTAGGAATAAAAAAGGGGCAGCCACATTGTTAGGTGTTTATTATAGACCCCCAGATAGTTAGCGGGAAATTGAGGTGCAAATATGTGCACAATTTGTGGAGGTGTGTAAAAACAATAATAGGGTAATTGTATTAGGTGATTTCAACTTTCCCAACATTAATTGGAATAGACATAGTGTTAAGGGCTAGGATGAAGTAGATTTCTTGAAATGTGTCCAGGATAACTTTTTAGGTCAATATGTAGAGGGTCCAACAAGGGACAGTGCAGTGCTAGATCTAATTCTGGGGAAAGAAGCCGGACAGGTGGCTGAGGTGGTGGTGGGGGAGCATTTTAGCAATAGTGACCACAACATGGTACAGTTTAAGTTTGTTATGGACAAAGAAATAGACAAGTTGCAAAAAATGTTTTGGATTGGGGGAAGAGCAGATTTTAGTAAAATAAGGCAGGATCTGGGCAAGGTAGACTGGGAACAGCTACTTGGGAAATCTACAGAGGAGCAGTGGGGGGTGTTCAAAAAGGAAAAGGGGAGGGTAGAGGCTCAACATGTTCCCTCCAGGGTGATAGGAAGGAGTAACAAGCCCAGAGAACCATGGAGGACCAGTGATATTCAGGTTACGATGAGAAGGAACAGAGAGGCTTTTAGCAGGTACAAGGGAAGCAAATCAGCAGAGGCATTAGTGGAGTACAGAAAGTGCAGGGCTGAGCTTAAGAAAGCAATTTGGAGAGCAAAGAGGGGAAATGAGAAAGCTCTGGCTGGTAAAGTAGGGAAAATCCCAAAATATTCTATAAGTATATCAATGGGAAGAGGATAACCAGGGAAAGAGTAGGGCCCATAAGGGACCAAGGAGGCAATCTATGGGTGGAGCCACAAGACATCACCAGAGTGTTGAACAAATATTTCACATCTGTCTTCACCCAAGAGAATGAGGATGAAGGTATCGAACTCAGGGAGAGACACTGTGAGGTTCTTAAGCAAATTGATATAGGAGTGACAAGGTATTGGAGGTGTTGGCAGGCTTAAAAGTGGACAAATCACCAGGTCCAGATGATTTGTGTCCCAGACTGCTGAGGGAGGCAAGGGAGGAGATCACAGGGACTCTGAGCCAAATTTTTAATTCCTCTCTGGCCATGGTAGGAGGTGCCAGAGGACTGGAGAACAGCTAATGTGGTTCCGCTATTTAAGAAGGGTTGTGGAGATAAGCCAGGGAAGTCTCACGTCAGTGGTAGTGCAACTATTGGAGAACATCCTGAAAGGAGAGTATCTATCTCCACTTGGAGAGGCAGGGTTTGATCAGGGATAGTCAGCATGGTTTTTCCAGAGGCAGGTCATGCCCAACAAATTTGATTGAATTTTTTGAGGAGGTGACCAGGTGTGTAGATGAGGGTAGTGCAGTTGATGTAGTTTATATGGATTTCAGCAAAGCCTTTGTGAGGCCACAGCTGGAGTACTGTGTGCAGTTCCGCATGAGAAACTTATAAAGAAGGCAAATGCACGTGGTAATTTGATACGGTGGATTCAAAATTGGTTTAGTTGTAGGAGACAGAGGGTGATGACAGAAGGATGCTTTAGTGACTGGAAGCCCGTGTCCAGTGGCGTACCACAGGGATCTGTGCTGGGTCCCCTATTATTTATCATCTATATAAACGACAGAGGACTATGTGGAGGGTAGGTTTAGGAAGTTTGGGGATGACACAAAGATTAGCTGGGTGGTTAACAGTGAGGTTGAGTGTCTTAGGCTACAGGAAGATAATAGACGGGATGGTCAAATGGTCAAATGGTCAGATAAGTGGCAGATGGAATTTAACCCTGAAGTGAGGTGATACACTTTGGAAGAAGTAATTTGACAAGGAAGTATTCAATGAACAGCATGACACTAGGAAATTCTGAGGAACAAAGGGACCTTAGTGTGTGTGTCCATAGATCTCTGAAGGCAGAGGGGCATCTAAGTGGGGTGGTGAAAAAAAGCATATGGGACACTTGCCTTTATCGATCGAGGCATAGATTACAAAAATAGGGAGGTCATGTTGGAGTTGTATAGAACCTTGGTGAGGCCACAGCTGGAGTACTGTGTGCAGTTCTGGTCGCCACATTATAGGAAGGATGTGATTGCACTGGAGAGGGTGCAGGGGAGATTCACCAGGATGTTGCCTGGGATGAAACGTTTAAGTTATGAAGAGAGGTTGGATAGACTTGGGTTGTTTTCGTTGGAGCAGAGAAGACTGAGGGGTGACCTGATCAAGGTGTACAAGATTATGAGGGGCATGGACAGGGTGGATAGGGAGCAGCTGTTCCCCTTGGTTGAAGGGTCAATCACAAGGGGACATAAGTTCAAGATGAGGGGCAGGAGGTTTAGGGGGGATGTGAGGAAAAGCTTTTTTACCCAGAGGGTGGTGATGGTCTGGAATACACTGCCTGGGAGGGTGGTGGAGGCGGGTTGCCTCACATCCTTTAAAAAGTACCTGGATGAGCACTTGGCACGTCATAACATTCGAGGCTATGGGCCAAGTGCTGGTAAATGGGATTAGGTAGGTAGGTCAGGTGTTTCTCACGTGTCGGTGCAGACTTGATGGGCCAAAGGGCCTCTTCTGCACTGTGAGATTCTGTAATTCTGTGATGCCAAACAGTAAGAACTACATAGTTGGAAAGAATTTGGGATATACAGAGGTGCCAGAGAGGGGATAACCAGCTCTGTCTCACAAATGGATATGCACTGAAAAGGTGCTTCCTGATGGGACTTATAAAGCTAAAGCCACGCTCGGGGCACAAGGGTGAAGAAAAATTGGATGATAGGGATACAAGAGTAGATTCACCTATGGCAGGAAAAAGTTATGCTGAAGATCTTTTTAGCTCTAATAGCTACGAATGCTTGGGACTGTTATTCCATTGACATTAAAAGCTGCCTTTTTGCAGGGGCAGCAACTTCAAAAGGGAAGTTTTTCTCCATCTATTGAGAGGCACCAAACACAGAAGGGACTCTCTGGAAGCTAAATAAATGCATATACGGTTTAAATGATGTCCCCAGAGTTTGGTATTTCTCAGTGAGGTCAGTTTTGTTAAAGTTGTGTTGTCTTCAGTTGGAAGCAGACCCAGCAATGTTTTATTGGCTAAATGAAGGTAAACTTGCAGGCATCATTATGATGCATGTAGATGATTTATTTTTTGTGGGGTGGTAGTAGCGAATTTGAAACTTTTGTTATTAATGGGCTGAGAAAGGAATTCAAAATTGGAAGTCCAGCTTCTGGTGCGTTTCAGTACGTTGGATTAGAAATCAGGCAGAGCAGATCACACGTCCTTTTACATCAGCAATCTGGCTTAGAGAATGTCAATCCCATTGCAGTTAGTCATGGCAGAGCCTCTCAAAAAGATACAGCGGCTCCTGAAATGGAAAAAGACGAACTCTGGAGTCTAATTGGGCAACTCAATTGGCTGTGCAAGCAAACCAGGCCGGACATCAGTTTAGGCATTTAGGGATTGGGTGCTGAAATGAATGATTCCAATGTTGAAGAAATCATTCGAGCAAACAAAACATTGACAAAAATAAAAATAGAGCATTGTGTTTTTGAAATTCCCATCTTTGGGTGAAGTTAGAGAAATGAAACTTGAAAAAAACTGAAACTGTTAAGTGGCATGTCTTATGCAAATCTGTGATGGATTGAGTGCAGGAGGATTTATAATATTTCTTATGGAGGGGGAGAAAGGTAAATGTTACCCTTTAGCGTGGGAACCTTAAAAGATACAAAGAATTGTAAAAAGTACATTGGCAGCGGAGACTCTTGCCTTTGTTGAAGCAGTAAATATAGCAGTCTATATCGAAGATACTGGCAGAAATGTTAAATGGAAAAGGGTGTTTGGGAATGGTACCTATCGAATGTCTTTTTGATAACAAGTCACCTGGGGGAAAATGTTCACTATGAAGTGCATTAATAAAGAGATTGCAAATTGACATTGCAAGCTTCAAACAGATGCTAGAGAATAAAGAGAGTGCCAAGATCAAATAGATTGATAGCAACTATCAATTGTCTGTTTCACAAGAGGAGTGAGCTCCAAAGGACAAAAAGGAAAGCAATTGAACTACTTAACAACCTAAGTACCCATTTGGATGTACAAAAGGGAAAACAGGGAAGGCAAGCTCTCTAGAGTTTTATGCACCAGAATTAAAACTATCTGAAGGACTCAGTCTTGGTCTCTCTCCATTGCCGAACAGGAGTTGGAGCTTAACATCTATGTCCCTTTGTAGCCTCCTCATGTCCTCTTCACAATTTCCATTCCTACCTAAGTTTGTGGCATCAGCAAATTTCACAACCATTCCTTCAGTCCCTTCATCCAAATCATTTATATAAATTGTAAAAAGAAAATTGAGACCCCAATTTTCCCTGGGGCACACCACTGGTCACATCCTGCCAACCAGAAAATGACCCATTTATGCCAACTCTGCTTCCTGTTACATGGCCAATCTCCTGTCCATGCCAATACATTACTTCCTACACCATGAGCTTTTATTTTCTGCAATAACCTTTGATGTGGCACTTTTATCAAACACCTGGATTTTCAGATTGAACTACACAACTTTCAAACTTCATGAAAATTCTATCATTATTGCTCACTCTTCTGTAAAGGCTCCTTTACAACTAGATTATTAATTATCCCTTTCTCAATAGGAGGTCTACTAGTAACCCAGAGACCCAGGGTAATGCTCTGAGGACCCAGGCAGATGGTGGAATTTGAATTCAATAAAAATCTGATGATGACCATGAAACCATAGTTTGGTTCACTAATGTCCTTTAGGAAAGGAAATCTGCTGTCCTTACCTGGCCAATGTGGTTGACTCAAATGCCCTCTGAACAGGGCAATTAGGGATGGGATGGGCAATAAATGCTGGCCTAGCCCGTGACATACCTATATCCCACGGGTGAATATTTTTTTTTTAAAAAGTTGGTCCCTCAACGTAACTGTTTTAGAATACCATCTCCCATCATTCCAGGAATTCGTCCTCCTCCACATTAGTGCTCATTAGGTTTACCCAGTCTATGTAGATTAAAGTCCCCCATGATTACTGTATCACCTTTATTCCATGCACTAATTTTATGATTTGTACTGTTCCCTACATTACTAGTACTATTTGGTGGCCTATAAACACCTACCAAAGGTTACTGCCTCTTGTTGTTTATGAGCTCCACCCAAACATTCTACATCTTCTGATCCTCTCACTAATGTACTGATTCCATCCTTTAACAGTGCAACCCCACCTCCTTTTCCTTTTTACCTATCCTTCCTAAATGCCGAATACCCTTGAATTTTCAGTGCCCAGTCTTGGTCACCTTGCAGCCATGGCTCCGTAATGGCAATGAGCTCATACCTGTTCACTTCTGTTTGTCGACAATTCCTCTATCTTTACATTCTTATGTAGGACGTTAGTGAACCAAATGGGTTTTATTGACAATTGCTGATAGTGCCATAAGACTATTACTGAGGCTAAGTTTTAGATTTTCATTAGTTATGAATTAGGAGTAGGCCATTCGGCCCCTCAAGCCTGCCCCACCAATTTGATTGTAACCTCAACCCCACATTCCCACCTATTCCTGATAACTTGTCACCCCACCTTGCTCATCAAGAATCTATCTACCTCTACCTTAAAGATATTCAAAAATGCTGTTTCCACCTGTCTATATCCCTTTGCAGCCTCCTTACGTCCTCTTCACAAATTACTTTCCTACTGATCTTTGTCTCATCGGCAAATTTAGCAACCATTGTCCCTTCATCCAAGTCATTTATATAGATTGTAAAAAATTGAGACCCCAGCACTGATCTCTATAGCACATCAATTGTTACATCCTGCCAACCTGAAAAAGACCCATTTATGCCTAATGTTTCCTGTTAGCCAGTCAATCTTCTGTCCATACTAATATGTTACCTCCCTATTTATTTTGTTTTCCACAGTAACCGTTGTGGCACCTTATCAAATGCCTTCAGGAAATCTAAATACTGTACATCCACTGGTTCCCCTTTATCCATATCACAGCACATGTTGCCTTGAAAGAACTCCAATAAGTTGGTTAAACATTATTTCCCTCTCTCAAAACAATGCTGACTCAGCCTGATTACCTTGAACTTTTCTAAGTGCCCTGCTATAACAACTTTAACAATAGTTTCTAACATTTTCCCAATGACAGATGTTAAGCTAACCGGCCTGTAATTTGTTAATTAAGTTAGTTAATTTAATTTAAGTTCTACCAGCTGTTGTGGTGGAATTTGCTCCTATGTCCCCAGGGCATTAGCCTGGATCTCTGTTTTATTAGTCCAGTGATGTTACCACCATGCCACTGTCTACCCATTTAGTCATGTATTTAGTATACGATCTGTCTGAACTGAGTAACAAGTACAGATCATGGTTGAATCCATCCACAAAGACTTCCTACCTTCAGGACTGCTAACCTCTTCTGGAACATTCTCTTTATTTTTATCCTATCCAATATCACTATTTGTCACACCTTTATTCCTACGTTAGCAACTCCTTTCCCTAGTGAAAGAACATCAATGCACCTTGTTATGCTGTAAAAGCTGCTGCATTGTGAATCAATCTTCTCATACAAAGTATCAAATACAAATCTACAGAATATTTCACAAATGCGAAATACAAAAGACTCCAAATCAAATGGCTGGTTTTGCCATTTGGGAATTGAAGACAGAATACAACTTGAGGCACGCACCTGTAAACATAAGGCCCTCGCTCCTCCAGAACTGGTTTCTCGCCATTCAGAATCTCCTGTGGATTTTTGACCTCGAACAAATAGAGTGACATGTACAATGGTATAGGAATATCTCGCCACATGGTGTAGGCCAGACCACTATCAGGATCAATCTGAACTTTCTGTACACAATAAGGATATAAAAATTTGATTCAGATAAAATGGAAAACTAGTCAAATTAAATTACAAAAGTTAGCATCTTCTCAAAAGGCCTCAAATCAACGTTAATTTTCCAATAATTATCAACCATATCAATGTATCCATGTTAAGAACATAGGAACAGGAGTAGGCTATGGAGCCTGCCCTGCCATTCAATATGATGGCTGATCAATCACTTCAATGCCTCCTCTACCCCTCTCACTATCCCCAAATCCCTTTGACAGATTTCTAAATACCAATGTCAATCTCTGTTTTAAACATACTCACTGACTGAGCTTCCATAGCCCTCTAGGGTAGCGAATTCCAAAGATTCACAACCCTCTGAGTAAAAAAGAATTCTCATCTTGGTCCTAAGTGGATCCCCCCTTGTTTTGAAATTGGGTCCCCTGGTTCTAGATACCCCAACCAGGGGAAAACATCTCACCTGTATCTACCCTGTCTAGTCCTTTCAATGAGATCTCCTCTCATTCTTCAAAATTATTAGAAATCAGGCCCAGTTTCCCCAAACTCTCGAGACATCCCTGGAATAAGTCTGGTGAACCTTCATTACACTCCCTCTATGTCAATAATATCCTTTGAGGTATCCAGGTGTGGTCTAATCAGCTTCTATACAATTGAAGCAAGACCTCACTACTCCTGCACTCAAATCCTCTTGCGATAAAGGCTAACATTCCATTAGCTTCCTCATTGCCTGCTGCACTGCATGTTAGCTTATTGGTGACTTATTGACAAGGACACCTAAGTCCCTTTGTACATCTACACTTTCTAATCTTTTACCATTTAGGAAATACTCAGCACATCTGTTCCTTCTGCCAAAGTGGATAACCTCACATTTTCCACATCCCTTCGATCTGCCATGTTCTTGCCCACTCTTAAGTCTGTCCAAATCCTCTTGTAGCTGCTTTACATCTTCCTCACAACACACATTCCAGCCTAGCTTTGTATCATCTGCAAACTTGGGAATATTGCATTTGGTCCCCACATTCAAATCATTGATATGTATTGTGAACAGCTGGGGCCCAAGTACTGATCCCTGTGGTACCCCACTAGTCACAGCCTGCCAACGTGAGAATAACACATTTATGCCTATTGTTTTCTGCCTGTTAGCCAATCCTTAATCCATGCCAGTATACTACCTCCTATCCCATGTACTTTTACTTTGCTAATCAACCTCCTGTAGGGAACTTTATCAAAAGCCTTCTGAAAATCCAAGTATACTACATCCACTGACTCCCCTTTGTCAATTCTGTTAGTGACATCTTCACAAAAAAACTCCAACAGGTCTGTCAAACATCATTTTCTATTCATAAATCCATATTGCTTCTGGCCAATCAAATCATTATCCAAGTGTCCACTTATCACATCCTTAAAAATAGATTCTAGCATTTTCCCTACTAATGTAAGGCTAATAGGTCTGTAGTTTCCTGTTTTTTCTCTCCCTCCCCTCTTAAATAGTGGGGTGAAATTTGCTACTTTCCGGTCTGCAGAAACCACTCCAGAATCTATAGAATTTTGGAAGATAATCACCAATGCATCCACTATCTCTATGGCAACCTCTTTCAACACATGGATCATCAGGTCCCAGGGACTTATCAACCTTCAATCCCATTAATTTCTCCAATACAACCTTCTTACTTATAGTAATTTCCTTCAACTCCTCATTCTCCTTAGTCCCTTGGATAATTCTGGGAGATTTCCTGTCTCTTCCTCAGTGAAACAGACACAAAGTAATCATGTAGATTCTCTATCATTTCTCTGTTCCCCATTATGAATCCTCCTGATTCTGCCTGTAATGGATTCACATTTGTTTCAGCGAAACACTTCCTTTTTACATACATATAAAAGCTTTTACAGTCTTTTTTTTTGGCTGGTTTACATTCAGTCTATTCTCCCTTTATCAGCTTCTTGGTCCTCTTTTGCTGTATTCTAAAACCCTCCCAATTGTCAGGTTTGCTTTCATTTCCGGCAACTTTTATAGGCCTTTTCTTTGAATCTTATACAATCCTTAACTAACTTTGTTAGCCATGGTTGACTGACTTTTCTTTTTGGGTTTTTGTGTCTTAAAAGAATGTATAATTGCTGTAAATTATGTCATAATTCTTTAAAGACTATCCATTGTCTATGTACCTTCATACCTTTTAATGTAATTTCCAATCCACCTCAGCCAATTTTCCCCTCAGTTTCCTTTTTTAAATTTAACACCGTGGCTTCAGATTGAACTACCTCACTTTCAAATACAATGCAAAATTCTATCATCCCTAACAAAGATTGTTAATTAGCCCTTTTTGTTACATAATACTAGATGTAAAATAGCCAGCTCTCTAGTTGTTTTCTCAAAATATGCTCTAGAAAACCATCCCTAACGCTCCAGAAACTTGTCTTCCCCAGTATTAGTGTTCATTAGGTTTACCCAGTCTATATGTAGGTTGAATGATGACTGTGTTACCCATACTACATGCTTCTCTCATCTCCTGATTAATACCAGGATTAAAAACAAAATACTGCAGATGCTGGAAATCTGAAACAAAAGCAGAAAATGCTGGAAAAACTCAGCAGGTCTGACAGCATCTGTGGAGAGAGACACGAGTTAATGTTTCGAGTCTGTATGACCCTTATTCAGAAGGGTCACATTACCACCACTTTTGGTATAAACAACTGCTACCAACGTTTGCTGCCCATTGCTGTTTCTTAGCCCCGCCCAAACAGATTCCACATTTTGATCTTCCGATCCGAGATCCTGCCTGACTGATCCCATCCCTTATCAGCGCAACTCCACCGCCTTTTCCTTTTTGCCTGTGCTTCCTAAACGTTGAATATTCAGTTCAGTCTTGGTCACTGTTGTAGGTTGAATAACCAGAAAACCCCAACTGAATTATCCTAACATTTCTCATCCAGGCCATATCGACATTTACATTCCACATAAGCAGCTAGTCCTCATCACATTTACCTGCCCTGCTTCCATATCCTTTTATAACCCTTTTTCCTTAACCTACTTATTCAACCTAACTTTGAATGTTATCAACAGCTGTTTTTTTGCTAAATTGAAATTATTTCTCTGGATGTGAATGTTGCTGGCTAGGCCAGCATTAGTTGCTTATCTCTAATTGCACCTAAGATGGTGGTGAGCTGTCGCCTTGAACTGAACATGTGCAGAGTGCAAAAGCGGATCCTGTGCACCGTCTCTCGTGGAGTTACAGAAGTTGAAGCCCCACCTGGTGGCCTACATTGTGCCTCCAGCCACTTCTGCTGCAACTCCCAGTGCTCCAGGTTCAGGAAATTCTCAATGCTCTCAAAGGGTGACAGCAGTATGGAGTTACACATTCAAGCCAATAGCCAAGTGGACAGTATGCTAAACAAGGCAAAAACTCAGATTGTAAGTTTATTCTCAGATCCCTCATCCCTGTCCACAATCTGTCTAAACTAGCTACATCCATCCCTTGGTCAAATACGCTATGGCTGTTGACACACTGGCCTCACACACGCACAAACTACTCACATCGAAAGAACACAGACATGTGCTGAAATTGATCTTAGGCCCTCAGTACCAGGTGTATGACAACACCCTTCATGTCACAAAGCTTGAAACTCTACACACAAGGAGTTAATATTTGTACCAAATTTGGAAAACCCATTCTGCTACCTCCCCAATTCCAGAACTGGTTACCCCCACCACACCCACAGCAATCAAGGCAACTTATGGGGTTGAATTTAATTGGACTCCTAAGATGCAGGATGGAAAGATATGGATGTAGCTCTAAAAATTACAAACATACGTATGTATTAGGAGGAGTAGGCCACGCAACCTTCGAGCCTGCTCAGCCATTCAGTAAGCTCATGGCTGATCCAATTGCAACCTCAAACCTACATTCCCACCCACTCCTGATAACCTGTCACCCCCTTGCTTATCTAGGATCTATCTACCTCAGCCTTAAGAAATTTTCAAAGACACAGCTTCCACTGCCTTTTGAAAGAGTTCCAAATATTCATCCCTCAGAAAAAATTTCTGTCCTAAATGGATGACCCCTTCTTTTTAAAAAGAGTGGTCCCTGGTAATATATTCTCCCAAGAAGAAACATTCTCTTCACATCAACTATGTAAAGTCCCTGCAGGATCTTATGTTTCAATCAAGCTGCCTCTTACTCTTCTAAACTCCAGCAGATACAAGTCTAGACTTTCCTCATAAGACAACCTGCCCATTCCAAGTATTAGTCTAGTAAAGCTTCCCTGAACTGTTTCCAATGCTTTAACACCTCTCCTTTAAATGAGACCAGTACTGTACACATTACTCCAGATGTGGTCTCACCAATGCCCTGTACAACTGAAGCATAACCTCCCTACTTTTATAATAAATTCCCCTCACAATAAATGATAACATTCTATTAACTTTCCTAATTACCTGCTGTACCTGCATACTAACCTTTTGTGATTCATGCATTAGGACCCCTAGATCCCTTTGCATCACAAAGCTCTGCAATCTCTCACCATTTAGATGATTTTTTTTTACTCTTCCTGCCAAAATGGACAACAATAACCTTTGATATAGCACTTTATCAAATGCCTTCAGGAAACATAAATACAATTCATCCACTGGTTCCGCTTTATCTGCAGCACATATTACTACTTAAAAGAACTCCAATAGATTGGTTAAACCTGATTTCCCTCTCTCAAAACCATGTTGACTCTACCTGATTACCTTGACTTCGTCCAAGTGCCCTGCTATAATGTCTTTAATAACTAACATTTTCCCTATGACGTGTTAAGCTAACTGGCCTGTAGTTTCCTGCTTTCTGTATTACTGTTTTTGAATAAAGGAGTTACTTTTTTCCATTTTCCAATCTAATTGAACCTTCCCTGAATCTAGGGAATTTTGGAAAATTAAAACCAATGCATCAACTATCTCACTGGACACTTCCTTTAAGGATGAAGTCCATCAGGACCTGAGAATTTGTCAGCCTGCAGCTCCAACAATCTTGTCCTAACCCTAAACAAAAACAGAATTACCTGGAAAAACTCAGCAGGTCTGGCAGCATCGGCGGAGAAGAAAAGAGTTGACGTTTCGAGTCCTCATGACCCTAGTTCTGTCGAAGGGTCATGAGGACTCGAAACGTCAACTCTTTTCTTCTCCGCCGATGCTGCCAGACCTGCTGAGTTTTTCCAGGTAATTCTGTTTTTGTTTTGGATTTCCAGCATCCGCAGTTTTTTTGTTTTTGTCCTAACCCTGGTGATTGTAATTTTCCTGAGTTCCTCCCTCCCTTCCATTTCCTGATTTACAGATTTCTGGGAGGCTGTTTCTATCCTCTATAGGGAAGCCCAATGCAAAATACTGGTTCAATTCATCTTCCATCTCCTTATTTTCCATCATTAATTTCCAGACTCACTTTCTTTAGGACCAATGCTCACTCTGCGTTAACCCTTTTCTTTTTTAAATATCTATAGAAACTCTTACTATCTGTCTTTATATTTCTAGCTTTCATTTGTACTCTTAAATTTTCCTTCCTTATCAATCTTGGTCATTTTTGGCTGTTTTTTATGTTCTGTCCAATTTTCTGACCTGCCCATCTTTGTGCAATTATAATCTTTCTCTTTCACAGTGCAGAAGAGGCCCTTCGGCCCATCGAGTCTGCACTGACACGTGAGAAACACCTGACCTACCTACCTATTCCCATTTACCAGCACTTGGCCCATAGCCTTGAATGTTATGATGTGCCAAGTGCTCATCCAGGTACTTTTTAAAGGATGTGAGGCAACCCGCCTCCACCACCCTCCCAGGCAGCGCATTCCAAACTGTCACCACCCTCTGGGTAAAAAAGTTTTTCCTCACATCCCCCCTAAACCTCCTGCCCCTCACCTTGAACTTATGTCCCCTTGTGACTGACCCTTCAACCAAGGGGAACAGCTGCTCCCTATCCACCCTGTCCATGCCCCTCATAATCTTGTACTCCTCGATCAGGTCGCCCCTCAGTCTTCTCTGCTCCAATGAAAACAACCCAAGTCTATCCAACCTCTCTTCATAACTTAAATGTTTCATTCCAGGCAACATCCTGGTGAATCTCCTCTGCACCCTCTCCAGTGCAATCACATCCTTCTTATAATGTGGCGACCAGAACTGCACACAGTACTCCAGCTGTGGCCTCACCAAGGTTCTATACAACTCCAACATGACTCCCTACTTTTGTAATCTATGCCTTGATTGATAAAGGCAAGTGTCCCATTTGCCCTTTTCACCACCCCACTAACATGCCCCTCCTCCTTCAGAGATCTATGGACATACACTCCGAGGTCCCTTTGTTCCTCAGAACTTCCTAGTGCCATGCCGTTCATTGGAAGGAGTAATTTGACAAGGAAGTATTCAAAGTGTATCACCTCACACTTTTCAGGGTTAAACTCCATCTTACCTGCCCATTTGACCATCCCATCTATATCTTCCTGTAGCCCAAGACACTCAACCTCACTGTTAACCACCCGACCAATCTTTGTGTCATCTGCAAACTTACTAATCCTACCCCCCACATAGTCATCTATGTTGTTTATACAAATGACAAATAATAGGGGACCCAGCACAGATCCCTGTAGTATGCCACTGGACACTGGCTTCCAGTCACTAAAGCATCCTTCTGTCATCACCCTCTGTCTCCTACAACTAAGCCAATTTTGAATCCACCTTATCAAATTACCCTGTATCCCATGTGCATTTGCCTTCTTTATAAGTCTCCCATGTGGGACCTTGTCAAAGGCTTTGCTGAAATCCATATAAAGATACTATCTTTAATTTTTTTTTTTAAGTTATTTTCCAAACACCGATGGTAGGTCCTCTCCTTGGAATTTTTCTTTTTTGATTTGAATTTATCTTATGTGCGCTGAAATATCCCCTTAAATGTCTGCCTCTGCATCTCTATTGACCTATCCTTAACCTGATTTGCCTGGTCACTCTAACCAGCTGTGCTTTTAAACAGGCTCCCATTATCTCTTCCTTTATAGTCTGTCCTACTCTGCGGTTACTGTTAGGAGCCTGTACACCAATCCAAGGGCAGAATCTTTTGTTTGGCGAGCAAGGGCGGGGCATGCTCACCAACGTGTAAAATGACGCAGGGCGATGTCACCCGTGCATCCTGATGTCACCCCACGTCATTTAGATTTTCAGGTCTTGTCAATGGCCTATTAAGGCCATTAAAAAACTAACTAAAATAATTAATGGACCTGCCCGTCCAACCTTAAGGCTGGTGGGCAGGCTGGGAGCCCTGGCGGACTTCTGGAAAAGCATCAAAACTCATCCACAGGCCGGATGAGGTTTCATGAGGATTTAAAAATCTCTGAATATTTCAAAATAAAAGTTATGACCTGACCCAACTCATGACTGTGTCACATGAGGGGACATGGCAGCAAAATCTTTTTCTCGTGTTTATTTGAAGTTTCAAATTGGAGCTGGTCTCCAAGGCAGCACTTTGCCTCAGGGAGATCTCTGTGCTCTTTTACACACTCCCAGCGGAGGGAATACACCCCGCCCCACATCCCTGCCCCCACCCCCCCACAACATTCCCCCCCCCACCCCCCACCCCCGCCTTTATTGTTCAGGTCCCAACCTGTCATCCTGTAGTCATGTCTCTCTAATGGCTATCAGATCCTACTTATTTATTTCTATTTGAGCTCTCAGTTCATCTGCTTTATTTTGAATGCTACATGCATTCAGACAGAGCTTTAGTTTTGTCCTCATTATTTTCTTTGTAATCTCTAGCCTTATCTGTTGATCTTATACTCAGGAAGGGATAGAGTACAAATCTGTCAGTCTCTATCATTCCTCACATTAATACATTTCTCCCATCTTTTCTCGACTCTTTGATTGACCACATCTTCCCAAATTTGATCCATTGCTACACTACTTAGTTTAAAATCCTCTACTTCCCTAGTTATGCAGTTTGCAAGAACACTGGTCCAGCGTGGTTCAGGTGTAGACTGTCCCAACAGTGCAGCCCCCACTTTAATCCCCTACTGGTGCCAGTGCTCCACAAACTGGAACCCACCTCCCCCATACCAGTCTTTGAGCAATGATTCATCTCCCTAATTTTACATATGTCCCCTATGTCAATTTGAGGTCCTGCTCGCAAATCAGTATTCCATTTTGGAGGCTGAGGACACTGGTTCCTCTAGGGAGTGTGGACAGAGCCAAGCTTCTGGTACCACAAGCAGCCTGTCTGTACAGGAGGGGAGGAAGGGAGGAAGAGCAATAGTAATAGGGGATTCTATAGTCAGGGGAACAGATAGGCGCTACTGTGGCCGTCAACGTGACATCAGGATGGTGTGTTGCCTCCCTGGTGCCAGGGTCCAGGATGTTACTGAACGGCTGCAGGGCATCCTGAAGGGGGAGGGTGATAAGGCAGAGGTCGTAGTACATGTTGGTACCAATGACATAGGTAGAAAGAGGGATGAGGTCTTGCATCAAGAATTCAGGGAGTTAGACAGTAGACTAAAAAGCAAGACCTCTCGGGTTGTAATCTCTGGATTACTCCCAGTGCCACGTGCTAGCGAGCTCAGAAATAGGAGAATAGCGCAGATGAATATGTGGCTTAAGAGTTGGTGCAGGAGGGGGGGTTGGTGTGGGCGGGTTTGCTACTGCTGTTGGGAAGAGTTAAACTAATTCGGCAGGGGGGGGACACAGAATGTTAGCAGAATAGGGACACATTATATTACAGTAAAACAATCAAGTCAGAGGGAGTACAGCTGCATTAAGTTTGAAGGGAGTAAGGCAAGACTGGATGGCCTCTACTTTAATGCCAGGAATATTACAGGTAAAACGGATGAGTTAAGGGTGAGGATTAACATGCAGAATTGTGATATAGTAGCCATCGCTGAGATGTGGTTGAGGGAGAGGCAGAACTGGCAGCTCAACATTCTGGGATATAGAATCTTCAGGCAAGACAGGGGAGGGGGTAAAAGAGAAGGAGGCATTGCATTATTAGTTAAGGAGTCAGTTACTGCAATAAGGAGAGATGATATCTTGGAGGGGGCATTGTGGGTAGAATTTAGGAATAAAAAAGGGGCAGTCACATTGTTAGGTATTTATTATAGACCCCCAGATACTCAGCAGGAAATTGAGGTGCAAATATTTGTACAATTTGCAGAGGTGTGTAAAAACAATAATAGGGTAATTATATTAGGTGATTTCAACTTTCCCAACATTAATTGGAATAGACATAGTGTTAAGGGCTTGGATGGAGTGTATTTCTTGAAATGTGTACAGGAAAACTTTTTAGGTCAATATGTAGAGGGTCCAACAAGGGAAGGCGCATTGCTGGCCTAATTCTGGGGAATGAAGCCAGACAGGTGGCTGAGGTGGTGGTGGGGGAGCATTTTAGCAATAGCGACCACAACATGGTACAGTTTAAGTTTGTTATGGACAAAGAAATAGACAAGTTGCAAAAAAATGTTTTGGATTGGGGGAGAGTGGGTTTTAGTAAAATAAGGCAGGATCTGGCCAAGGTAGACTGGGAACAGCTACTTGTGGGGAAATCTACAGAGGAGCAGCGGGGGGTGTTCAAAAAGGAAATGGGGAGGGTACAGGCTCAATATGTTCCCTCTAGGGTGATAGGAAGGAGTAACAAGCCCAGAGAACCATGGGTGACCAGTGATATTCAGGTTATGATGAGAAGGAAAAGAGAGGCTTTTAGCAGGTACAAGGGAAGCAAATCAGTGGAGCCATTAGTGGAGTATAGATAGTGCAGGGTGGAGCTTAAGAAAGCCATTAGGAGAGCAAAGAGGGGATATGAGAAAGCTCTGGCTGGTAAAAGTAGGGAAAATCCCAAGATATTCTATAAGTATATCAATGGGAAGAGGATAACCAGGGAAAGAGTAGGGCCCATAAGGGACCACGGGGGCAATCTATGGATGGAGCCAGAGGACATTGCTTGAGTGTTAAATGAATACTTCACATCCGTCTTCACCCGAAGGTATCGAACTCGGGGAGAGAGACTGCAACCTTCTTAAGCCAATTGATAAAGCGAATGACGAGGTATTGGATGTGTTGGCAGGCTTATAAGTGGACAAATCTCCAGGTCCAGATGATATGTGTCCCAGACTGCTGAGGGAGGCAAGGGGGGAGATCGCAGGGGCTCTGACCCAAATTTTTAATTCCCCTCTGGCCATGGGGGAGGTGCTAGAGGTCCAGAGAACAGCTAATGTGGTTCTGCAATTTAATAAGGGTTATAGAGATAAGCCAGGGAACTACAAGCCAGTGAGTCTCATGTCAGTGGTAGGGAAACTATTGGAGGAAATCCTGAAGGAGAGAATCTATCGCCATTTGGAGAGATCAGAGAAAGTCAGCATGGTTTTGTCAGAGGGCGAGGGGGGTCATGCCTAACAAATTTGATTGAATTTTTTGAGGAGGTGACCAGAGGTGTGTAGATGAGGGTAGTGCAGTTGATGTAGTCTATGTGGATTTCAACAAAGCCTTTAACAAGGTCCCACATGGGAGATTTATAACGAAGGCAAATGCACATGGGATACAGGGTAATTTGAGAAGGTGGATTCAAAATTGGCTTAGTTGTAGGAGACAGAGGGTGATGACAGAAGGATGCTTTAGTGGTTAGAAGCCAGTGTCCAGTGGTGTACCACAGGGATCTGTGCTGGGTCCCCTATTATTAGTCATTTATATAAATGACATAGATGACTATGTGGGGGGGTAGAATTTGTAGGATAATTTTGTGGATGACACAAAGATTGGCTGGGTGGTTAACAATGAGATTGAATGTCTTGGGCTACAGGAAGCTATAGATGGGATGGTCAAATGGGCAGGTAAGATGGAGTTTAACCCTGAAAAGTGTGAAGTGATACACTTTGGAAAGAGTAATTTGACAAGGAAGTATTCAATGAACGGCATGACACTAGGAAGTTCTGAGGAACAAAGGGACCTTGGTGTATGTGTCCATAGATCTCTGAAGGCGAAGGGGCATGTTAGTGGGGTGGTGAAAAAGGCATATGGGACACTTGCCTTTATCAATCGAGGCATAGATTACAAAAGTAGGGAGATCATGTTAGAGTTGTGTAGAACCTTGGTGAGGCCACAGCTGGAGTACTGTGTGCAGTTCTGGTCGCCACATTATAGGAAGGATGTGATTGTACTGGAGGGGGTGCAGAGGAGATTCACCAAGATATTGCCTAGGATGAAACATTTAAGTTATGAAGAGAGGTTGGATAGACTTGGGTTGTTTTCATTGGAGCAGAGAAGACTGAGGGGCGACCTGATCGAGGAGTACAAGATTATGAGGGGCATGGACAGGGAGCAGCTGTTCCCCTTAGTTGAAGGGTCAGTCACAAGGGGGCATAAGTTCAAGGTGAGGGGCAGGAGGTTTAGGAGGGATGTGAAGAAGAACTTTTTTACCCAGAGGGTGGTGACGATCTGGAATGCGCTGCCTGGGAGGGTGGTGGAGGTGGGTTGCCTCACATCCTTTAAAAAATACCTGGATGAGCACTTGGCACATAATAACATTCAAGGCTATGGGCCAAGTGCTGGTAAATGGGATTAGGCAGGTAGGTTAGGTGTTTCTCACGTGTCAATGCAGACTCGATGGTCCGAAGGGCCTCTTCTGCACTGTGAGATTCTGTGATTCTGTAAACATTAAGCTACTGTTCATATCCCGAGAACGAAACAGTATAAAATACAGTAAGTCCAGTTATAACAAGTGTTTTAAACAACCCCTGCGCAGAAGAGAGTTCTCAGTCACCTAAGAAACGAGGCAAATACCAATTTCTCAACTTGTAAACACTGAATATGCCAAAGTTACATCCTCTGGAAGCAACAACACACACACCTTAAACCAGCTTATTTCACCTAGTTCGGTCGAAGGGTCATGAGGACTTGAAACGTTAACTCTTTTCTTCTCCGCCGATGCTGCCAGACCTGCTGAGTTTTTCCAGGTGATTCTGTTTTTGTTTTGGATTTCCAGCATCCGCAGTTTTTTGTTTTTATTTATACAAGCAACTAGAGTTTGCCTTGATTCTGCACCTTATAAACTGGACCAAGAGCCCCAGTGATCCTGACGTTCATATATATTCGTGAAAGAGAAACATTTGCAGGGAAATGAGAATTTGAAATCAAAGTAATCCTAAATCCAAGAGAAATAGAGAGAGAGAGAGAGAGAGATCCGGCGGCCGGATAGCACACTCACCGCTGTCACCTGCTGCTTCACTATCTCTGGAACAGTAACGAGCAGCCCCACAGCGAACATCAGCAGCAAAACTCCAGCCAGTCCCAGACTCCTTGGCCGGACCTTCATATCATCCGGTTACTGAAAAAGGAGCAGAAACAACCTTTAATACGATAGCTGAACAACAAAAGGCTTTGTATCGTTTTAGGTTGACAAAGCCAATATGAACTGAGGCTTTGCTTCCGCACTTTATAAAACCTCCAAACTGGCACAAGTCCAAACCCAAAGGCACATTCTCCCTCAGTTTTCACCATCCTTATGCTCACAATGGATCAGATTAGACATATTTAGATCATGTGATATTTGATCACGTGACACTGCTCTTGACTCACATGACATTTAATTTCAGCGACATTTGCAGATTTAACCTGGGCTTGCTCTTCAGGGTTTATGTTGGCTCCCAGAATCAGGAGGTTTATATCAACTGATTCACTTGAACTTTTACATCAAAACCCAGCGCAAGTGACCGACCTGAATCAACCCGAGATCATAAACAGGGCAGCGGACCCGAAGTTTGGGGTTAATTTGTAAAACTTCTCTCTCCCAATCGCCCCTTTACTGGCTACTTGTTGTTCACAGTCACTGAATCTTTACAGTGCATAAGGAGGCTATTCGGCCCATCAAGTCTGCACTGGCTCTCTGAAAGAGCATTCCATCTAATCTCACTCAGAGTCTTAGAATTGTACAGCACAGAATCATGCCCTTCGGCCCATCATGTCTGTGCTGGCTGTAAAGCCCCTATCTATTCTAATCCCATTTTCCAGCACTTGGCCCATACCCCTGTGTGCTCTGGCATTTCAAGTGCTCATCTAAATACTTAAACGTTATGAGGGTTTCTGCCACTACCATCCCCTCAGGCAGTGTGTTCCAGATTCCAGCCACCCTCTGGGTGAAAAATTTTTCCTCAAATTCCCTCTAAACCTCCTGCCCCTTACCTTAAATCTATGCCCCCTGGTTATTGACACCTCCGCTAAGGGGAAAAGGTCCTTCCTGTCTACCCTATCTATGCCCCTCATAATTTTGTATACCTCTATCAGGTTCACCCACCCTCCCCCACCCCCAGCCTTCTCTGCTCTAAGGAAAACCACCCCAGCCTATACAGTCTCTTTTCATAGCTGAAATGCTCCAGCCCAGACAACATCCTGGTAAATCTCCTCTGCACCCTCTCCAGTGCAATCACATCCTTCCTATAGTGTGGCGGCCAGAACTGCATGCAGTGCTCCAGCTGTGGTCTAACACTCCCCTGCCTTATCCCTGTAACCTTGCACATTCTCTCTTTTCAGATAGCAACCCAATTCCCTATTGAATACCTCGATCGAACCTGCTTCCACCACCCTCTCAGGAAGTTTGTTCCAGACTCCAACCACCCTCTGGGTGAAAACATTTTCCTCACTTCACATTTACTCCTTTGCCAGTTATTTTGAAGCTGTGCCCTCTAGCTCTTTCTGTGTCACCCCCACTTGCCACATTGCTGCTGCTGCTCCCGGTTCTTTGGGGAATTACGGGTCCCCACCCCTAGCTCCTCCCCATTTAACTCCCAATCCTTGTATCCCCTCTATTCCCAGACTCCATCTCTTGACCAAGTGTTCACTCTCTTTTCCCCTCTCTTCCCAAACCTTAATTTGCCCAGTTTCCCAGGCAGAGAGTCATTATTACAGCACAGAAGGAAACCATTCAGCCCTTGGAGTCTATGTTAGGCCTTGGCAAAGTAATCGAGTTATTCCCATTCCCCTGCTCGATCCCTGTAGCCCTCCAAATTTATTTCACTCAATATATTATCCAATTTGCTTTTGAGATCATTCATTATCTTAAATTGCACCACTCTCATGGGCATTGAGTTCCAAGTCATTACCACTCGTTGTGTGAAAAAAAGTTCATCCTCACATTGCCCTCTCCCCTCCATCTATCGCTTAAAATGTTCAATCTGTGTCCCCCAGTACTTTTGCCATCAGCCAATAGGATCAGTTTTTCTTTCTCTACCTTACCTAATTCTGTCATTATCTTGTACACCTCTAAGAAATCTCCCCTCAATCTCCTTTGCCCCAAGGAGAAAAACCCCAACTTCTCCAACCTAACCTTGGAGCTAAAACCCTTTGTCTCTAAAACCATTCTGGTAAATCTCCTCTGCATCCTCTCAAGGACCCTCACAAAATTGGTTACAGCATTCTAGTTATGGACTAACCAGAGTTTTATACAAGTTCAGCAGAACTTAAAATCATAAGAAATAGGAGCAGAAGTAGGCCATTCAGCCCATTGAGCCTGCTGTGCTTTCAATAAGATCATGGCTGATCTAATTGTGGCCTTAACATCACTATCTTGCCTGTCCCCCATAACCCTTTTACACCCTATCTGTCTAACTCAGCCTTGAAAATTTTCAACGTTTCAGCCTCTACTAGTCTCTGTGGAAAATAATTCCAAAAATAACAACCCTCTGAGAAAAGAAATTCCTCTTTATCTCTCTCTTATGTGGGAGACCCTTTATCTTTAAGTTGTGTTCCTAGTTCTAAGTTCCCCCATGGGAAGGAACATCCTCTCAGCATCTACTCTATCAAGAAAAGAGTTGACGTTTCAAGTCCTCATGACCCTTCGACAGAACTTGAGTTCGAGTCCAAGAAAGAGTTGAAATATAAGCTGGTTTAAGGTGTGTTGGGGGGGCGGAGAGAGAGAGAGAGAGAGAGAGAGAGAAGTGGAGGGGGTTGGTGTGGTTGTAGGGACGAGCAAGCAGTGATAGAAGCAGATCATCAAAAGATGTCACCAACAACATCTTTTGATGATCTGCTTCTATCACTGCTTGTTTGTCCCTACAACCACACCAACCCCCTCCACTTCTCTCTCTCTCTCTCTCCCTCTGCACCCCCCCACACACCTTAAACCAGCTTATATTTCAACTCTTTCTTGGACTCGAACTCAAGTTCTGTCGAAGGGTCATGAGGACTCGAAACGTCAACTCTTTTCTTCTCCGCCGATGCTGCCAGACCTGCTGAGTTTTTCCAGGTAATTCTGTTTTTGTTTTGGATTTCTAGCATCCGCAGTTTTTTTGTTTTTATCTGCTCTATCAAGACCTGTTATACTCGATACCTCTTTCTATGAGTCCAAGATATCCTATGTTTTGCTAATTATTGTTTCAATATGCCCTATCACCTTCAAAGGTCAATGCACATGAACCCCCAGGTTGTCTCTGTCCCTGAACACTCTTTAGAGTTGTGTCAAAAGGTATATATTCCCCCTTGTATCAAAATTCATCACCTCACACACTTCTTTGATTTAAATTCCATCTGCCACTTGTTTGCCCTTTCTGTTAGTCTCCCTGTGTTCTGTTGCAGCTGATTGCTTTCACCTTCACTGTCTGAAGCACTTGCAAGTTTGGTACTATCGGCAAACGTTGAAATTTTTCTCTGTATTCCAATATCCAAGTCATTTACATATCAAAGAAAACAGTGGTCCTAGCACTGACCCTTGGGGACTGTCCAGTCTGAAAAGCCATCATTTACCAACATTTGCTGCTTCCTGTCCTTAAATGGTTTTTATCTAAGCTGACACTGATCCTCATATTTCTTGAGGGTCAATTTTGTTAACTAGCCTTTTATGCCATACTTTACCACTGAATACTTTCTTAAAATCTATATTTTTGTATTCATTCACAGAATGAATAGACATTATCCACTGCTTATCTTTCATTAAACTTCTCTTTTATTTCATCAAAAATTCAATTAGCCAAGCAGAATCTGCCTTTTACAAATTTGTGCTAATTCTCCTTAATTAACTCCAACCTCTCCAAATGCCTGGTGATTCTTTTCCCCCGATTACTTTGTCTAAAAGCTTACCCAATACTAATGTTAAACCTCTAGTTACAAGGAATGTCCTTACACCCTTTGAATGAGGGTGTTACATTTGCCATTCTCCAATCCTCTGGCAGCTCCCCAGTATTTGGGGAAGCTTAGAAGATTATGACAAGCCATTCCTCTATCTACCCTCATTTCTTTTCACAACCTGGGATGCTATCTAGACCAGGCGATTTATCCATTTTAAACATCGTCAGCCTTTCCAGTGCATTCAGCCCATCAATTTTCACCCCATCTATTACCTCTACCATCTCTGCTTCTATCAATATTTAGTCAGCCATCATCCTCCTCTTTAGTAAACACTGATACAAAGTGCTCATTAAGTTTCTAGCCTTGCTCTGTCCTTCTGAGCATATATCATCCTCTTTGTACCAAAATCCCTGCCTTTACTGTCTGCTTACTATTTACATTTACATTTTTGGGTCACCTTTCATGTTGACTGCCATTCCATTCTCATATTCTCTCTTTTTGAGTTTTACTTTCATCTTCACTTCCCCTCTAAACTTATAATATTTGCTCTGGTTATCACTTGAAGAATTCACCTCACTTGTATCATTTTCCCTCTTTATGGTTAATCAAATTTCTATTTCTCTCATCATCCAAAGAGCCTTGGTTTTGGTTCCCCTATCTTTCACCCTTGTTGGAATGTACATAGCCTTTACCTAAAGCATCCTATTGTTACAGTGTTTCTTGGTTCAATTTTATCGTGACACAATCCCCTCTCATCCCATTGAAATTAGCCCTTTACCAATTTAAAAGTTATACTTTGGATTGTTCCTTACTCTTCTCCGTTACTAATCTAAACCATATAATACAATGATCACTCTTACCCCAGTGTTGGCCACAGACACTTTGCCACTTGGCCACCTCATTTCCAGCACCAAGTGCAGCAATGCCTCCCTTTTAGTGATATGACACAGCAAATGGTAAATGCTGAGCTGTTCAAATCCCAGAAGGAAACTTGAAACAACTGTCACAACTAATTTTCAATTTGTATAAATTTTGAGATGCGTGCCTTGAATTCAGTAGTAAAAGACCATCAACTCATAGGTTTTTTATAAAACTAGATTAAACATTTATTAATAAATGTACTGAACAGAAAGGACTCCAGGAGCTGCTGGGCTGCACGTTTCTGAGGAGAATGTGCAGCTCCAGTCTAGGGTAAGTAAAAAGGAGGAGATGGTGATTGCCACTCTGTGGAAGATTAATTCCACTTCTCTTTCTTTCTCTGCTGTCTCCTCAGTGACAACAATGGTTCCTCTCCATATCAGATGAGGCCGCCATCTCTGGCAATCTTTCAAATTTTAAGAAAAGTACAAAGGGAAAACTGCCTTTTGGTACCGTGAGCTTCAGTCACTTGTGGAAGATTTAATGGACTCCTCACTTTGCCTGACTGGTAAAAAAATCATTACATTTCTTGTGCTACTCAGATACTATGCATTGCATCATGGAGTTTGCACTGATTGCTCTGGCTACCTTCTTCCACTAGCTTTGAGCACATCACCAAAATCCCATACAAAAATAAAAATACCTGGAAAAACTCAGCAGGTCTGACAGCATCTGCGGAGAGGAGCACAGTTAACGTTTCGAGTCCATATGACTCTTCAACAGAACTAAGTAAAAATAGAAGAGAGGTGAAATATAAGCTGGTTTAAGGGTGGGGGTGGGACAGGTAGAGCTGGATAGAGGGCCAATGATAGGTGGAGATAACCAAAAGATGTCACAGACAAAAGGACAAAGAGGTGTTGAAGGTGGTGATATTATCTAAGGAATGTGCTAATTAAGGGTAGAAAGCAGGACGAGCAAGGTACAGATAGCCTTAGTAGGGGTGGGGTGGGGTGAAGGGAAGGGATCGAAATAGGCTAAAAGGTAGAAATAAAACAATGGATGGAAATACATTTAAAAATAATCGAAATAGGTGGGAAAAGAAAAATCTATATAAATTATTGGGAAAAAAAAGAAAAAGGGGAGATCGGAAAGGGGGTGGGGAAGGAGGAGAGAGTTCATGATCTAAAATTGTTGAACTCAATATTCAGTCCAGAAGGTTATAAAGTGCTTAGTCGGAAGATGAGGTGCTGTTCCTCCAGTTTGCGTTGAGCTTCACTGGAACAATGCAGCAGGCCAAGGACGGACATGTGGGCATGAGAGCAGGGTGGTATGTTGAAATGGCAAGCGACAGGGAGGTCTGGACCATGCTTGCGGACAGACCGAAGGTGTTCTGCAAAGTGGTCACCCAGTCTTAATCCCATGCTTTGTTAAATTTCAAAACCAACATTTTCATCCTGGCCTTTTGTCACCCAGTTTCCCCAGTTGTTGCTTCGTGTCTGATTCTCTCCCAACCAAACAGCAAAGTGCAGTTGCACAATTGGGTACATTGTTGTAGCTGTTGCATGCTATTAGAATTGGCTGGATTCAAGCACAAGACTAAGAGATGAAAGGAGAGTGATCTCCGTCATCCACACGCCTGTTAAAGTTATGTGAGAACCTTTATGCCATTTTAAATGCTGAAACCTATGAAAATTAACAGGCATCAATTCCTAAATTTCCAAACTAGCTTTGAACCAGAATGCAGAACTAATGTCAGACATGCACATTTATTATGGACAGCACAGAGGCTGCCATTCTAATATATTACAGAACTGATAATTCGTTATCTCATTTTTTCACAAGTGCCCTTGGGAAGCTTTTTCCTGTGATTAGAAGGCCCTATCATTAACCAAGTGTGTCATTTGGACCGTTAAATTTCAGTATTTTATACAGTGGTTATGTTCAAAGTAACTGTTACAATTTGGGCTCTCTCCCAACACTTCTAACTTAGTTGACAGCAAGACATTCATTTCCATTAATATGCTGAACTGTAAATGAACTAAAATTTGTCCCCTTATGTATTTTGTGAATGGAATAATATGAAGGGTTTGATAGAGTAGATAGGGCAAAGGAGGGTTGGTAACAACAAGACAACAATTTAAATTAATTGACAAAAGAGCTAGAGGGAAAATGTGGAGAATTTTTTTATGCAGCAAGTTGTGGTGATCTGGAATGTGCTGTCTGAAAGGGTGGTGGAAACAGATTTAATAATAACTTTTAAAAGAGAATTTTATAAATATTTGAAAAAGAGAAATTTGTAAGACTATGAAGAAAGGTAGGAGGGTGGCATTTATTACATAGCTCTTGCACAATGACTCACAAAGAACATCTTCCTTTGTTGTATCTTTCTATGATTTTATGAACGAGATGTCAATTACCTTTATCCTATAGGATTTAAAGTTACATTTTTACTCTATATTTTAGCAACTATTATTTTGCTTGGGCTGTCTTTCCACCCTCACATGCCCACTCCAAAATATATACAATATATTGTCAGACTAAAGTAATCATGAGATTTATTTATGTGCGATAATTACGCAAGAGCATAAGAACACAGCAGGAGACTTGAGGCTGTAATTTTATTGTGGCAAGTTTAGCAGCAAAGAGACACTTTCTTTCCACCAGTGCAACCCCACCCTAATTTTCTTATCTCAACCTTATTTTAATGCAGTTATTATACTAGCTACCTTTTGCTACTGTCATGACTCATTGGGGATAGTGCGCTGCAATATCAACCGCCACTGCTCCCCAAGCCATGACAACTGTGAAAAGGTTTGATCAACCCACCTAACTGTATAATTTAGGTTAACAGAATACAAGCACCAGGTTTGTAAACTTAATAAGTAAACAACTGTTTATTGAACAAATTGTCTTTAACCAGTGGCAAAAGAAAGAAATATGAACTAATTTCTAACTCTATAACCTAAACTCTACCCTTTTGTAAATCCCTACACACACACATACAAGACACACAAAAATATGGATTTTAAGGGTAGGATTCGATGGGTTGATTTTGATCAATGTCTTCCAAATTCCTTTCAATTCTTTGTCGATGATGCAAGGTGGTCTTCCAGCACCTTCAGTCTTTAACAAAAACAGAATGACCTGGAAAAACTCAGCAGGTCTGGCAGCATCGGCGGAGAAGAAAAGAGTTGACGTTTCAAGTCCTCATGACCCTTCGACAGAACTTGAGTTCGAGTCCAAGAAAGAGTTGAAATATAAGCTGGTTTAAGGTGTGTGTGTTGGGGGGGGGGGGGGGTGGGGGGGTGCGGAGAGAGAGGGAGAGAGAGAAGTGGAGGGGGGTGTGGTTGTAGGGACAAACAAGCAGTGATAGAAGCAGATCATCAAAAGATGTCAACAACAATAGAACAAAAGAACACATAGGTGTTAAAGTTGGTGATATTATCTAAACGAATGTGCTAATTAAGAATGGATGGTAGGGCACTCAAGGTATAGCTCTAGTGGGGGTGGGGAGAGCATAAAAGATTTTAAGATATTTAAAAATAATGGAAATAGGTGGGAAAAGAAAAATCTATATAATTTATTGGAAAAAAAAGGAAGGGGGAAACAGAAAGGGGGTGGGGATGGGGGAGGGAGCTCATGACCTAAAGTTGTTGAATTCAATATTCAGTCCAGAAGGCTGTAAAGTGCCTAGTCGGAAGAAGAGGTGTTGTTCCTCCAGTTTGCGTTGGGCTTCACTGGAACAATGCAGCAAGCCAAGGACAGACATGTGGGCAAGAGAGCAGGGTGGAGTGTTAAAATGGCAAGCGACAGGGAGGTTTGGGTCATTCTTGCGGACAGACCGCAGGTGTTCTGCAAAGCGGTCGCCCAGTTTACGTTTGGTCTCTCCAATGTAGAGGAGACCACATTGGGAGCAACGAATGCAGTAGACTAAGTTGGGGGAAATGCAAGTGAAATGCTGCTTCACTTGAAAGGAGTGTTTGGGCCCTTGGACGGTGAGGACAGAAGAAGTGAAGGGGCAGGTGTTGCATCTTTTGCGTGGGCATGGGGTGGTGCCATAGGAGGGGGTTGAGGAGTAGGGGGTGATGGAGGAGTGGATCAGGTGTCCCGGAGGGAGCGATCCCTACGGAATGCCGATAGGGGGGGTTAAGGGAAGATGTGTTTGGTGGTGGCATCATGCTGGATTTGGCGGAAATGGCGGAGGATGATCCTTTGAATGCGGAGGCTGGTGGGGTAATAAGTGAGGACAAGGGGGACCCTATCATGTTTCTGGGAGGGAGGAGAAGGCGTGAGGGCGGATACGTGGGAGATGGGCTGGACACGGTTGAGGGCCCTGTCAACGACCATGGGTGGAAAACCTCGGTTAAGGAAGAAGGAGGACATGTCAGAGGAACTGTTTTTGAAGGTGGCATCATCGGAACAGATGCGACGGAGGCGAAGGAACTGAGAGAATGGGATGGAGTCCTTACAGGAAGCGGAGTGTGAGGAGCTGTAGTTGAGGTAGCTGTGGGAGTCGGTGGGTTTGTAATGGATATTGGTGGACAGTCTATCACCAGAGATTGAGACAGAGAGGTCAAGGAAGGGAAGGGAAGTGTCAGAGATGGACCACGTGAAAATGATGGAGGGGTGGAGATTGGAAGCAAAATTAATACGTTTTTCCAAGTCCCGACGAGAGCATGAAGCGGCACCGAAGTAATCATCGATGTACCGGAGAAAGAGTTGTGGAAGGGGGCCGGAGTAGGACTGGAACAAGGAATGTTCCACATACCCCATAAAGAGACAGGCATAGCTGGGGCCCATGCCTTCAGTCTTTAGTTCACTGGTTGTGCACTTGCTTTTCAATGTCTCTAACAGTGATTTTCCCCTTTTCCTCTTGACAGGGGTTTGCAGAGAAAGAGAGAGTGCATTATAGAGATATGAGGAAAAAAAGCCAGCTAGCTAATATTATAGAATTACTGGAACCTGACGCACACAGGAGCAAGAGGTTTTAGGCCTTTTTCTTTTCAGGCTAGGAGCTATTCTGCTGCACTGCTCTCATACAAAACCTGGTCACTTGGTTAGGAGCCAATTGAAATGTTGTAGCCAGGTACTTCCCTATTAGACCGAGCTCCTCCTCAGCACCATCTTGTCTTTCATGGCGCACTCTGTTCTGGGACAGCAACATTGTATATACCCTGCATACTGTTCCAGTAGGCATGTCTTTCAAATTGCAGCCATTGTAATTTTAATCCACAATCCAACAGAAATAAAAAGATCTGATCTTTATATGCCTCCACCCTTAAAAGAGTTTAAACCCATTTCAAAAATGCATTTCATCACAAGGTCTGTGACACATGGACAACAAAACATGAGACTTACTTCCATCCATCCTGATACAATCTTATACAATCTTCAGCATTTCTTACCCCTTTAACTTATTTCAGTATTTTACACCTGGGACAATACATCCTTGATCACATTATCTTTACCAGCAATGTGAACAATCTTTACATCGAATGGCTGAAATAATGGACTCCATCTAAACTGTCTCACGTTTCGAGTTTTAAATTTTTCAATGAATGACAATGGATTATGGTCAGTGTGGATTAATGTTTCTTATTATGTTGAACATAGATTTCAAAGTGTTGAAGAAACAAACAACAATGCTAGAGATTATTTTTCTACAATAGAGTACTTCCTCTGGTATTGATTTATTTTCTTGGAAAAGTACCCCACTGGCTTCTCTATCCTCAATTGATCATCTTGTAATTGGACTGCACCTATCCCCAAGTCACCAAAAGGCTGCACTGGGTCACTGTTGAGGTTCTGAATCTCCCCGTTATGGAGGGCAGTCAGGCACTAGTCTGCCAATGCACCCAGGTGATGACTTTCTGCCTTCAGGCCCTGAGGTGATGCCTTTACGTTGAGCCCCCTCCGAAATGGTGTGCCTTGGCGATGTACTTCTTCCGCCAGGTGCATGGCCTGAATTATGACGTGCAGCTCCTGTTTATAGACTTGAGGGGCCTCGGTGGCTCCTTGCAAATGTTGCCCGTCTCTTATCAGGACCTGATCAAAGTCTGGAATGTGGTCGCCTTGCAACACAGCTCTCCCCCATCAGGAGCAGTGTCTGTTGCGAGAGAGCTGCTGCTCAAGAATCTGCCCCGTCCCCACTCTTTTCAGTGGCTGGCGGAGAGGTGGGCTGTGGCTGTCGGGGTGACCAGGATCGGGGATGTGCTGGGTGGTGGAGGAGTGGGCTGGATGCTACCACAGGAGTTGGCACATCGCGTGTCTGTGGATGTCCAGCTTGAGGCCAATGCCATTCAAGACCTTAGGATGGTTGTGCTCATTCTGGGTCTTGGTGGGTGGTGTGTGGTGGTCTTCTGTCTGAGCGTACCCCTGTTCGGACGCAATTCCACGTTGGCCCCAAGCCCCGAACCCTCCCTCGGGAGCCGGTGCCCGGCAACCTGAGTCACCTCGAGGAAATTTCCTCTGTGCCCTTTAGCAAGACGCGGAGGGGTTTCCTGTACAGGCTGCCGCTGCACACCCTTCACTTCCTTGCCCTTGCCTGCCACCCGGACATGCCCTGGCTGTCTTGTTGCCGTCCGGCGGCGGAGGCCCCCAGTGCGGTACCCTCAATGGCGGCGTCCCCTCCCTTTCCATCGGGGACCTAGGGTGGAGGGTGTTGCTCACAGGAGCCCAGTACAGCCATAGGATGTGTCGGTTCATGGAATCTCAAGACACCTGCATCTTTTGCGGCCTTGTGGAGTCCGTGGACCAGGTTTGTATCAGGTGTTCTTAGCTACACTCCCTTTTCAGTTATTTAAAAAACCTTTTACTGTTGTTTTGTTTGCATTTCAGCCCCACGCTCCTGATCTATGGACACCTGGTGCGGAGGGGGGCCAGGAGGGAGGAGGACCTTCTTGTGAACCTACTCCTGGGCCTGGCCAAGTTGGCCATTAAGTTGGTCCAGTCAGCGGGCGATGGAGGTGGACATCCGACCCGACTGTCTGTCCAGCTTCCGTGGCTACGTTTGCTGCCAGGTGTCCCTGGAGAGGGAGCACGCGGTGTCTGCCAGCACTGTCAAGGCCTCCCGTGCTCGGTGGGCACCGTGGGGGCTGAGGTGTTTTATTAACCCTGTTAATCACATTTTGGTTTATTGTTTGCAAGTTTCCTTTAAATTTTGTCTTTGTTTTTGCAGTTTCCCTTTAAGGGGCTGCCCTTTTACTTTGTCCCTAATTTTGTTAATTTAGTTTACTTGGTTGACTCAAAAGAGTTACCCCCAAGTCACTCGCATCAGTTGCCATTTTAAAAGGTTTGGTAAAGTCAGGGGCGGCCAACACTGGTTCATTTATGAAGATTGCCTTCAGCTTTTCAAAGGCTGTTTGGCATCCTGCTGATCCTACCACTTTTGCTTGTTTTCTTAACAAATTGGTGAGAGGTACAGCTATTGTGCTGAAGTTAGGCACAAACTTTCTATAAAACCCACACATTCCCAAAAGTCTCATGATTTCCTGTGCTACGTTACATGCTCCTGTGAGCCTTTCAAGAAACATGAACACGTAATCCAACATGGAGGATTCGTCTTTCTGCTTTAGGAACTTTTTCTTAATCACTTTTAATGGGCATCTTAGTTCATGACCATAGATCAATTCGAATGGACTAAATCCAGTAGATTCATTTGGAGAATCTCTGGGAGCAAATAGTAAGAAATCTAATCCTTTGTCCCAATCCTTTGGGTATTCATGGCAACAGGTCTTAATCATGGTTTTGAGAGTCTGAATGTATCTCTCTAAAGCTCCTTGTGCCTGTGGGTGATGGGCGGTAGACTTTAGTTGTTTGATATCCAATTGCTGACTATGGCCTGGAAAATTTTAGACATGAAGTTAGAACCTTGGTCAGATTGTATTTTAATTGGCCATATCAAGTGAAAAACTGAGTTAACTTTTCCACTACCACCTTAGCTGTAATTGTCCTTAAAGGAATAGCTTCCGGAAATTGGGTTGTCATATCCATGATTGGAAGGATATACTGATGTCCTGCTTTCGTTTTGGATAATGGTCCAACACAATCAACTAATACCCGACTGAAAGATTCTTCAAAAACTGCTTTGGGTATTAAAAGTGCTTGGTTTGATTACATTTTGAGGTTTACCTACTACCTGACATATATGATATGTTTTACAAAATTGCACTATGTCCTTGGCCTGTTTATTGATCTTTGGGTTTTCTGTATTCCTACATGTCCTGCCATACGAATTTTATGTGCTACTTGCAATATCTCCTTATGATATTTGGGCAGTACAACTATCTGATGAACAACCATCCATTCCTCATCCACAGGTCTGTGAGGGTGTCTCCACTTCCTCATCAGAGCTGTTTTTAATTTAAAAGCACTCTGGAACTCCTTCAACCTCAGCTTCAGTGTGAGCTGATTGTGCTAACTTACTCAACTCTGGATCTGCTTTCTGAGCCTCAATTAATGAAGACATTCCAAACCCTTCCTTTGAATTATCTGCATCCTTAAAGAAAGTTTCGGCTACTCTAACATCTGCTCGTGGTATTACTTTGACCTTTAGTGATGGATTTTGTTTAGCCATTTCTCTGGCCACCACACATGATGGAAAAATCCCAGGAGCTTGTTCTTGTAACTGTTCCGTCTCTTTAGCCTCTCTCAGACTTTCTGTAATTATGGGTGAGGCTATAACCTTCACACCTGACAATCACTCCCCAGGAGTAAATCAACTCCATCCACGGGTAATTTCTTAACCGCTCCTAAAACCACTGATCTTGACAACAAGTCACATTCCAATTGCATTTTGTACAGTGGAACCGGGATATACTCTCCACTTATCCCGTTTACCAATACTTTAGCTTTCATTGAAATCTCTGGAGGGATAGCTAGATCCTTCTCCAGCAAAACAGTTTGTGTAGCTCCTGTGTCCTTAATGTAGTTATGGGTTTAGCTGCATCATTTGATGAAAAAGGGATTATCTTTCCTTTAGACAAAAACCCTTTAAATCTCTCATCTACCTTATTTACTTCACCTGCATTCACAGCAGTGTTTACCTCCAGACCCTTATTTGTAGATAAAGCTACAATTTGATCTTGTGGCATATTCTCTTTGAGTTCCCTTTTCCAACTCACTCTTATGAACTCAATAAGTCCAATCGCGAGGCTTCCCTGCAACTTCCAGCATTCTGAATGAATGTGTCCACTTTATTACAATGCAAACACCATTTGAGTTTCACCACCACCCTCAATACCTTCCTTCCTGATCTGGGAAGGAGAACTCAAGGTATTCCAAGCTATCCATTCTTTATTATGGCTACTTGCCTTCCTTCATGCTCCCTTTTTCTATCCTTTTCAAATTTATGGACGTGATGGATAACTGGTTTAGTTTTATGGATCAGCTCATAATCATCAGCCATTACTGCTGCCTGTCTAGCAGTTGCAACCCTTTGGTCTTCAACATGGGTTCTTATTACAGAAGGTAGGGAGTTTTTAAATTGTTCCAAGAGAATGGTCTCTCTGGGAACTTAAGAGGTAGTTTCAACTCCTAATGCTCGTATCCACCTGTCAAAACTACTTTGCTTAAACCTTTCAAATTCAATGTAAGTTTTCACAGAATCATAGTGCAGAAGAGGGCCTTCGGCCCATCGGGTCTGCACTGACACATGAAAAACACCTGACCTACCTACCAAATCCCATTTACCAGCACTTGGCCCATAGCCTTGAATGTTATGACGTGCCAAGTGCTCATCCAGGTACTTTTTAAAGGATGTGAGGCAACCCGCCTCCACCACCCTCCCAGGCAGCGCATTCCACACTGTCACCACCCTCTGGGTAAAAAAGCTTTTCCTCATATCCCCCCTAAACCTCCTGCCCCTCACCTTGAACTTATGTCCCCTTGTGACTGACCCTTCAACTAAGGGGAACAGCTGCTCCCTATCTACCCTGTCCATGCCCCTCATAAACTTGTACACCTTGATCAGGTCACCCCTCAGTCTTCTCTGCTCCAACGTAAACAACCTAAGTCTATCCAACCTCTCTTCATAACTTAAATGTTTCATCCCAGGCAACATCCTGGTGAATCTCCTCTGCACCCCCTCCAATGCAATCACATCCTTCCTATAATGTGGCGACCAGAACTGCGCACAGTACTCCAGCTGTGGCCTCACCAAGATTCTATACAGCTGCAACATGACCTCCCTACTTTTGTAATCTATGCCTCGATTGATAAAGGCAAGTGCCCCATATGCCTTTTTCACCACCTCACTAACATACCCCTCTGCCTTCAGAGATCTGAAGGTCCCTTTGTTCCTCAGAATTTCCTAGTGTCATGCTGTTCATTGAATACTTCCTTGTCAAATTACTCCTTCCAAAGTGTATCACCTCACACTTTTCAGGGTTAAATTCCATCTGCCACTTAGCTGCCCATTTGACCATCCCGTCTCTATCTTCCTGTAGCCCAAGATACTCAACCTCACTGTTAACCACCCGACCAATCTTTGTGTCATCTGCAAACTTACTAATCCTACCCCCCACATAGTCATCTATGTTGTTTATATAAATGACAAATAATTGGAGACCCAGCACAGATCCCTGTGGTACGCCACTGGACACTGGCTTCCAGTCACTAAAGCATCCTTCTGTCATTACCGTCTGTCTCCTACAACTAAGCCAATTTTGAATCTACCTTATCAAATTATCCTGCATCCCATGTGCATTTGCCTTCTTTATAAATCTCCCATGTGGGACCTTGTCAAAGACTTTGCTGAAATCCATATAAACTACATCAACTGCACTACCCTCATCTACACACCTGGTCACCTCCTCAAAATATTCTATCAAATTTGTTAGGCATGACCTCCTGACAAAGCCATGCTGGCTATCCCTGATCAAACCTTGCCTCTCCAAGTGGAGATAGATTGTCTCCTTCAGGATTTTCTCCAATTGTTTCCCTACCACTGACGTGAGACTCACTGGCCTGTAGTTCCCTGGCTTATCTCCACAACCCTTCTTAAATAGCAGAACCACATTAGCTGTTCCCCAGTCCTCTGGCACCTCCCCCGTGGTCAGAGAGGAATTAAAAATTTGGGTCAGAGCCCCTGCGATCTCCTCCCTTGCCTCCCTCAGCAGTCTGGGATACAAATCATCCGGACCTGGAGATTTGTCCACTTTTAAGCCTGCCAACACCTTGTCACTCCCTATATTAATTTGCTCAAGAACATCGCAGCCTCTCTCCCCGTGTTCGATACCTTCATCCTCATACTCTTGGGTGAAGATGGATGTGAAGTATTTGTTCAACACTCTAGCGATGTCCTCTGGCTCCACCCATAGTTTGCCCCCTTTGTCCCTAATGGGTCCTACTCTTTCCCTGGTTATCCTCTTCCCATTGATAAACTGATAGAATATCTTGGGATTTTCTCTACTTTTACCAGCCAGAGCTTTCTCATATCCCCTCTTTGCTTTCCTAATTGCTTTCTTAAGCTCCAACCTGTACTTTCTGTGCTCCACTAATGCCTCCGCTGATTTGCTTCCCTTGTACCTGCTAAAAGCCTCTTTTCCTTCTCATCGTATCCTGAATACCTCTGGTCATCCATGGTTCTCTGGGCTTGTTACTCCTTCCTATCCCCCTAGAGGGAACATGTTGAGCCTGTACCCTCCCCATTTCCAAGGCCATCTAGCCTTGCCTTACTCTCTTGAAACTTAATACAGCTGTACTCCCTCTGACTTGATTGTTTTACTGTATTATGATGTGTCCCTATTCTGCTAACATTCTGTGTCCCCTCCCCCTGCCAAATTAGTTTAAACTCTTCCCAACAGCACTAGCAAACCCGCCCACAAGGATGTTAGTCCCACTCTGGTTCAGATGGAGACTGTCCCGCTTGTACAGGTCCCACCTTCCCCAGAAACGGTCTCAGTGATCCAGGAATCTAAAACCCTCCCTCCTGTGCCAACTCTTAAGCCACATGTTCATCTGTGCTATTCTCCTATTTCTGAGCTCGCTAGCACGTGGCACTGGGAGTAATCCAGAGATTACAACCCGAGAGATCTTGCTTTTTAGTCTACTGCCTAACTCACTGAATTCTTGGTGCAAGACCTCATCTCTCTTTCTACCTATATCATTGGTGTCAACATGTACCATGACCTCTGCCTTATCACCCTCCCCCTTCAGGATGCCCTGCAGCTGTTCAGTGACATCCCGGACCCTGGAACCAGGGAGACAACACACCATCCTGGAATCATGTGACGGCCACAGGAGCACCTATCTGTTCCCCTGACTATAGAATCCTCTATTACTATTGCTCTTCCTCCCTTCCTCCCCTCCTGTACAGACAGGCTGCTTGTGGTGTCAGAAGCTTGGTTCTGTCTGCACTCCTTGGAGGAACCAACGCCCTCATCAGCCTCCAAAATGGAATACCGATTTGCGAGTGGGACCCCAGGTCACTCCTGAACTACCTGCCTGTTTCCCTTGGACTGCCTGGTGGTCACCCATTCCCTTCCTTCCTCAAGTCCCTTCAGCTGCGGCGTGACCACCTCTCTAAACGTGCTATCCACAATGCTCTCAGACTTGCAGATACTCCACAGTGTCCCCAGCCACCGTTCCAGCTCTGAAACCTGAGCTTCCAGGATCTGCAACTGGACACAATTGCTGCACACATGCTGGTCCCGGGCACTGGAAATGTTCCTGGCTTCCCACATGGAGCATGAGGAGCACACCACGGCTTTGAGCTCTCCTGCCATGACTTATCCCTTTAAATTATACCTTTTAATTCAATTACTCGAGGGCCCTTCTTTCCTGATCCTCATTACTACAGAATATAGAAACTATAAACCACAAAAAGACCTTGAACTGTAAGCGATTAAAGTAGTAAATACTTACCCGACCTGACCCACTACTTACCAGTCATTCCTTTCCCTTGTAGCCTCTACTGCTGCAGCAGGGCAAGACCACTCTCTGAAGATTTAAGAAGTTGGATCGCGAAGAAAAAATGTAACGAGCACCTCTTCCCCTCTGCACCAAATTCCCACTGTGCACCAAATTGCCAATACCCACACTCACTCTGACTGTATCTCACTGAGGATGAGGTCTCTCTTTTGCTCATGTCCCAGGCTGTTCCCTTAAATTTCAAAACTTCTGTCCATATGCTTCAGGGACCAACTCATATGCACTCAAAATGGCCTTTATCACCACATTAAAGTCCCTAGAAACCTCCCTGACAGTAAAGCATAAATTTCCTGTGCACTACCTGTTTTGCCCAGTTTTCCTTTGGCCAGTTCACCTGTTTATGTATCTTCTCAAATGAAATAAAGAATGCTTCCAACATCCCTTTCCTTAAACTTTAGAAGAGCTTGCACAAATTTAAACATCTCCCCACTGGATTCTGATCTGGAAATAAGTCCTGCCTCACCTCATGGTGTCTCTTTTTTAATTGCCAGCATTCTAAGCTGGTGTTCTCTCTCTTTCCTCCTTTTCTAACCTTGTCATTTCTAATTCTCTTTCTTGATTTCTTTCTCTCTTCTGCCTTTCTGCCTGTTCCCCTTGGGATGGCCTTTCCCTTTCCTTTTCTTTTTCTGCTGCCTTTAGTTCCAATTTTTTCATTTGCAACTAAATTTGAGCCTTGTCCAATGAACTACCCTTTGGAGAAATTGGTCTCTTGGTTCTTCCTTCCAATTTCAAATGCTGTGCCATCCTTTTGATTATCTCTGCCTTCCTAGCTTTGGCAGGCAATCCTACTCTTGATTTACATGCCAATTCAATTAACCTGGCTTTTGGGATCCCTTGTAAAATCGTCAAGGACATCCCTTCCACTTGCAGGAAAGCTTTAGCATTTTCCATTGCCATCTTACGTTTGCTAGTACAAACCCTGGTATTTCCTTCTAGCTTTTATTATTTACTAAATCTACACCCAAATCGTCATTGTCTTTTGTTCCAAAATACCCCAGACCTGAGCCCCCAAACTTTGTCATGACTCACTGGGGATAGTGCACTGCAATGTCTCTGAGTGATTTTCTCCTTTTCCTCTTGACAGGGGTTTTCAGAGAGAGAGACCAGATTATGGAGGTATGAGGAGAAAAAGCCAGCTAGCTATTATTTAGAATTACTGGAATCCAACACATAGCAGCAAGCGATTTTTCTTTTCGGGCTATGAATTTGATATTAAGTATTTTCCAAAAGGTTTAATTTAATTTAAAGGGGTAAGTCATGGCAGGAAAGCTCAACCATGGTGTGCTCCTCCTGCTCTATGTGGGAAGCTGGGAACATTTCCAGTGCCCAGGCTCAGCATGTGTGCACGAAGTGTCTCCAGCTGCAGCTACCGGAAGCCCGGGTTTCGGAGCTAGAGTGGCAGCTGGGGACACTGGAGCATCCGCGAGGTGGAGAGTATCGTGGATAGCATGTATAGAGAGGTGGTCATACTGCAGGTCAAGGATGTCTCAGAGCGGCTACAGGACATTCTGAAGGGGTGTGTGAACAGCCAGTGGTCGTGGTACACACTAGTACAAACGACATAGGTAAAAAAAGGGATGAGGTCCTAAAAACAGAATATAGGGAGTTAGGAAGTTGAAAAGTAGGACCTCAAAGGTAGTGATCTCAGGATTACTCCCAGTGCTATGTGCTAGTCAGAGTAGAAATAGCAGGATATAGCAGCTGAAGAGATGATGTGAAGGAAAGGTTTCAGATTCCTGGGACATTGGGACTGGTCCTGGGGGAAGTGGGACCAGTACAAACTGGACGGGTTACACCTGGGCAGGACCGGGACTGATGTACTAGGGGGAACATTTGCTAGAGTGGTTGGGGAGGGTTTAAACTAAAATGGAAGGGGAATGGGAACCTATGCAAAGATTCAGAGGAGGGGGAATCAACGACAAGAACAAAAGACAGAAAGGGGAATAAGAAAAGTGAAAGGCAAAGAAATCAAGGGCAAGAATCAAAAGGGCCTCAGTGAAAAATAGTGGGAACAGGACAAGTAATGTTAAAAAGACAAGCCCTAAGGCTTTGTGCCTTAACGCGAGGAGCGGTCACAATAAAGTGGATGAATTAACCACGCAAATAGATGTAAACAGGTATGATATAGTCGGGATTACGGAGACATGGCTGCAGGGTGACCAGGGATGGGAACTGAACATCCAGGGGTATTCAGTATTTAGGAAGGACAGACAAAAAGGAAAAGGCGGTGGAGTTGCATTGCTGGTTAAAGAGGAAATTAACGCAATAGTGAGGAAAGATATTAGCTCCGATGATGTGGAATCTGTATGGGTAGAGCTGAGAAACACTAAGGGGCAAAAAACATTAGTAGGGGTTATATATAGACCCCAAACTGTAGTGGTGATGTTGGGAATGCCATTAAAGAGGAAATTAGAGAAGCATGTAATAAAGGAACATTTATAATTATGGGCGACTTTAATCTGCACATAGATTGGGCAAATCAAATTAGTAACAATACCGTAGAGGAGGAATTCCTGGATGTTTTTCTGGACCAATACGTTGAGGAACCAACTAGAGAACAGGCCATCCTAGACTGGGTTTTATGTAATGAGAAAGGAATAATTAGCAACCTAGTTGTGCAAGGCCCCTTGGGGATGAGCGACCAGATAGAATTCTTCATCAAGATGGAGAGTGACGTAGTTGATTCTGAGACCAGGGTCCTGAATCTTAATAAAGGAAACTGCAATGGTATGTAAGACGCAAGTTGGCTATGATGGATTGGGAAATGTTACTTAAAGGGATGACGGTGGATAGGCAATGGCAAACATTCAAAGAGCACATGGGTGAACTGCAACAATTGTTTATTCCTGTCTGGCACAAAAGTACAATAGGAAAGGTGTCCAAACCATGGCTTACAAGGGAAATTAGAGACAGTATTAGATCCAAGGAAGAGGCATACAAATTGGCCAGAAAAAACAACAGACCTGAGGATTCGGAGCAGATTAGAATTCAGCAAAGGAGGACCAAGGGATTGATTAAGAAGGGGAAAATAGAACATAAAAACTGACTGTAAAAATGTCTACAGGTATTTGAAGAGAAAAAGATTGGTGAAGACAAATGTAGGTCCCTTACAGTCAGAAACAGGGGAATTTATAATGGGGAACAAAAAATGGCTGAATAACTAAATACATACTTTGATTCTGTCTTCACAAAAGGAGGGCACCAATAGCATATCAGAAACACAGGGATAGTGAGAGGGAGGAACTGAAAGAAATCAGTGTCAGTAGGGAAATGGTATTGGAGAAATTGATGGGATTGAAGGCTGATAAATCCCCAGGGCCTGATAATCTACATCCCAGGGTACTTAAGGTAGTGGCCCTAGTAATAGTAGATACATTGGTGGTACTCTTGCGAGATTCTATAGACTTTGGAACAGTTCCTACAGATTGGAACGTAGCTAATGTAACCCCACTATTTAAAAAGGGAGGTGGAGAGAAAACAGGGAATAATAGCCAGTCAGCCTGACGTCAGTAGTGGGGAAAATTCTAGAGTCCATTATAGAACCATAGAAAAGTTACAGTACAGAAGGAGGCCTTTCGGCCCATCTTGTTCATGCCAGTCTGAGGACACCCAGGTGCCCTTTCTAATCCCACCTTCCAGCACCCGGCCCATAGCCTTGCAGTTTACAGCACTTAAGGTGCAGATCCAGGTACTTTTTAAAAGAGTTTAGAGTTTCTGCCTCTACCACCAACTTGGGCAGCGGATTCCAGACACCCACTTCCCTCTGCATAAAAAAGTTCTTCCTCATGTTCCTCCTACGCCTCTGCCACTTATCTTGAACCTATGTCCTCTGGTTCTAGAATTCTCCACCAAGGGAAACAATTTTATCCTGTCATTCCCCTCATAATTTTGTGCACCTCAATCAAGTCATCTCTCAGCCTTCTTTGTGCTAAGGAAAAAAAGCCAACCTATCCCATCTCTCCTCGAAGCTACACTTTTCTAACCCTGGCAACATTCTTGTAAACCTCCTCTGCACTCTCTCCAGAGCTATTACGTCCTTCCTGTAATGTGGCGACCACAACTGCACACAATACTCCAGTTATGGCCTCACCAGTGTTTTATACAATTCCAACATTATATCCTTACTTTTATATTCTATACCTCTGCCAATGAAGGAGAGCACTCCATATGCCTTCTTTACAACCTTGTCTACTTGAACTGCTGCCTTCAGGGACCTCTGTACTTGTACACCAAGATCTCTCACTTCATAAAATATTTAATAGCTGACCACTTGGAAAACAGTGGCAGAATCGGACAGGGTCAGTATGGATTTACAAAAGGGAAATCATGCTTGACAAATCTATTGGAAATTTTTGAGAATGTAACTAGTTGAATTGATGAGGAGGAGCCAGTGGATGTGGTTTATTTGGACTTTCAGAAGGGTTTCGACAAAGTCCCACAGAAGAAATTAGTGTGTAAAATTAAAGCGCATGGGATTGGGGGTAGTGTCTTGACAGAAAACTGGTTGGCAGACCGGAAACAAAGAGTAGGAGTAAACGGGTCTTTTTCCGAATAGCAGGCAGTGACCAGTGGGGTACCGCAGGGATCGGTGCTGGGACCCTAGCTATTCAAAATACATATTAATGATTTAGATGAGGGAATTAAATGTAATATCTCCAAATTTGCAAATGACACAAAGCTGGGTGGGAGGGTGAGCTGTGAGGAGGACGCAGAGATGCCTCAGTGTGATTTCGACAAACTGAGTGAGTGGGCAAATGCATGGCAGATGCAGTATAATGTGGATAAATGTGAGGTTATCCACTTTGGTAGCAAAAACAGGAAGGCAGATTATTGTCGGAATGGCTATAAATTGAGAGAGGGGAATGTACAACGTGACCTGGGTGTCCTTGTACATGCAGGTGCAGCAGGCGGTAAAGAAGGCAATTGGTATGTTGGCCTTCATAGCCAGAGGATTCGAGTACAGGAACAGGGATGTCTTGCTACAATATTCAGGGGTTTGGTGAGACCACATCTGGAATATTGTGTGCAGTTTTGGTCTCCTTATCTGTGGATGTTCTTGCTATAGAGGGAGTGCAGCGAAGGTTTACCAGACTGATTCCTGGGGTGGTGGGACTGACATATGAGGAGAGATTGAGTCGGTTAGGATTATATTCGCTGGAGTTCAGAACAATGAGAGGGGATCTCATAGAAACCTATAAAATTCTAACAGGACTAGACAGGGTAGATGCAGGAAGGATGTTCCCGATGGTGGGGGAGTCCACAACCAAGGGTCACAGTCTAAGGATACGGGATAGACCATTTAGGACTGAGATGAAGAGAAATTTCTTCACCCAGAGAGAGTGGTGAGCCTGTGGAATTCGCTACCACAGAAAGTAGTCGAGGCCAAAACATTGTATGTTTTCAAGAAGGAGTTAGATATAGCTCTTGGGGCGAAGGGATCAAGGGATAAGGGGGGAAAGCAGAAGCAGGCTATTGAGCTGGATGATCAGCCATGATGATAATGAATGGTGGAGCAGGTTCGAAGGGCCAAATGGCCTACTCCTGCTCCAATTTTCTGTTTCTGAGTTATTCTGCTGCACTGCTCTCACACAAACCCTGGTCACCTGGTTAGGAGCCAATTAAAACATTATTGCCAGAAGGTTCACCTCCTTGGGACCATTCTGTAGTTCATGGCACACTCTGTTCTGGGACCAGCAACATTGTCTATATCCCTCACACTGTTCCAGTGGACATATCTTTCAAACTGCAGCCTTTGTCATTTTAATCTACAGTCCAACAAAAATAAAAAAAAAATGTTCCTTACACTAACTTCAGGAAATAAAGGGATGAAATTTAAAAATAAAATATTTTTGAAGTAATAAGCTGAGATATTTGCCCTACAGGCATATAGACTGAATATCCAACAGAATTTATTCAACAGTTTGCTTAATTATCTTTCACAATTATTTTAATTAACAATTTTTTTTCATTTGTTCATGTGATGTGGGTGTCACTGGCTAGACCAGCATTTATTGCCCATCCCTAATTGTCCTTGTTCAGTGGGATTTTAAGAGTCAACCACATTGCTGTGGGTCTGGACCAGGTAAGGCCAGACCAGGTAAGGACTGCAGATTTCCTTTCCTAGATGACAATAGTGAGCCAGGTGGGTTTTTACGCCAATTGGCAATGGTTCTGTGGTCATCGTCAAACTTTTAACTCCAGGTTTTTATTGAATTCAAATTTCAAATATGAAACACATATCAAAATCTGGGAGAGTGGTTCAGATCCTGCCAAAAGGTAATGCATCCTCTTTTTTGAGGTCTACAGGGGATCAAGGGATAAGGGATATAGATAATGTTGCTGGTCCCAGAACAGTTCCCAAAGCCCCAAAAATCTAAAGCCCTCCCTCTTCCACTGTTTTTCCAACCATGTGTTCATTTGCTTATTCCTATTTCTACACTCGCCAGCACATGTTACCGGTTGAAATCCTGATGTTACTGCCGTAAGTCCTGCTTTTCAATAGCTTCCCTAGCTCCCTAAAACTCTTATTTCAGGACCTCATCCATCTTACTACCCATGTTATTACCAATGTGGGCCATGATCTCGACTGTTGACCCTCCTGAAAAGAATGTCCTGCAGCTGCTGTAACATCCTTGCCCCCAGCACCAGAGTTAACATACTATCCTAGTCATGTTTATAGCCAGACACTTGTCTATCCCCCTAGTGAATCTCCTACCATTATTGCTCTTCCATTTTATTTCCTACCCACCTGTGCAGCCAAACAAACACACTAGGAAGAGTAGGCTACTAGTGCCCTTGAACCTGCTCCATCATTTAATAAGATTATGGCTAATGATTGTAACCTCAACTCCACATTCCCACCAACCCCTATAACCTTCCACCCTGAGCCACCCAAGGTACTACATACTTGGCTGTTGCTAGAGGAACCATTACTCTCAGCAGAATACGAAATGAAAATTGGTTAGCAAGCAAGACACTCAGGACTTGCTCCCTGTGTGGATGAGGAACAGGGCAGTAGGGAGGATGAGTCAGCTGACCACGGACCGTGGCACAGGAGGCCATTCAAGAGGGGGGAGCAAAAAGACAAGTGGTATTTGTAGGGGATTCTATACTTAGAGTAATTGATAGTTTCTTTTGTAAGCAGGATCGAGAGTCCCGCATGGTATGTTGCCTGCCCGGTGCCAGGGTGAGGGACATCTCTGACCGGCTTGAAAGGATATTGGAGAGGGAGGGGGAGGATCCAGTTGTTGTGGTCCACGTTGGGACAAATAACATAGATAAGATTCGGAAAGAGGACCTGTTTGGGGATTATCAGGAACTAGGAATTAAAGAACAGGTCCTCAAGGGTTATAATCTCCGGATTACTACCCGAGCCACTTGCAAATTGGCATAGGGACGCGAGAATAAGGGAAGTAAACACGTGGCTAAGGAGTGGTGCAGGAAAGAGGGGTTCCATTTCGTGGGGCACTGGCATCAGTATTGGAACAGGAGGGATCTGTACTGTTGGGACGGTCTCGACCTGAACCGATCTGGGACCAATGTTCTAGCGAAAAGGGTAAATAGGGTGGACAGCAGGACTTTAAACTAGAAAGTGGTGGCGGAAGGAGGGGTAAAACTCCAAGAAATATGACTAATGGGAAACAAAGCAGCAGGTTAGTGTGTGGGGGTGTGGATTCAACTTCATGGAAAATTATGAAAAAACTGTAAAGAAAGGAGAGCCCAGGAGAGGCTATTAAAGTCTCCAGAACACAAAATAGGACAGAGTGTTTGGAAAGGGCTAGGAATCTAACTTCAAGCACATCAGATAAAGGGATGACAATTAGAAATTGGACGGGAAATACAGGACTGAAGGTGTTGTATATGAATACAGTATACGAAATAAGGTAAACGAGCTTGTGGCACAGATTGAAATTGGCAGGTATTATGTGGTGGGCATCACAGAGACATGGCTGCAAGGGAATCAGGACTGGGAGCTAAATATCCAAGGATATACATCCTATCGGAAAGATAGGCAGGTTGGCAGAGGGGGTGGGGTTGCTTTGTTAGTAAGAAATGAAATTAAATCGATAGCAAGAAATCACGTAGGGTCAGATGATGTAGAATCTGTGTGGGTAGAGTTGAGGAAACGCAAAGGTAAAAAAACCATAATGGGAGTTATGTACAGGCCTCCAAACAGTAGTCAGGATGTGGGGCACAAGATACACCAGGAGGTAAGAAAGGCAAGTTTACAGTGATCATGGGGGATTTCAATATGCACGTAGACTGGGAAAATCCACTACCAAAGAGTGGATCCCAAGAAAAGGAATTTGTGGAATGTCTACGAGATGGCTTTTTGGAGCAGCTTGTGGTGGAGCCCACTAGGGAACAGGCAATTCTAGATTTAGTGATGTGTAATGAGGCAGATTTGATAAGGGAGCTTAAGGTGAAGGAACCCTTAGGAGGAAGTGACCATAATATGATAGAATTTACCCTGCACTTTGAGAGGAAAAAGCTGGAATCAGATGTAACGGTATTACAGTTGAATAAAGGCAACTACAGAGGCATGAGGGAGGAGCTGGCCAGAATTGACTGGGAGATGAGCCTAGCAGGAAAGACAGTGGAACAGCAATGGCAGGAGTTTCTGGGAGTAATTTGGGAGACACAGCAAAAAAATTCATCCCTAGGAAGAAGCATACTAAAGGGAGAATGAGGCAACTATGGCTGACAAGGGAAGTCAGGGACAGCATAAAAGCTAAAGAGAAAACATACAATGCAGCGAAGAGCAGTGAGAAACCAGGGGATTGGGAAGCCTACAAAGACCAACAGAGGACAACTAAAAAAGAAATAAGGAGGGTGAAGATTAAATATGAGGGTAAACTAGCCAGTAATATAAAAGAAGATTGCAAGGGTTTTCTTTAGACATATCAAGGGTAAGAGAGAGGCAAAAGTGGACATTGGGCCACTGGAAAATGACACTGGAGAAGTAGTAGTGGGGAACAAAGAAATGGCGGAGGAATTGAATAGGTACTTTGCGTCAGTCTTCACAGTGGAAGACACGAGTAACATCCCCAAAGTTCAAGAGAGTTGGGGGGCAGAGGTGAGTATGGTGGCCGTTACCAAGGAGAAGGTGCTAGGAAAACTGAAAGGTCTGAAGGTGGATAAATCACCTGGATCAGATGGATTACACCCCAGAGTTCTGAAGGAGATAGCTGAAGGGATAGTGGAGACAGTATTGGTGATCTTTCAGGAATCACTGAAGTCAGGGAGGGTCCCAGAGGACTGGAAAATCGCTGTGTAACCCCTGTTTAAGAAGGGAGTGAGGCAAAAGATGGAAAATTACAGGCCGATTAGCCTGATCTCGGTCATTGGTAAGATTTTAGAGTCCATTATTAAGGATGAGATTTCAGAATACTTAGAAGTGCATGGTAAAATAGGACAAAGTCAGCATGGTTTCATCAAGGGGAGGTCATGCCTGACAAATCTGTTAGAATTCTTTGAGGAGGTAACGAGCAGGTAAGACAAAGGAGAACCAATGGATGTTATCTACTTGGACTTCCAGAAGGCCTTTGACAAGGTGCCACACAGGAGGCTGCTCAGTAAGATAAGAGCCCATGGTGTTAGAGGCAAGGTACTAGCCTGGATAGAAGATTGGCTGTCTGGCAGGAGGCAGAGAGTGGGGATAAGGGGGTCCTTCTCAGGATGGCAGCCGGTGACTAGTGGAGTTCTGCAGGGGTCAGTGTTGGGACCACAACTTTTCACTTTATACATTAATGACCTAGATGAAGGAACTGAGGGCATTCTGGCTAAGTTTGCAGATGATACAAAGATAGGTGGAGGGACAGGTAGTATTGAGGAGGCGGGGAGGCTGCAGAAAGATTTAGACAGTTTAGGAGAATGGGCAAAGAAGTGGCAGATGAAATACAACGTGGGGAAGTGTGAGGTCATGCACTTTGGTAGGAAGAATAGAGGCATAGACTATTTTCTGAATGGGGAGAGAATTCAGAAATCTGGAGTGCAAAGGGACTTGGGAGTCCTAGTCCAGGATTTTCTTAAGGTTAACTAACAGGTTGAGTCAGTAGTTAGGAAGGCAAATGCAATGTTGGCATTTATTTGGAGAGGACTAGAATATTACAGCAGGGAAATGCTGCTGAGGCTTTACAAGGCTCCGGTCAGACCACATTTAGAATATTGTGAGCAATATTGGGCCCCGTATCTCAGGATGTGCTGGCCCCGGAGAGGGTCCAGAGGAGGTTCACGAGAATGATCCCAGGAATGAAAGGCTTAACATATGAGGAACGTTTGAGGACTCTGGGTCTATACTTGATGGAGCTTAGAAGGATATGGGGGGATCTGATTGAAACTTACAGAATACTGAAAGGCCTGGATAGAGTGGACTGGGGGAGGGGGGGGGAGATGTTTCCATTAGTAGGAGAGACTAGGACCCAAGGGCACAGCCTCAGAGTAAAGGGAAGACCTTTTAGAACAGAGGTGAGGAGAAACTTCTTTAGCCAGAGAGTGGTGAATCTATGGAATTCATTGCCACCGAAGGCTGTGGAGGCCAGGTCATTGAGTGTATTTAAGACTGAGATAGGTAGGTTCTTGATTGGTAAGGGGATCAAAGGTTACGGGAAGAAGGCGGGAGAACAGGGTTGAGAAACTTATCAGCCATGGTTGAATGGCAGAGCAGACTCGATGGGCCGAACGGCCTCATTTCTGCTCCTATGTCTTATGGACTCCTGCACCACTCCTAGGCAGTCTTGCAGTCACCCATTCCCCCTATGCCTGCATGCTCCTAACCTAGTATTGAATTAAACTAAAAGCAAAATACTGCGGATGCTGGAAATCTGAAACAACAACAAAAATTGTTGAAAAACTCAGGTCTGACAGCATCTGTGGAGAGGAAGACAGAGTTAACGTTTCGAGTCCATATGACTCATCAGAACTAAACAAATAAAAATGTGGTGAAACATAAGCTGTTTAAGGGGGTTGGGACAGGTGGAACTGGATAGAGGGCCAGCGGAGGCAAAGGAGAGATTGTGAAATATGTTATAAATAGGTCAAAGGGATGTTGATGGTGGTGATATTAGCTAAAGAATGTGCTAATGGTGACATTAAAGGTAGAAAGCAGCATGAGCAAGTGACAAATGGCCCTAGTAGGGGGTAGAGTGGGGCAGGGGGGGTGGTGGGGAGGGATTGAAATAGGCTGAAAAGTGGAGATAAAGCAATGGATGGAATAAATTCAAAAATATAAATAGGTGGGAAAATTTTAAAAAATGTGAAAAGAGGGAGGATGGAGGAGAGTGTTCACGGTCTGAAGTTGTTGAATTTAATGTTAAGTCTGGAAGACTGCAAAGTGCCTAATTGGAAGACGAGCTGCTGTTTCTCCAGTTTGCGTTGAGCTTCAGCGGAACATTGCAGCAGACCAAGGATGGACATGTGGGCATGAGAGCAGGGTGGTGTGTTGAAATGGCAAGTGATAGGTCTGAGTTATGCTTATGGAATTAAACTAGCTATTTACACAGAAGCCATTAGAGTAGATGCTCACTGACCAATCAACTGATGACTCCTCCCCCCCCCCTCCCCCCTTTGAACTTATGCTCATCCAAGCAGTTGACTGTTACATAGATTCCTAGGTAAGCATAGGTCTCAAGCCCCATCCCAGTTTATACCCTCTTGCTCCTGGTAAGTTTCCACACAAGTTCACCTCTCAACCAGCCAAGTGCCTGCTTTACAGGCTGCAAGATCCTCAAACAAATCAACTGTTTTCCTGTGACCATCATTCTCAGAACACAGTTGGCTTGCTCTGGAATCTCAGACTAAGACAGAGTTAAGCTAGCTTTTTGACAAGGGTGGGTGCAGACAGATGGTGTAGTTGAGATCACAGCAGGCCAAGCATCATCTTGATCAGAGCCTACTCCTGAGTCCTATCTTCCAAGGTTATACAATAATAGTCTGAAGCTGGGACTCACCTAAGTGACAATGATAAAACGCTATGCAAAATTGATAATCCTTCTATACATGGCAATTGATAGTATAAATTCATTCAAGTGTGGGCTTCACTGGCTGGGCCAATATTTATTGCCCATCCCTAGTTGCCCTGAAGGTAGTGGTGAGCTGTCTTCTTGAATCACTGCAGTCCACATGGTGTAGGTACACCCACAGTGCCATTTGTAAGTTCTAGGATTTTGACCCAGAAATAGATTAAAAATTTCCAAGTTAGGATGAGTGACTTGAAAGGGTATTTATTAAAATTTCATTTAGGTAGGCTTATGCCTTGTAACTTTGATTGAGCTCATATGGTTTACACAAACCTAATTTCCCCAAATCAGTTTCTTAACTAGCTTCTCTCCTTGGTGTTGAGATAAATCTCCAGCCTCCACTGGGAGACAATGTCTTTGAAAGTGTTGTCACCTCCCAGTTAGCCCATCTCCCCAAACAAGCTACCACTCTTGTACCTGCATTAAAGTGGCCTTAATCAAATTTGCAAACAATTATCCTCAGTGACAATGGTGCAATTTCCTCAACCTTCATAGCCTTGACATGGTTAGTTACAAACTTTACCCCCAAGATCTAATCAATAGTCTTCATTTGGTTACACTAGCTCTGGAGTTTGATTCGCATCTTCAAGAATTGAAATAGCATTGGCCTTATCCATCCTATTCATTGTGTCCCTTGACAACATCCAAACAGAGCATCTACTTTTCCTGAGACTACAGCATTAATCTTCAGCCCCTGCCACAAATCCTTCCTGTTATCACAAGTTGAAAGAATGGTCAATCTTGACCTATGTCTCCAACTCTTGGAGAAGGAACTGTGGCATAGTATTGTTACTGGACTAACAATCCAGACTGCTGTACTGGGGAAATAAGGGCTCAAATCCCACCATGGCAGCTGCAGGGATTTGAATTCCATTAATAAATGGAAACAAAATCAAGCAGCCTGCTTCATTGGCACCACATCCACAAACCCTCCACCACTAACACACAGTAGCAGTGTACCATCTACAAGATGCGTTGCAGGTAATCACCAAGGATCCTTAGACAGCACCTTCCAAACCCACAACCATCTAGGACAAGGGCAGCAGGTAGATGGGAACACCACCACCTATCAATTCCTCTCCAAATCACTCACCATCCTGACTTGGAATATCACCATTCCTTCACTATCGCTGGATGAAAACACTGGAACTCCCAAAACAGCATTGTGGGTGTACCTACTTCGAATGGACTGCAGCAGTTCGAAGCAGCTCACCACCCCCTTCAAGAGCAACTAGGGATGGGCAATAAATGCCACCAGTGAAGTCCACATCCTATGAATAACAAAAATCTGGAATATAAAGCTAGTCTCAGTAATGGTGACCACGACGTCCCATCACCAATTGTAAGATCTAGTTTACTAATACCCACCATTACTTGTCTCTGCTCTCACCTGAGCTTACTCCACTATCTTCTTTCATTTGTAGCTTCAGCTCAAGAGTTTTAGATGTTCATTTTAAACCGATCCCACGTCATTTGTGTTCTTGACCTACATTAGCTCCAAAATATACTCAACATCTGAGCATTCAGAGCTCTCTGGATTAAAAAAAATCAAAAAATATACAACTGGTAAGGACTAAGGCAAAAAACTAAAAGCAGTTTAGCGTTGAGTGCTCATTAAAATCTATTTTAAAATACGAGTGTCTGAGAAATAACTTACTGATGATTTAGCAATGGTAAAATGATCTTCTGAAATTATTTCCAGTTTATAATATAACTCAAATCTTAAGACACTATTGCATCAATATGTGCAGATATTTTTCCACCTTCAAATAATTTACCCAAGACTAGAGTAAGCTTGCAACAATTTTATTTTGAATGACATGGGAACACACTTTAATGAACTTTTAAGCTAGAGGCAAGATGACTACCAACAACAATGAAGCAAAGTACAACAGTAGTTTAGCAATTGCCCCCTCTCAGACGAAGCACCAAATGCAAAGTTGATTCTTTCTGGATGTTGTAGTCAGATAGTGTGCGACCATCTTCCAGTTGTTTGCCTGCAAAGATCAAACGCTGCTGGTCAGGTGGGATTCCTTCTTTATCCTGAATTTTTGCTTTGACATTCTCAATGGTGTCACTGGGTTCCACTTCAAGGGTGATGGTCTTGCCAGTCAGGGTTTTCACAAAGATCTGCATGCCCCCTCTCAGACGAAGCACTAAATGCAAAGTTGATTCTTTCTGGATGTTGTAGTCAGATAGTGTGCGACCATCTTCCAGTTGTTTACCTGCAAAGATCAAACGCTGCTGGTCAGGTGGGATTCCTTCTTTATCCTGAATTTTTGCTTTGACATTTTCAATGGTGTCACTGGGTTCCACTTCAAGGGTGATGGTCTTGCCAGTCAGGGTTTTCACAAAGATCTGCATGCCCCCTCTCAGACGAAGCACTAAATGCAAAGTTGATTCTTTCTGGATGTTGTAGTCAGATAGTGTGCGACCATCTTCCAGTTGTTTGCCTGCAAAGATCAAACGCTGCTGGTCAGGTGGGATTCCTTCTTTATCCTGAATTTTTGCTTTGACATTTTCAATGGTGTCACTGGGTTCCACTTCAAGGGTGATGGTCTTGCCAGTCAGGGTTTTCACAAAGATCTGCATGCCCCCTCTCAGACGAAGCACCAAATGCAAAGTTGATTCTTTCTGGATGTTGTAGTCAGATAGTGTGCGTCCTTCTTCCAACTGCTTACCAGCAAAGATCAAACGTTGCTGGTCAGGTGGAATGCCTTCTTTATCTTGAATTTTAGCCTTGACATTTTCAATGGTGTCACTGGGCTCAACCTCAAGTGTTATGGTCTTGCCTGTCAGGGTTTTAACAAAGATCTGCATGTCCTGAAAAGCAAGAGAGAAGGAGTCATGAACTGGATAGTCATTCTAATCAAATGTTAAGCTACTGAATTGTAAACACACAAATGTTACAGCCTCAATTAAAAACTATCCACATTGATGGTTGACTTTACCCTTCTGCACCATCTACCCTGTCTACACACAGTATCAGGAAGGCTTTTTTTGAAGGTTTCCTGTGGTTACCCAAACTGAATACGACTACATAGAGAAAGGTGAAACTGCAGCTTTTAATGATGACTCACCAACTGTACAAGTCAAAATTAAACTGGCCCAAGTCTCCTTGGCGTCTGAAAACACTAAAGCTGCGACAAACGGAACCCATTGTGACGCCCCTCGCCCCGCCTCCCCACCGCGCGCGCTCACGGCCCGCGCCCCGCCTCCCAAGCGCTGACGCCCCTCCTCCCCAGCGGTGACGCGCGACGCCCCACCTTCCCAGCGCTGACGCGCAGAACGGGATTTGGAGAAGTCCCGCGATAAGTGAGCGGCCAAGACGGAAAACAGCTGCGTCACCGGTTCCGCCATTTTAATATAAATTTAGTCACAAAAATGTATGTGAAATGAGTGGAGGCTTTGAGGTTTAGTTAAAACTCATGAAATACGTTAAAATTACGTAGAATGAGTCACAGATGATTAAAGTAGAATGCTGTAAACACAGGTCCAACAACCTCAGGTTGTGTTCACAGCATTTTTTTTTATTTACCGCATCCTAGACTGCGCAATATTTTGCTCTTTAAAACAGGAGGCGAGGCCGCTGAGCGCGGCTTCTATTAATATGAAGCAGGAGAGCAGCAACCGCGTGAAACACCACACCTGAAAAAACCCATCTCCACCAGCTAAATATTATTAAAGCAAGATACAGAACTAACTCCCCGCGTCAATCTGTAACTAACTCACCGCTATCAGTATCGGTAATCGGCGGTTGTGAAAATCTCTCTCTCTCTCTCTCTCTCTCTCAGTCAGAACACGGCTGCTTCTCTCTCGGCTCCGGGAATGGCGACTACCCCGCTCACACCCGCTTTTATAGCGCGGCTCCCTCCGCCCACTCCCAGCCGGCACTACTTTACACCGAACTATATTCGTTCCCACCAGAAATTACCTCAAAATCTCTCCATTCTCCTGTCAGTTAGCAACAGTGAACACGGTCAACATTGATCTGTGCCGACTGCTCTGAAACTCTTTGTTTAATGGGCTGGGCTGCTGAGGGCGCCAACACAAAGGCGCATGTGGCGGCGTGTGTACGCTACGGTGCTAAGGCGGCATGTTCCAGAAACTGCGACAGAGACCCGGGGGGGGGGATAAGGAAGGGGAAGGGGGGGATCGGAGGGGGAGACAGATGGGGGCTGAGGGGGAGGGGAAGGTGGGGGGAGGGGGGTGCTGAGGCGGGGTGGGGGGAGGGGGTGCTGCAGGAGATGGGGGGAGGGGGAACTGGGGGCTGGGGGAGAGGAAGGTGGGGGGAGGGGGGTGCTGAGGGGGGGTGGGGGGAGGGGGAGATGGGGGGGGGCTGGGGGAGATGGGGGAGGGGGAACTGGGGGCTGGGGGAGAGGAAGGTGGGGGGAGGGGGGTGCTGAGGGGGGGTGGGGGGGGGAGATGGGGGGAGGGGGGGGGCTGGGGGAGATGGGGGAGGGGGAACTGGGGGCTGGGGGAGAGGAAGGTGGGGGGAGGGGGTTCTGAGGGGGGGAGGGGGGGCTGGGGGAGATGGGGGAGGGGGAACTGGGGGCTGGGGGAGGGGAAGGTGGGGGGAGGGGGCTGCTGGGGGGAATGGGGGGAGGGGGAGGTGAGGGCTGGGGGAGGGGGAGGTGGGGGCAGAGGCAGGGGAGGGGAAGGTGGGGGCTGGGGGAGGGGGGGAAGGTGGGGGCTGGGGGGAAGGTGGGGGCTGGGGGGGAGGGGGGAAAGTGGGGGCTGGGGGGGAGGGGGGAAAGTGGGGGCTGGGGGGGAGGGGGGAAAGTGGGGGCTGGGGTGGAGAGGGGAAAGTGGGGGCTGGGAGGGGGGAGGGGGGAAGGTGGGGGCTGGGGTGGAAAGGGGAAAGTGGGGGCTGGGGGGGAAGGTGGGGGCTGGGAGGGGGGAGGGGGGAAGGTGGGGGCTGGGGGGGGAGGGGGGGAAGGTGGGGGCTGGGGGGGGAGGGGGGGAAGGTGGGGGCTGGGGGGGGAGGGGGGGAAGGTGGGGGCTGGGAGGGGGGGAAGGTGGGGGCTGGGGGGGAGGGGGGAAGGTGGGGGCTGGGAGGGAGGGGGGAAGGTGAGGGCTGGGGTGGAGAGGGGAAAGTGGGGGCTGGGGGGGAAGGTGGGGGCTGGGAGGGGGGAGGGGGGGAAGGTGGGGGCTGGGAGGGGGGAGGGGGGGAAGGCGGGGGCTGGGAGTGGGGAGGGGGGAAGGTGAGGGCTGGGGGAGGGGGGGAAGGTGGGGAGGGGGGGAAGGCGGGGGCTGGGTGGGGAGGGGGGAAGGCGGGGGCTGGGGGAGGGGGGGAAGGTGGGGAGGGGGGGAAGGCGGGGGCTGGGTGGGGAGGGGGGGAAGGCGGGGGCTGGGTGGGGAGGGGGGAGGTGGGGGCTGCGGGGGGGGAAGGTGAGGGCTGGGGGAGGGGGGAAGGTGAGGGCTGGGTGAGGGGGGGAAAGGTGGGGGCTGGGGGAGGCGAAGGTGGGGGCTGGGGGGGTGAAGAGGAGGGAGGCTTGGGGGGTGAAGATGAGGGGGGGTGGGGTGGGTGAAGAGGAGCTGGGGTGAAGAGGAAGGTGGGGGCTGGGGGGGAAGAGGAAGGTGGGGGCTGGGGGTGGGGAAGAGGAAGGCGGGGGAAAGAGGAAGGTGGGGGCTGGGCGGGGGAAAGAGGAAGGTGGGGGAAAGAGGAAGGTGGGGGCTGGGGGGTGAAGAGGAAGGTGGGGGAGAGGAAGGTGGGGGCTGGCGGGGGAGAGGAAGGTGGGGCCTGGGGGGGGGTGCGGAGTGGAAGGTGGGGGCTGGGGGGGAGAGGGTGGTCGGGGGAAGGGGAGAGGGAGTAGGGGGGGAAGGGAAGAGGGAGTAGAGGGGTAAAGGAGAGGGAGTAGGGGAGTAGAGGAGAGGGAGTGGGGGGAAGGGGAGAGGGAGTGGTGCGTTAGGGGAGAGGGAGTGGGGGGGGTAGAGGAGAGGGATTAGGGCGTAGAGGAGAGGGAGTAGGGGGTGGTTGAGGGGGTGTGGGGGGAGGAGGGGGTGGGGATGTGAAGGGGATGGAGGAAGAGATGGGTAGGGATGGTCGAGGAGGGGGCTGGGGTGTTGAGGAGGGAGTTGTGGCCGAGGAGGAGGGAGCTGTGGGGATTGAGGGGAAGGGCTGGGGGGCTAGAGGAGGAGGGAGGTGTGGGGTTCGGACAGGAAGAGTAGGGTGGTGAGGGGGTTGGTTAGGAGGAGGAGGGGTTGGGGGTTATGGAATGGAGGGGAAGTCGGGATGGAGGGGTCGGACAGGAGGAGTGGAGAAGGTTGGGGTTTTGGAGAGGGTTGGGGAGAGGAGGGGTGGGTGGTGGAGGGCGACGGGAGACGAGGGGAGAGTGGTGTAGGGCAAAGGGAGAGGAGAGAGGGTGGTTTGGAGAGGGCTGGTGGGGTGAGGAGGGAAGGGTTTGGGAGGGAGGAGGGGAGGGGGTGGTGGAAGGCAAAGGGAGAGGAGGATGCTGTGAGGGTAGGAGGAGGAAGGGAGGTGAAGTGTTGGATAGGAGGAGGGGGTTCGGACAGGAGAAGAAAGGGGGTGGGGCTTAGGATGGGGGGGGTTTGTCAGAGACATGTGGGAGTTTGGAGAGGGGTGGTGGTTCGGAGGTGGGTGGAAGGGTCAGAGAGGAGAGGGGTTGGAGGGGGGTGGAGAGAGAGGAAGAGTGGGGGGTGGAGGGAGAGGAGGGTGAAGGGAGAGGGGATGGTGGTGGAGAATGGAGGGAGAGGAGGGGATGGGGCAGGGAGAGGAGAGGAGGATGTTGGAGGGAGGGATGGGGTGGAGGGATCGGGGAGAGGTTGGGAGGTAGCGGGGAGAGGTTGGGAGGTGGAGGGTCAGAGGGGAGGAGGTGGAGCGAGAGTGGAAAGTGGGTGGGACAGGAGAGGGGCGAGATGGAGGGGTGGGGAGTGGATAGAGGGGGAGAGGAGAAGGAGGAGGTGTGGGAGTGGTATGGAGGGGCAATGAGGAGGTGGGGAAATGGGAGTGGGAATGGGGGAGGGGGGAATGGGAGTGGGAATTGGGGAGGGGGGAAATGGGAGTGGGAATGGGGGAGGGGGGAATGGGGGAGGGACAAATGTTGAGATGCGGAAAGGGGAGGGAGGAATGAGGAAAAGGGAATAGTGAAGGGAGAATGAGGGACAGACAAGATGGAATGGGGGAGGGGTGAATAAGGGAAGGAGGAATAGAATTGATGTGGGGGATAAAGGGGAGGGAGGGATGATGGGGATAAAGAAAAGGGGAGGGAAGAATGGGGGGATGAGGGTGGAATGAGGGAAATGGGATGGGAAAATGGGAGGGGGAATGGTGTCAGAAATGAGAAAAGGGGGAATGGGAGGGATGAGGGGAAATGGGGAGGGTGATTGGGAGTTTGAATTGAAGGGGCATGGGGGGAATGGGAGTGGGAGAATGACAGGAGGATCGGGAGGGGAGAATGAGGGGGAATACGGGGAGGGAGGAATGAGGAAAGGGGTAATAGGAAGTAGGGGAAATGGGAGAGGGAGAAATGAGGGAAGGGCTGCTTTGTCCTGGGCGGTGCGAGCTTCTTGAATGTTATTGGAGCTGCACTCATCCAGGCAAGTGAAGAGTATCACATCGCACTCCTGACTTGTGGCTTGTAGATGGTGGACAGGCTTTGTCAGGTGAGTTACTCGCTGCAGGATTCCTAGCCTCTGACCAGCTCTAGTAGACACAGTATTTATGTGCTTGTCCTGTCCCTTTTTACATGGTCCAACACTGACACTTCCCTTCCCTTCCTTGACCTCTCTGTCTCAATTTCTGGTGATAGACTATCCACCAATATTCATTACAAGCCCATTGATTCAAACAGCTACCTCGACTACAGCTCCCCACTTCCTGTAAGGACTGCATCCCATTCTCAGTTCCTTTGCCTCCGTCGCATCTGTTCCAATGATGCCACTTTCAAAAACAGTTCCTCTGACATGTCCTCCTTCTTCCTTAACCGAGGTTTTCCACCCATGGTGGTTGACAGGGCCCTCAACCATGTCCTGCGCATCCGCCCTCACACCTTCTTCTCCCTCCCAGAAACATGATAGGGACCCCCTTGTCCTCAATTATCACCCCACATTCAAAGGATCATCCTCCGCCATTTCCGCCAACTCCAGCATGATGCCACCACCAAACACATCTTCCCTTCACCCCCCTGGCGGCATTCCGTAGAGATCGTTCCCTCCGGGACACCCTGGTCCACTCCTCCATCACCCCCTACACCTCAACCCCCTCCCACGGCACCTTCCCATGCAGCCGCAGAAGATGCAACACCTGCCCGTTTACTTCCCCCCTCCTCACCGTCCAAGGGCCCAAACACTACTTTCAAGTGAAGCAGCATTTCACTTGCACTTCCCTCAATTTAGTCCACTGCATTCGTTGCTCCCAATGGGGTATCCTCTACATTGGAGAGACCAAATGCAGACTGGGTGACCGCTTTGCAGAACACCTTCGGTCTGTCCACAAGCATTACCTAGACCTCCCTGTCGCTTGCCATTTCAACACTCCACCCTGCTCTCATGCCCACATGTCCGTCCTTGGCCTGCTGCATTGTTCCAGTGAAGCTGAACGCAAACTGGAGGAACAGCACCTCATCTTCCGACTAGGCACTTTACAGCCTTCCGGACTGAATATTGTGTTCAACAATTTTAGATCATGAACTCTCTCCTCCATCCCCACCCCTTTCCGATTTTCCCCCTCCTTTTTTGTTTTTTCTAATAATTTATATAGATTTTTCTTTTCCCACCTATGTCCATTATTTTTAAATGTATTTCCATCCATTGTTTTATCTCTAACTTTAGCCTTTTTCGATTCTTTCACCCCACCCCACTCCCACTAGGGCTATCTGTACCTTGCTCGTCCTGCTTTCTACTCTTAATTAGCACATTCCTTTAGATAATATCACCACCTTCAACACCTCTTTGTCCTTTTGTCTGTGACATCTTTTGGTTATCTCCACCTATCACTGTCCCTCTATCCAGCTCTTCTTGTCCCACCGCACCCCCCCCTTAAACCAGCTTATATTTCACCCCTTTTCTATTTTGCCTTAGTTCTGTTGAAGAGTCATGCGGAGTCGAAACGTTAACTGTGCGCCTTCTCCTCCCTCCCAGAAACATGATAGGGTCCCCCCACCAGCCTCCGCATTCAAAGGATCATCCTCCGCCCTTTCCACCAACTCCAGCATGATGCCACCACCAAACACATCTACCCCTCACTGTCGGCATTCCACAGGGATCGTTCCCTCCGGGACATCCTGGTCCACTCCTCCATCACCCCCTACACCTCAACCCCTCCCACGGCACCTTCCCATGCAACCGCAGAAGGTGCAACACCTGCCCCTTTACTTCCTTCCTCCTCACCGTCCAAGGGCCCAAACACTACTTTCAAGTGAAGCAGCATTTCACTTGCACTTCCCTCAATTTAGTCTACTGCATTTGTTGCTCCCAGTGCGGTTTCCTCTACATTGGAGAGACCAAATGCAGACTGGGTGACCGCTTTGCAGAACACCTTCGGTCTGTCCGCAAGCATGACCCAGACCTCCCTGTCGCTTGCTATTTCAACACACCACCCTGCTCTCATGCCCACATGTCCGTCCTTGGCCTGCTGCATTGTTCCAGTGAAGCTCAACGCAAACTGGAGGAACAGCACCTCATATTCCAACTAGGCACTTTACAGCCTTCCGGACTGAATATTGTGTTCAACAATTTTAGATCATGAACTCTCTCCTCCATACCCACCCCCTTTCCGATCCCCCTTTTTCTAATAATTACTTTTTTTATATATTTATTTTTCTTTTCCCACCTATTTCTATTATTACTTTTAAAATTTATTTCTGTCCATTGTTTTATCTCCACCTTTTAGCCTATTTTGATCTGTTCACCCCACCCCCACTAGGGCTATCTGTCACTTTGTCATCCTGCTTTCTACCCTTAATGTTAGCAGCTAATATCGCTGCTGTCAACACCCCTTTGTCCTTTTGTTTATGACATCTTTGGCAATCTCTCCTTTGCCTCCTCCTATCACTGGCTCTCTATCCAGCTCCCCCTTAAACAGCTTATATTTCACCACATTTCTATTTCTATTTAATTCTGATGAAGAGTCATACGGGCTCAAAACGTTAACTCTGTCTTCCTCTCCACAGATGATGTCAGACCTGCTGAGTTTTGCCACAATTTTTGTTTTTATTTGAGTCTGGCTCAGTTGGGGCTAGGGAGAATGTCGGTGAGGGAATGAGGAGAGGGGGCAATGAGGGGAAACGGAGGAAAGTTGTGAGGAGAATGCAAGGAAACTTCAAGGGGACTTGGTCAGGCTAAATGAATGGACAAGAATGTGGCAGATGAAATATAAAGTAAATAAGGGTGAAGGGGTGACTTTGGTAGAGGAAAAAAGCACTACTTTCCCCTGCTTGTGAATGGTGAAATGGCAGACTGAGCTTTGCAGTTCCACAAGGCAATATTACTGGTTCCACAAGCTAGGTCCATGTCACATGACTTTCACCTCTCTATTCTGGCTTTGACAAGGGGTGTGTACCCCTTTGTCTGGATCCCTGATGTTGTTAAATGTTCCAACTATTAATACTTGAAAGGAAGGTTGTGGGGTTCCTGTTCCTGTCCATTCAACAGCTGAAAAGCAACGAACCCTGGGGAGTCGGTGGAATCCCTGCCGAAATTCTGAAACACAATGGAGATATATTCTTGGCACAGTAGCACAACCTCAAATTCCTCATCTGGGAAGAGGAGTGCATGTCGGGTATCCCAGGGATATAGTGATCATGACTACACCCAGGAAGGGAGACGAGTCCGATTGCGGTAACTACATAAGAGTTTCCCTGCTGTCTGCCACAGGGAAGATCATTGCAAGGTTCCTCCTCAATCATTTCCCCACAGTGGCTGATCAGCTCCTTCCAGAGTTTCAGTGTGGTTTTTGCCCATTGAGAGGCATCACAGTCATGAGCATCTTAGATTTACTTAGACTTAGAAGACTTCCTGTGTTTAGAGAGGCATGAGGCAGGCAAAGCACATCTGTTTTCTGTAGCTTGTTTTTCCTGGAACAGGTCACCAGTCTGAAGCCAGAGGCTATAGTTTGACACCACTCCACATCAAGCATAGCTGACCATGAGTTCTCCTGCTCTTACTAGCCGCTATGGCATGTTGGAAGGATTTGCAGGTTGGCAATCAACACCAATGAACGTCCTTTCTGTGGCCATCAAGTCCCGGAGTGGGACTCGAACCCTGAGCTTCCGGCTCAGAGTCAGTTATGCTACTCACTACACAAAATCTCCGCTGCACAGCAAATTCAAGAAAAGTGCAAGGAACAGCATCAATCGCTGTACATGGCTTTCCTTCGACTTCACGAAAGTCTTTGTAAACCTCGAAGGCTTATACAGTATCCTCCTCAAATTTGGCTGCCCTCAGAAATCATCTGACTAATCCATGGTAAACTGTAAACTGTGATCCTCACCAATGGAGTTACCACATGGAAGCAATGGAGGCGCCACATACTCTTATCTTAGGGGAGACTGGAGTCAAACATGGCCATGCACCAAGTCTTCTCCATTTTCCTCACAGCAATATGACACCTCACCATCAGAAAATTACCCACCGGCATGGAGATAATCTGGAGAACGGTTTGGAAACTGTTTAACTTGCGCTGCCTTCAAAACCAAAATCTCCCCAACCTAAGTCATTGAACTTCGGTATACAGATGGTGCTTTTGTGTGTGTGCTCACTCAGAAACTGAGCTACAGGTCATTGTCAACGCCTTCTCCATAGCATGTTGTTATGATATGGCTGCAATTTGAGAGGAAAAAGCTGGAATCAGATGTAATGGTATTACAGTTGAATAAAGGCACCTACAGAGGCACGAGGGAGGAGCTGGCCAGAATTGACTGGGCGATGAGCCTAGCAGGAAAGACAGTGGAACAGCAATGGCAGGAGTTTCTGGGAGTAATTTGGGAGACACAGCAAAACTCATCCCTAGGAGGAAGGAGCATACTAAAGGGAGAACGAGACAACCATGGCTGACAAGGGAAGTCAGGGACAGCATAAAAGCTAAAGAGAAAGCATACAATGCAGCGAAGAGCAGTGGGAAACCAAGGGATTGGGAAGCCTACAAAGACCATCAGAGGACAACTAAAAAAGAAATAAGGAGGGAGAAGATTAAATATGAGGGTAAACTAGCCAGTAATATAAAAGAAGATTGCAAGAGTTTTTAGATATGTAAAGGGTAAGAGAGAGGAAAAAGTGGACATTGGGCCGCTGGAAAATGACGCTGGAGAAGTAGTAGTGGGGAACAAAGAAATGGCGGAAGAACTGAATAGGTGCTTTGCGTCAGTCTTCACGATGGAAGACACAAGTAACATCCCCAAAGTTCAAGAGAGTTGGGGGGCAGAGGTGAGTATGGTGGCCATTACCAAGGAGAAGGTGCTAGGAAAACTGAAAGGTCTGAAGGTGGATAAATCACCTGGATCAGATGGATTACATCCCAGAGTTCTGAAGGAGATAGCTGAAGAGATAGTGGAGGTGTTAGTGGTGATCTTTCAGGAATCACTGAAGTCAGGGAGGGTCCCAGAGGACTGGAAAATCACTAATGTAACCCCCCTGTTTAAGAAGAGAGTGAGGCAAAAGACAGGAAATTACAGGCTGATTAGCCTGACCTCGGTCGTTGGTAAGATTTTAGAGTCCATTATTAAGGATGAGATTTCAGAATACTTGGAAGTGCATGGTAAAATAGGGCAAAGTCAGCATGACTTCTTCAAGAGGAGGTCAAACATGACAAATTTGTTGGAATTCTTTGAAGAGGTAACGATTAGGTTGGACAAAGGAGAGCTAATGGATGTTATCTACTTGGACTTCCAGAAGGCCTTTGACAAGGTGCCGCACAGGAGGCTGCTCAGTAAGATAAGAGCCCATGGTGTTCGAGGCAAGGTACTAGCATGGATAGAAGATTGGTTGTATGGCAGGAGGCAGAGAGTGGAGATAAGAGGGTCCTTCTCAGGATGGCGGCCGGTGACTAGTGGAGTTCCGCAGGAGTCAGTGTTGGGACCACAACTTTTCACTTTATACATTAATGATCTAGATGAAGGAACTGAGGGCATCCTGGCTAAGTTTGCAGATGATACAAAGATAGGTGGAGGGACAGGTAGTATTGAGGAGGCGGGGAGGCTGCAGCAGTATTTGGACAGGTTAGGAGAATGGGCAAAGAAGTGGCAGATGGAATATAATGTGGGGAAGCGTGAGGTCATGCACTTTGGTATGAATAATAAAAGCATAGACTATTTTCTAAATGGGGAGAGAATTCAGAAATCTGGAGTGCAAAGGGACTTGGGAGTCCTAGTCCAGGATTCCCTTAAGGTTAACTAACAGGTTGAGTCGGTAGTTAGAAAGGCAAATGCAATGTTGGCATTTATTTTGAGAGGACTAGAATGTAAAAGCAGGGACATGCTGCTGAGGCTCTGGTCAGACCACATTTAGAATATTGTGAGCAACTTTGGGCCCCGTATTTCAGGAAGGATGTTCTGGCCCTGGAGAGGGTCCAGAGGAGGTTCACGAGAATGATCCCAGGAACGAAAGGCTTAACATATGAGGGACGTTTGAGGACTCTGGATGGAGTTTAGAAGGATGAAGGGGGATCTGATTGAAGCTTACAGAATACTGAAAGGCCTGGATAGAGTGGACGGGGGGAAGATGTCTCCATTAGTGGGAGAGACTAGGACCCGAGGGCACAGCCTCGGAGTAAAGGGAAGACCTTTTAGAACAGAAGTGAGGAGAAACTTCTTTAGCCAGAGAGTGGTGAATCTATGGAATTCATTGCCACAGAAGGCTGTGGAGGCCAGGTCATTGAGTGTATTTAAGGCCGAGATAGATAGGTTCTTGGTTGGTAAGGGGATCAAAGGTTACGCAGAGAAAGTGGGAGAATGGGGTTGAGAAACTTATCAGCCATGATTGAATAGCGGAGCAGACTCGATGGGCTGAATGGCCTAATTTCTGCTCCTATGTCTGATGGTCTTATGCTCTTCGCGGCATTGTATGCTTTCTCTTTAGCTTTTAAGCTGTTCCTGACTTCCCTTGTCAGCCATGGTTGCCTCGTCCTCCCTTTAGTATGATTCTTCTTCCTAGGGATGAATTTTTGCTGTGTCTCCCAAATTATTCCCAGAAGCTCCTGCCATTGCTGTTCCACTGTCTTTCCTGCTAGGCTCATCTCCTAGTCAATTCTGGCCAGCTCCTCCCTCATGCATCTGTAGTTGCCTTTATTCAACCGTAATACCGTTACATCTGATTCCAGCTTTTTCCTCTCAAAGTGCAGGGTAAATTCTATCATATTATGGTCACTTCCTCCTAAGGGTTACTTCACCTTAAGCTCTCTTATCAAATCTGCCTCATTACACATCACTAAATCTAGAATTGCCTGTTCCCTAGAGGGCACCATCACAAGCTGCTCCAAAAAGCCATCTCGTAGACATTCCACAAATTCCTTTTCTTGGGATCCACTACCAACCTGATTTTCCCTGTCTACCTGCATATTGAAATCCCCCATGATCACTGTAACCTTGCCTTTCTTACACGCCTTTTCTATCTCCTGGTGTATCTTGTGCCCCACATCCTGACTACAGTTTGGAGGCCTGTACATAACTCCCATTATAGGTTTTTTTACCTTTGTGGTTCCTTAACTCTACCCACACAGATTCTACATCATCTGACCCTATGTCGTTCCTTGCTATCGATTTAATTTCATTTCTTACCAACAAAGCAACCGCACCTTCTCTGCCAACCTGCCTATCTTTTCAATAGGATGTATATCCTTGGATATTTAGCTCCCAGTCCTGATCCCCTTGCAGCCATGTCTCCGTGATGCCCACCACATCTTACCTGCCAATTTCAATCTGTGCCACAAGTTCGTTTACCTTATTTCGTATACTGCATTCATATACAACACCTTCAGTCCTGTATTTCCCGTCCCCTTTCTCATTGTCGTCCCTTTATCTGATGTACTTGAAGTTAGATTCCTAGCCCTTTCCAAACACTCTGTCTTATTTTGTGTTCCATAGACTTTAATAGCCTCTTCTGGGCTCTCCTTTCTTTTCAGTTTTTTCATAATTTTCCATGAAGTTGAATCCACCCCCACACATGCTAACCTGCTGCTTTGTTTCCCATTAGTCATATTTCTTGGAGTTTTACCCTTCCCTTCCCCCCACTTTCTAGTTTAAAGTCCTGTTGACCACCCTATTTACCCTTTTTGCTAGAACATTGGTCGCAGATCGGCTCAGGTGGAGACCGTCCCAACAGTACAGATCCCTCCTGTTCCAATACTGATGCCACAAACTGGAACCCCTCTTTCCCGCATCACTCCTTTAGCCATGTGTTTACTTCCCTTATTCTCGCGTCCCTATGCCAATTTGCAAGTGGCTCGGGTAGTAATCCGGAGATTATAACCCTTGAGGACCTGTTCTTTAATTTAGTTACTAGTTCCTGATAATCCCCAAACAGGTCCTCTTCCCTAGTCTTACCTATGTTATTTGTCCCGACATGGACCACAACAACTGGATCCTCCCCCTCCCTCTCCAATATCCTTTCAAGTCAGTCAGAGACCTCCCTCACCCTGGCACCGGGCAGGCAACATACCATGCGGGACTCTCAATCCTGCTTACAAAGGATGCTATCAATTCCCCTAATTATAGAATCCCCTACAACTACCACTTGTCTTTTTGCTCCCCCCTCTTGAATGGCCTCCTGTGCCACGGTGCCGTGGTCAGCTGGCTCATCCTCCCTACAGCCCTGTTCCTCATCCACACAGGGAGCAAGTACCTGTTGGACAAGATCAAGAGCTAAGGCTCCTCTGTTTCTGAACACAGGATCCCTCTACCTGCCTCACTTGCAGTCACACCCTGCTGACCCTGACCACTGACTGAATTTGAGGTACTTAATTTACCGGGTGTGACCGCCTCCTGAAACAAAGCGTCCAGGTAACTCTCCCCCTCCCGGATGTGCCGCAGCGTCCGGAGCTTGGACTCCAGCTCATCAATTCTGAGCCGGAGTTCCTCCAGCAACCAACTCTTGCTGCAGATGTGGTCACTGCGGCTCGCAATGGGATCGGCCAGCTCCCACATCATACAGCTACAGCACATCACCTGCCCAGCCATCTCGACTTAATTAATTTATTAATTAGCTTTGTGGTGTTTTTTTTTCAAATTTGGTGCAGATTTCCTACTAACCAATCAGGTCACCGCTTTTCTGTGAAGTCACTTTTTTAGTTTTGGCTTCAGTTACTCTGCCCCGAGGTCACCGCTCTGGTGCTCCTCCCTCCGAGTCTGAACAAAGAACAAAGAAAAGTACAGCTCAGGAACAGGCCCTTTGGCCCACCAAGCCTGCGCCAATAATATTGCCTGTCAACTAAAACATTTTGCACTTCCGGGTTCTGTATCCCCGTATTCCCATCCTATTCATGCATTTGTCAAGCTGCCTCTTAAACACTACTATCCTACCTGCTTCCATCACCTCCTCTGGAAGTGAATTCCAGACATACTACCCTCTGCGTAAAAAACTTGCCCCGCACATCTCCTCTATAGTTTTCTCCCCTCACCTTAAATCTATGTCCCCTAGTAATTGACTCTTCCACCCTGGGAAAAAGCTTCTGACTATCTACTCTGTCCATGCCACTCATAATTTTGTAAACTTCTATCAAGTCGCCCCTCAATCTCCGTCACTCTAGTGAGAACAATCCAAGTTTCTCCAACCTCTCCTCATAGCTAATAACCTCCAGGCCAGGCAGCATTCTGGTAAACCTCCTCTGCACCTCTCCAATGCCTCCATATCCTTCTGGTAGTTTGGTGACCAGAATTGCACACAATATTCCAAGTGTGGCCTAACCAAGGTTCTATACAGCTGCAGCATGAGTTCCCAGCTTTTATACTCAATACCCCTGCCAATGAAGGCAAGCATGCCATATGCCTTCCTGACTACCTTATCCACCTGCGTTGCCACTTTCAGTGACCTGTGGACCTATACACCCAGATCCCTCTGCCCGTCAATGCACTTAAGGGTTCTGCCATTTACTGTATAATTCCTGCCTGTATTAGACCTTCCGAAATGCATTACCTCGCATTTGTCCGGATTAAACTTCATCTGCCATTTCTCCGCTCAAGTCTCCAATCGATCTATATCCCGTTGTATGCTTTGACAATCCTCTTCACTATCTGCAACTCCTCCAACCTTAGTGTTATCTGCAAACTTACTAATAAGCCCAGTTACATTTTCCTCCAAATCATTTATGTATACTACAAACAGCAAAGGTCCCAGCACTGATCTCTGTGGAACTCCACTAGTCACAGCTCTCCATTCGGAAAAGCACCCTTCCACTGCTACCCTCTGTCTTCTATGACCAAGCCAATTCTGTATCCATCTTGCCAGCTCACCTCTGATCCCGTGCGACTTTACCTTCTGTACCTGTCTTCCATGAGGGACCTTGTCAAAGGCCTTACTGAAATCCATGTATATAACATCCACTGCCCTTCCATCGTCGATCATCTTTGTCACTTCCTCGAAAAACTTGATCAAGTTAGTGAGACACGACCTCCCCTTCACAAAACCATGCCGCCTCTCACTAATACATCCATTTGCTTCCAAATGGTAGTAAATCCTGTCATGAAGAATCTTCTCCAATAATTTCCCTACCACTGACGTAAGGCCCACCGGCCTGTAATTTCCTGGATTATCCCTGCTACCCTTCTTAAACAATGGAACAACATTGGCCATTCTCCAGTCCTCAGGGACCTCACCCGTAGCCAGTGAGGATACAAAGATTTCTGTCAGGGGTAGATCCCATCTGCTCTCTGGAGTCAAGGCTGCCAATCCCCGAGGTAAGGTTTTTATACTCACCGCTCTGGAACTCCGCCCTCCGACTCTGCTCCCTGGAACTAACTCTACGCTTTATTTACGCGTTTAAGGGTTTGTTAGGTTCTATGGTTAGTGTTCAGGTTAGGATTAGGGCATTGTGGATTTTTAGGTCCTGTGTTATTGAAAATAGAGGAATGTTATTGGATATCCATTGGTAATCTGCCAGGGAAGTGACATTTGAATAGGTTTGAAACACTTCTGATTGATCTCTTTTTCTTTCCAGCCCTTTCAATTTGATTAGTTTTACAGCTCAGAGTGAGATCTCCTACACTTCGCTGATACTACAGCTTTGTCAGGGAGAAGCCGTATAATGCTCTTGGAAGATTCTAGAAAATTCTAGGAATACAGGCTGACCCTGCCCATCCTGGATTTGATTAGAGGAGAATTCTCAATTCACACTCAAGCAGTCAATTTTATAAGTGTTATTGATACATTTAGTCTGCTTCAAAAGCCTGCATTTTTGGTAACACTGCACTGCCATCTTGTGGGTTTTCATGGTATCTACACTTGTATAAAATATATTTTGAAATAATGGTAAATTTGAATAAAATTCACTTGCTTATCTCACAGCTAATTAACAAAGCTGCTGAGATTCTAGTACAATTACCACTACACAGACTTTGTAGAGATGAAGTCCCACATTCACATTGAGGACATCGTCCATCGTGTTATGTGGCGCTAACATCCATGCTAAATGGGGTAGATTTCAGATCTAGCAACTCAAAACTGGGCATCCATGAGGTGCTGTGGGCCATCAGCGTTGTAATGATATGCCTAAGTTGGAACTTTAGTCTTAGGAAATCTTGTACTCTGGGAGTGCTACTGCGTGGGGGCAATATTGTGTGACACATACCTCACTGCAGGAGTCCATGTTTGCTCTTGTCTGTATTCTGTGTGCATTCAATAAAGCACTGTTCATTCTCGTAAACATCTTCGAATATTTCGACTAGGTACAAATCCCAATAAGCAGCAGCAGAATTGTACACAACCACAAGCTGTAACTCCATGGCCTGACATATACTCCATTCTACCATTACCATCAAGCCCAGAGATCAACCCTGGTTCAATGAAGAGTGCCGGAGGGCAAGCCAGGAGCAGCACCAGGCATACCTAAAAATGAGGTGTCAACCTGGTGAAGTTACAACACAGGACTACTTGTGTGCCAAACAGCATTAGCAACAAGTGATAGACAGAGCTAAGCGATCCCACAACCAAAGGATCAGATCTAAGCTCTGCAGCCCTGCCACATCCAGTTGCGAATGGTGGTGGACAATTAAACAACTCATTGGAAGAGGAAGCTCAACATTCTCAATGATGGGGGTACTTAACACATCAGTGGAAAAGATAAGGCTACAATCTTCAGTCAGAAGTGCCGAGTGGATGATCCATCTCAGCCTCCTCTGGAGGTCCCCAGCATCAGAGATGCCAGTCTTCAGCCCAGTCAATTCATCCCATGCGATATCTAGAAACGGCTGAAGGCACTGGATTCTGCAAAGGCTATGGGCTTTGACAATATTCTGGAAACAGTACTGAAGACTTGTGCTCCAGAACTTGTTGAGCCCCTAGCCAAGCTGCTGCAGTACAGCTACAGCACTGGCATCTACCCGGCTATGTGGAAAATTGCTCAGGAATGCCCTGTCCACAAAAAGCAGAACAAATCCAACCTGGTCAATTACCGCCCCATCAGTCTACTCTCAATCATTGGCAAAGTCATGGAAAGTGTCATCAGCACTTACTCAGCAATAACCTGCTCACTGATGTTTAGTTTGGGTTCTGCCAGAGCCACTCAGCTCCTGACCTCATTACATTCTTGGTCCAAACATGGACAAAAGAGCTGAACTCACAAGGTGAGGTGAGAGTGATTGCCCTTGACATCAAGGCAGTATTTGAGCGAGTATGGCATCAAGGAGCCCTAGCAAAACTGGAGTCAATGGAAATCAGGGGGAAACTCTCCACTGGTTGGAGCCATACCTAGAACAAAGAAAAGTGGTTGTAGTTGTTGGAGGTCAATCGTCTCAGTCCCGGGAGTAACTCAGGGTCGTGTCATCGGACCAACCACCCTCAGTTACTTCATCAATGATATTCCTTCCATCATAAGATAAGAAGGGGGGATGTTGAAATCAATGCTCCTCCATGTGCAACACCACTTGGAAGAAGCACTAAGGATGAAAAGGGCCCAGATGGAAAATTCAATGTAAGTCACCAAGAGCAATTCGGTAGCACCATGACTGACTGAGCTGGCCAAATCCTAAAGGACATGGCTGCTAGACTGGGCCGGCGGCAGGTGGTGAGGGTTAGGGTTAGGGTTAGGGGTTAGGGTTAGGGTTAGGGGTTAGATGTTAGGGTTAGCGTTAGGGTTAGTGTTAGGGTTAGGGTTAGGATGAGGGGTAGGGTGAGGGTTAGGGTTAGGGGTTAGGGTTAGGATCAGGGTTAGGGTTAGAGGTTAGGGTTAAGGGTTAGGTTGAGGGGTTAGCGTTAGGATTAGGGGTTAGTGTTAGGGTTAGGGTTAAGGGTTAGGTGTTAGATGTTAGGGTTAGCTTTAGGGTTAGAGTTAGGATTAGGGGTCGGGTGAGGGTTAGGGTTACGGTTAGGGTTCGTGCAAGGGTTAGTGTTAGAGGTTAGGGTAAGGGTTAGGGATTAGGTTTAGGGGTTAGCGTTAGGCTGAGGGGTTAGTGTTAGGGTTAGGGTTTAGGGTTAGGGGTTAGATGTTAGGGTTAGTGTTAGGGATAGTGTAAGGGTTAGAGTTAGGATTAAGGGTTGGGTGAGGGTTAGGGTTACGTTAGGGTTCGTGCAAGGGTGAGGGTTAGGGTTAGGGTGAGGGTTAGGGGTTGGGTTAGGGTTAGGGCTAGGGTTAGGGCTCCGGTTAGGTCTATGGTTAGGTTCAGGATTAGGGTTAAGGGTTAGGGGTTAGGGGCTAGTTGTTATGGTTAGGGGTTAAGGGTAGAGGTTAGGGGTTAGGGTTTAGGGGTTAGGGTTAGGGTTAGTGGTTGGGTTAGGGTTTAGGGTTAGGGTAATGATTTAGGGTTAGGGTTAGGGTTAAAGGGTTAGAGTTAGGGTTAGGGTTAGGGTTTAAGGTTAGGCTTTAGGATTAGGGTATGGGTTTAGGGTTAGGGTTAGGGTTTAGGGTTAGGGGTTAGGGTTAGGGTTAGAGTTAGTGACTGTGACACCACATTAGGGTTAGTGTTTGTGTTTGGGTTAGGGTTAGGGTTAGGATTAGGGTTGGGGTTAGGGTTAGGGGTAGGGGTTAGGGTTACGGGTTAGGGTTAGGGGTGAGGGTTAGGGTTAGGGTTAGGTGTTAGGGTTAGGTGATAGGGTTCGGGATAGGTGTTATGGTTAGGGTTAGGTTTAGGGGATAGAGTTAGGGTTAGGCTTAGGGTTAGGGTTAGGGGTTAGGGGAAGGGTTAGGGGTGAGGGTTAGGGGTTAGGGTTTAGGGTTAGGGGATATTGTCAGGGGTTAGTGTTAGGGGTTAGGGTTAGGGGTTAGGATTAGGGTTGGGGTTAGGGTTAGTGTTATGATTAGTGTTAGGGTTAGAGGTTAGAGGTTAGGATTAGGGTGTAGGTTTAGGGTTAGGGGTTAGGTTTTAAGGTTAGGGGTTAGGGGTTAGGGTTAGGGGTTATGGTTAGGGGTTAGGGTTAGGGTTAGGGTGAGGGGTTAGGGTTAGTGTTAGGGTTAGGGTTATGATTAGGGGTTAGAGGTTAGGGTTATGGTTTAGGTTTAGGTTTAGGGGTTAGGTGTTAAGGTTAGGGGTTAGGGTTAGTGGTTAGGGTTAGGGTTTAGGTTTTAGGGTTTAGGCTTAGGGTTATGGGTTAGGGTTAGGGGTTAGTGGTTCGGGTTAGGAGTAAGGGTTAGGGTTAGGGGTTAGGGTTAAGGTTTGGGTTTAGGGTTATGGTTAGGGGTTAGGGTTAGGGGTTAGTATTAGTGTTACGGTTAGGGGTTAGGGTTAGGGGTTAGGGTTAGGGATCGGGTCAGGGTCAGGGGTCAAGGGTTAGGGTCAAGCGTTAGGATTAGCATTAGGGCTTAGGTTTAGGGTTAGTGTTAGGGTTCGGGCTAGGGCTATGGTTAGGGGTCGGGTTAGGGCTAGGTTTAGGGCTAGGGTTACGGCTAGGGTTAGTGTTAGGGTTAGGTTTAGGGTTAGGGTTAGGGTTAGTGTTAGGGTTAGGATTAGGTCTAGAGTTAGGGCTAGGTTAAGTGCTTGGGCTTGGTCTAGGGTTAGGTTTAGGCTTAGGGCTAGGGTCACGGTTAGGGTTAGGTTTAGGGTTAGGGCTAGGGCTAGGGCTAGGGTTCGGGCTAGGGTTAGGGTTAGGGTTTGGGTTAGGGCTAGGAATGGGGTTAGGTCTATGGGTAGGGTTAGGGTTAGGGTTAGGGTTCGTGTTAGGCGTTAGGGTTAGGGGTTAGGGTTAGGGTTAGGGGTTAGGGTTAGGGGTTAGGGTTAGGGTTAATGTTTGGGTTAGGGGTTAAGGTTAGGGTTAGGGTTAGGGGTTCTGGTTAGGAGTACGTTTATGGTTCGGGTTACGGGTTCGGTTTAGGGTTAGGGTTAGAGCTTAGGGTTAGGGTTACGTGTTATGGTAAGGGTTAGGGTTAGGGGTTGGGGTTAGGGCTAATGTTTAGGGTTAGGGGTTATGGCTAGGGGTTAGGGATTATGGGTTAGGGTTAGGGTTACGGTTATGGGTTAGGATTAGGGGTTAGGGTTAGGATTTAGGGTTTAGGGTTTAGGGGTTAGGGGTTAGGCGTTAGGGTTAGGGTGAGTGTTAGGGTTAGGGTTAGGGGTTAGGCGTTAGGGTTAGGGTTAGTGTTTGGGTTAGGGCTTAGGGCTTAGAGTTAGTGTTAGGTATTAGAATTAGGGGTTAGGGTTAGTGTTAGGGTTTAGGGATTAGGCCTTAGGGTTAGGATTAGGCATTAGGTTTAGGGTAAGGGTTAGGGTTAGGTGTTAGCGTTAGGGCTAGGTTTAGGGTTAGGGCTAGGATTAGGGTTAGGGTTAGAGTTAGGGTTAGGTTTAGGGCTAGAGCTAGGGCTTGGGCTAGGGTTAGGGTAAGGGTTAGGGCTAGGGGTACGGGTAGGTTTAGGGTTCCGTTTAGGTCTAGGGCTAGGGCTAGGGCTAGGGTTAGGGTTGGGGTTTGGGGTTAGGGGTTAGTGTTAGGGTTATTTTTAGGGTTAGGGCTGGGGCTAGGGCTAGGTTTAGGGTTAGAGTCAGATTAGCGTTAGGTTTAGTGTTAGGTTTAGGGTTAGGGGTTAGGGTTAGGGTTAGGGTTAGGGTCAGGGATTATGGTTAGGATTCGGGATTAGGGTTAGGGTTAGGTTTAGGGTTAGGGTTAGGGATTAGGGTTAGTGTTAGGATTAGGGTTAGGGTTTCGGTTTAGGGTTAGTGGTGGTGTTTGGGTGAGGGTGAGGGTGAGGGTGAGGCTTAGGTTGAGGGTGAGGATGAGGTTGAGGGTTTAGGGTTTAGGGTTAGGGTTAGGGTTAGGTTTTAGTGGTTAGGGTTAGGGTCAGCGGTTAGGGTTAGGTTTAGGGTTAGCTTTAGGGTTAGGGTTTAGCATTTAGTGCTCGGGATTAGGGTTAGAGTGAGGGTTAGGGTTAGAGTTAGGGTTAGGGTTTAGGGGTTTAGGGTTAGGGTCACGGTTAGGGTTAGGGTTTAGGTGTTAGGGTTAGGGTTAGTGGTTCGGGTTAGGGTTAGGGTTAGGGGTGTGGATTAGCGTTAGGTTTAGGAATTAGGGTTAGGGTTAGGGAGAGGATGAGGGTGAGGGTGAGGGTGAGAAGTTAGTGTTAGGGTTAGGGTTAGGGTTAGGGTTAGGTGTTAGCATTAGGATTAGGGGCTAGTGTTAGGGTTAGGGTTAAGGGTTAGGTGTTAGATGTTAGGGTTAGCGTTAGGGTTAGAGTTAGGATTAGTGGTCGGGTGAGGGTTCGGCTTACGGTTAGGGTTCGTGCAAGGGCTAGTGTTAGTGGTTAGGGTTAGGGTTAGGGATTAGGTTTAGGGGTTAGCGTTAGGCTGAGGGGTTAGTGTTAGGGTTAGGGTTTAGGGTTAGGGGTTAGATGTTAGGGTTAGCGTTAGGGTTAGTGTAAGGGTTAGAGTTAGGATTAGGGGTTGGATGAGGGTTAGGGTTACGGTTAGGGTTCGTGCAAGGGTGAGGGTTAGGGTTAGGGTGAGGGTTAGGGGTTGGTTTAGGGCTAGGGCTAGGGTTTGGGCTCGGGTTAGGGCTATGGTTAGGTTCAATATTAGGGTTAAGGGTTAGGGGTTAGGGGCTAGTTGTTATGGTTAGGGGTTAAGGTTAGAGGTTAGGGGTTAGGGTTTAGTGGTTAGGGTTCGGGTTAGTGGTTGGGTTAGGGGTTAGGGTTAGGGTTTAGGGTTAGGGTAAGGATTTAGGGTTAGGGTTAGGGTTAAAGGGTTAGAGTTAGGATTAGGTGTTAGGGTTAGGGGTTAGGGTTAGATTTAGGGTTTAAGGTTATGCTTTAGGATTAGGTTAGTGGTTTAGGGTTAGGGTTAGTGTTTAGGGTTAGGGTTTAGGTTTAGAGTTAGAGTTAGTGACTGTGACACCACATTAGGGTTAGTGTTTATGTTTGGGTTAGGGTTGGGGTTAGGATTAGGGTTAGGTCTTAGGGTTAGGGGTAGGGGTTAGGGTTATGGGTTAGGGTTAGGGTTAGGGGTGAGGGTTAGGGTTAGGGTTAGGTGTTAGGGTTAAGTGATAGGGTTAGGGATAGGGGTTATGGTTAGGGTTAGGTTTAGGGGTTAGAGTTAGGGTTAGGCTTAGGGTTAGGGTTAGGGGTTAGGGGAAGAGTTAGGGGTGAGGGTTAGCGGTTAGGTTTAGGGTTAAGGGTTTGGGGATATTGTCAGGGGTTAGTGTTAGGGGTTAGGGTTAGGGGTGGGGTTATGGTTAGTGTTATGATTAGGGTTAGGGTTAGAGGTTAGAGGTTAGGATTAGGGTGCAGGTTTAGGGTTAGGGGTTAGGTTTTAAGGTTAGGGGTTAGGGTTAGTGGTTAGGGTTAGGGGTTATGGTTAGGCGTTAGGGTTAGGGTTATGGGTTAGAGTTAGTATTAGGTTTAGGGTTATGATTAGGGGTTAGAGTTTAGGGTTAGGGTTTAGGTTGAGGGTTAGGGGTTAGGTGTTAAGGTTAGTGTTTAGGGTTAGTGATTAGGGTTAGGGTTTAGGTTTTAGGATTTAGGGTTAGGGTTACAGGTTAGGGTTAGGGGTTAGTGGTTAGGGTTAGGGGTAAGGGTTAGGGTTAGGTGTTAGGGTTAAGGTTTGGGTTTAGGGTTAGGGTTAGGGGTTAGGGTTCGGGTTAGGGGTTAGGGTTGGGGTTAGTATTAGTGTTACGGTTAGGGGTTAGGGTTAGGGATTAGGGTTAGGGTTAGGGTTAGGGATCGGGTCAGGGTCAGGTGTCAAGGGTTAGGGTCAAGGGTTCGGGTTAGCATTAGGGTTTAGGGTTAGGGTTAGTGTTAGCTTTCGGGCTAGGGCTATGGTTAGGGGTCGGGTTAGGGAAAGGTTTAGGGCTAGGGTTAGGGCTAGGGTTACGGCTAGTGTTACTGTTAGGGTTAGGGTTAGTGTTAGGGTTTGTGTTAGGGTTAGGGGTTAGGGTTAGGGTTAGGGGTTAGGGTTAGGGTTTAGGGTTATGGTTAGGGGTTAGGGTTAGGGTTAGGGTTAGGGGTGAGGGTTAGGGGTTAGATGTTAGGGTTAGCGTTAGGTTTAGTGTTAGGGTTAGCGTTAGGATGAGGGGTAGGGTGAGGGTTAGGGTTAGGGGTTAGGGTTAGGATCAGGGTTAGGGTTAGAGGTTAGGGTTAGGGTTAAGGGTTAGGTTGAGGGGTTAGCGTTAGGATTAGGGGTTAGTGTTAGGGTTAGGGTTAAGGGTTAGGTGTTAGATGTTAGGGTTAGCTTTAGGGTTAGAGTTAGGATTAGGGGTCGGGTGAGGGTTAGGGTTACGGTTAGGGTTCGTGCAAGGGTTAGTGTTAGAGGTTAGGTTTAGGGTTAGGGATTAGGTTTAGGGGTTAGCGTTAGGCTGAGGGGTTAGTGTTAGGGTTAGGGTTTAGGGTTAGGGGTTAGATGTTAGGGTTAGTGTTAGGGTTGGAGTTAGGATTAGGGGTTGGGTGAGGGTTAGGGTTACGGTTAGGGTTCGTGCAAGGGTGAGGGTTAGGGTTAGGGTGAGGGTTAGGGGTTGGGTTAGGGTTAGGGCTAGGGTTAGGGCTCCGGTTAGGTCTATGGTTAGGTTCAGGATTAGGGTTAAGGGTTAGGGGTTAGGGGCTAGTTGTTATGGTTAGGGGTTAAGGGTAGAGGTTAGGGGTTAGGGTTTAGGGGTTAGGGTTAGTGGTTGGGTTAGGGGTTAGGGTTAGGGTTTAGGGTTAGGGTAAGGATTTAGGGTTAGGGTTAGGGTTAAAGGGTTAGAGTTAGGGTTAGGGTTAGGGTTTAAGTTTAGGCTTTAGGATTAGGGTATGGGTTTAGGGTTAGGGTTAGGGTTTAGGGTTAGGGGTTAGGGTTAGGGTTAGAGTTAGTGACTGTGACACCACATTAGGGTTAGTGTTTGTGTTTGGGTTAGGGTTAGAGTTAGGATTAGGGTTGGGGTTAGGGTTAGGGGTAGGGGTTATGGTTACAGGTTAGGGTTACGGGTTAGGGTTAGGGGTGAGGGTTAGGGTTAGGGTTAGGTGTTAGGGTTAGGTGATAGGGTTAGGGATAGGGGTTATGGTTAGGGTTAGGTTTAGGGGATAGAGTTAGGGTTAGGCTTAGGGTTAGGGTTAGGGGTTAGGTGAAGGGTTAGGGGTGAGGGTTAGGGGTTAGGGTTTAGGGTTAGGGGATATTGTCAGTGGTTAGTGTTAGGGGTTAGGGTTAGGGGTTAGGATTAGGGTTGGGGTTAGGGTTAGTGTTATGATTAGGTTTAGGGTTAGAGGTTAGATGTTAGGATTAGTGTGTAGGTTTAGGGTTAGGGGTTAGGTTTTAAGGTTAGGGGTTAGGGGTTAGGATTAGGGGTTATGGTTAGGGGTTAGGGTTAGGGTTAGGGTCAGGGGTTAGGGTTAGTGTTAGGGTTAGGGTTGTGATTAGGGGTTAGATGTTAGGGTTATGGTTTAGGTTTAGGTTTAGGGGTTAGGTGTTAAGGTTAGGGGTTAGGGTTAGTGGTTAGGGTTAGGGTTTAGGTTTTAGGGTTTAGGGTTAGAGTTACGGGTTAGGGTTAGGGGTTAGTGGTTCGGGTTAGGAGTAAGGGTTAGGGTTAGGGGTTTGGGTTAAGGTTTGGGTTTAGGGTTATGGTTAGGGGCTAGGGTTAGGGGTTAGTATTAGTGTTACGGTTAGGGGTTAGGGTTAGGGGTTAGGGTTAGGGTTAGGGTTAGGGATCGGGTCAGGGTCAGGGGTCAAGGGTTAGGGTCAAGTGTTTGGATTAGCATTAGGGCTTAGGTTTAGGGTTAGTGTTAGGGTTCGGGCTAGGGCTAGGCTTAGGGGTCGGGTTAGGGCTAGGTTTAGGGCTAGGGTTAGGGCTAGGGTTACGGCTAGGGTTAGTGTTAGGGTTAGGTTTAGGGTTAGGGTTCGGGTTAGTGTTAGGGTTAGGATTAGGTCTAGAGTTAGGGCTAGGTTAAGTGCTTGGGCTTGGTCTAGGGTTAGGTTTAGGTTTAGTGCTAGGGTCAGGGTTAGGGTTAGGTTTAGGGTTAGGGCTAGGGCTAGGGCTAGGGTTCGGGCTAGGGTTAGGGTTAGGGTTTGGGTTAGGGCTAGGAATGGGGTTAGGTCTATGGGTAGGGTTAGGGTCAGGGTTAGGGTTAGGGTTCGTGTTAGGCGTTAGGGTTAGGGGTTAGGGTTAGGGTTAGGGGTTAGGGTTAGGGGTTAGGGTTAGGGTTAATGTTTGGGTTAGGGGTTAAGGTTAGGGTTAGGGTTAGGGGTTCTTGTTTCGAGTACGTTTATGGTTCGGGTTACGGGTTCAGGTTAGGGTTAGGGTTATGGGTTAGGGTTAGGGTTAGAGCTTAGGGTTAGTGTTACGTGTTATGGTAAGGGTTAGGGTTAGGGGTTGGGGTTAGGGCTAATGTTTAGGGTTAGGGGTTATGGCTAGGGGTTAGGGATTATGGGTTAGGGTTAGGGTTAGGGTTATGGGTTAGGATTAGGGGTTAGGGTTAGGATTTAGGGTTTAGGGTTTAGGGGTTAGGGGTTAGGCGTTAGGGTTAGGGTGAGTATTAGGGTTAGGGTTAGGGGTTAGGGTTTGGGTTAGGGTTAGTGTTTGGGTTAGGTCTTAGGGCTTAGAGTTAGTGTTAGGTGTTAGAATTATGGGTTAGGGTTAGTGTTAGGGTTTAGGGATTAGGCCTTAGGGTTAGGATTAGGCATTAGGTTTAGGGTAAGGGTTAGGGTTAGGTGTTAGCGTTAGGGCTAGGTTTAGGGTTAGGGCTAGGATTAGGGTTAGGGTTAGAGTTAGGGTTAGGTTTAGGGCTAGAGCTAGGGCTTGGGCTAGGGTTAGGGTAAGGGTTAGGGCTAGGGGTACGGGTAGGTTTAGGGTTCCGTTTAGGTCTAGGGCTAGGGCTAGGACTAGGGTTAGGGTTGGGGTTTGGGGTTAGGGGTTAGTGTTAGGATTAGTCTTAGGGTTAGGGTTGGGGCTAGGGCTAGGTTTAAGGTTAGAGTTAGATTAGGGTTAGGGTTAGTGTTAGGGTTAGGTTTAGGGCTAGAGCTAGGGCTTGGGCATTAGGGTTAGGGTTAGGGTTAGGGTTAGGGTTAGGGTTAGGGTTAGGGTTAGGGTTAGGGTTAGGGTTAGGGTTAGGGTTAGGGTTAGGGTTAGGGGTTAGGGGTTAGGGGTTAGGGTTAGGGTTAGGGTTAGGGTTAGGGTTAGGGTTAGGGTTAGGGTTAGGGTTAGGGTTAGGGTTAGGGTTAGGGTTAGAGTTAGGATTAGGGGTCGGGTGAGGGTTAGGGTTAGGGTTAGGGTTAGGGTTAGGGTTAGGGTTAGGGTTAGGGTTAGGGTTAGGGTTAGGGTTTAAGGTTAGGGTTAGGGTTAGGGTTAGGGTTAGGGTTAGGGTTAGGGTTAGGGTTAGGGTTAGGGTTAGGGTTAGGGTTAGGGTTAGGGTTAGGGTTAGGGTTAGGGTTAGGGTTAGGGTTAGGGTTAGGGTTAGGGTTAGGGTTAGGGTTAGGGTTAGGGTTAGGGTTAGGGTTAGGGTTAGGGGTTAGGGTTAGGGTTAGGGTTAGGGTTAGGGGTTAGGGTTAGGGTTAGGGTTAGGGTTAGGGTTAGGGTTAGGGGTTAGGGGTTAGGGTTAGGGTTAGGGTTAGGGTTAGGGTTAGGGGTTAGGGTTAGGGTTAGGGTTAGGGTTAGGGTTAGGGTTAGGGTTAGGGTTAGGGGTTAGGGGTTAGGGGTTAGGGGTTAGGGGTTAGGGGTTAGGGGTTAGGGGTTAGGGGTTAGGGGTTAGGGGTTAGGGTTAGGGTTAGGGTTAGGGTTAGGGTTAGGGTTAGGGTTAGGGTTAGGGTTAGGGTTAGGGTTAGGGTTAGGGTTAGGGTTAGGGTTAGGGTTAGGGTTAGGGTTAGGGTTAGGGTTAGGGGTTAGGGTTAGGGTTAGGGTTAGGGGTTAGGGGTTAGGGGTTAGGGTTAGGGTTAGGGTTAGGGTTAGGGTTAGGGTTAGGGTTAGGGTTAGGGTTAGGGTTAGGGTTAGGGTTAGGGGTTAGGGGTTAGGGTTAGGGTTAGGGTTAGGGTTAGGGTTAGGGTTAGGGTTAGGGTTAGGGTTAGGGTTAGGGTTAGGGTTAGGGGTTAGGGTTAGGGTTAGGGTTAGGGTTAGGGTTAGGGTTAGGGTTAGGGTTAGGGTTAGGGTTAGGGTTAGGGTTAGGGTTAGGGTTAGGGTTAGGGTTAGGGTTAGGGTTAGGGTTAGGGTTAGGGTTAGGGTTAGGGTTAGGGTTAGGGTTAGGGTTAGGGTTAGGGTTAGGGTTAGGGTTAGGGGTTAGGGGTTAGGGTTAGGGTTAGGGTTAGGGTTAGGGTTAGGGTTAGGGTTAGGGTTAGGGTTAGGGTTAGGGTTAGGGTTAGGGTTAGGGTTAGGGTTAGGGTTAGGGTTAGGGTTAGGGTTAGGGTTAGGGTTAGGGTTAGGGTTAGGGTTAGGGTTAGGGTTAGGGTTAGGGTTTAGGGTTAGGGTTAGGGTTAGGGGTTAGGGTTAGGGTTAGGGTTAGGGTTAGGGTTAGGGGTTAGGGTTAGGGTTAGGGTTAGGGTTAGGGTTAGGGGTTAGGGGTTAGGGGTTAGGGGTTAGGGGTTAGGGTTAGGGTTAGGGTTAGGGTTAGGGTTAGGGTTAGGGGTTAGGGGTTAGGGGTTAGGGGTTAGGGGTTAGGGGTTAGGGGTTAGGGGTTAGGGGTTAGGGGTTAGGGGTTAGGGGTTAGGGGTTAGGGGTTAGGGGTTAGGGTTAGGGTTAGGGTTAGGGTTAGGGTTCAGGGTCAGGGTCAGGGTCAGGGTCAGGGTCAGGGTCAGGGTCAGGGTCAGGGTCAGGGTCAGGGTCAGGGTCAGGGTCAGGGTCAGGGTCAGGGTTAGGGTTAGGGTTAGGGTAGGGTTAGGGTTAGGGTTAGGGTTAGGGTTAGGGTTAGGGTTAGGGTTAGGGTTAGGGTTAGGGTTAGGGTTAGGGTTAGGGTTAGGGTTAGGGTTAGGGTTAGGGTTAGGGTTAGGGTTAGGGTTAGGGTTAGGGTTAGGGTTAGGGTTAGGGTTAGGGTTAGGGTTAGGGTTAGGGTTAGGGTTAGGGTTAGGGTTAGGGTTAGGGTTAGGGTTAGGGTTAGGGTTAGGGTTAGGGTTAGGGTTAGGGTTAGGGTTAGGGTTAGGGTTAGGGTTAGGGTTAGGGTTAGGGTTAGGGTTAGGGTTAGGGTTAGGGTTAGGGTTAGGGTTAGGGTTAGGGTTAGGGTTAGGGTTAGGGTTAGGGTTAGGGTTAGGGTTAGGGTTAGGGTTAGGGTTAGGGTTAGGGTTAGGGTTAGGGTTAGGGTTAGGGTTAGGGTTAGGGTTAGGGTTAGGGTTAGGGTTAGGGTTAGGGTTAGGGTTAGGGTTAGGGTTAGGGTTAGGGTTAGGGTTAGGGTTAGGGTTAGGGTTAGGGTTAGGGTTAGGGTTAGGGTTAGGGTTAGGGTTAGGGTTAGGGTTAGGGTTAGGGTTAGGGTTAGGGTTAGGGTTAGGGTTAGGGTTAGGGTTAGGGTTAGGGTTAGGGTTAGGGTTAGGGTTAGGGTTAGGGTTAGGGTTAGGGTTAGGGTTAGGGTTAGGGTTAGGGTTAGGGTTAGGGTTAGGGTTAGGGTTAGGGTTAGGGTTAGGGTTAGGGTTAGGGTTAGGGTTAGGGTTAGGGTTAGGGTTAGGGTTAGGGTTAGGGTTAGGGTTAGGGTTAGGGTTAGGGTTAGGGTTAGGGTTAGGGTTAGGGTTAGGGTTAGGGTTAGGGTTAGGGTTAGGGTTAGGGTTAGGGTTAGGGTTAGGGTTAGGGTTAGGGTTAGGGTTAGGGTTAGGGTTAGGGTTAGGGTTAGGGTTAGGGTTAGGGTTAGGGTTAGGGTTAGGGTTAGGGTTAGGGTTAGGGTTAGGGTTAGGGTTAGGGTTAGGGTTAGGGTTAGGGTTAGGGTTAGGGTTAGGGTTAGGGTTAGGGTTAGGGTTAGGGTTAGGGTTAGGGTTAGGGTTAGGGTTAGGGTTAGGGTTAGGGTTAGGGTTAGGGTTAGGGTTAGGGTTAGGGTTAGGGTTAGGGTTAGGGTTAGGGTTAGGGTTAGGGTTAGGGTTAGGGTTAGGGTTAGGGTTAGGGTTAGGGTTAGGGTTAGGGTTAGGGTTAGGGTTAGGGTTAGGGTTAGGGTTAGGGTTAGGGTTAGGGTTAGGGTTAGGGTTAGGGTTAGGGTTAGGGTTAGGGTTAGGGTTAGGGTTAGGGTTAGGGTTAGGGTTAGGGTTAGGGTTAGGGTTAGGGTTAGGGTTAGGGTTAGGGTTAGGGTTAGGGTTAGGGTTAGGGTTAGGGTTAGGGTTAGGGTTAGGGTTAGGGTTAGGGTTAGGGTTAGGGTTAGGGTTAGGGTTAGGGTTAGGGTTAGGGTTAGGGTTAGGGTTAGGGTTAGGGTTAGGGTTAGGGTTAGGGTTAGGGTTAGGGTTAGGGGTTAGGGTTAGGGTTAGGGTTAGGGTTAGGGTTAGGGTTAGGGTTAGGGTTAGGGTTAGGGTTAGGGTTAGGGTTAGGGTTAGGGTTAGGGTTAGGGTTAGGGTTAGGGTTAGGGTTAGGGTTAGGGTTAGGGTTAGGGTTAGGGTTAGGGTTAGGGTTAGGGTTAGGGGTTAGGGTTAGGGTTAGGGTTAGGGTTAGGGTTAGGGTTAGGGTTAGGGTTAGGGTTAGGGTTAGGGTTAGGGTTAGGGTTAGGGTTAGGGTTAGGGTTAGGGTTAGGGTTAGGGTTAGGGTTAGGGTTAGGGTTAGGGTTAGGGTTAGGGTTAGGGTTAGGGTTAGGGTTAGGGTTAGGGTTAGGGTTAGGGTTAGGGTTAGGGTTAGGGTTAGGGTTAGGGTTAGGGTTAGGGTTAGGGTTAGGGTTAGGGTTAGGGTTAGGGTTAGGGGTTAGGGTTAGGGTTAGGGTTAGGGTTAGGGTTAGGGTTAGGGTTAGGGTTAGGGTTAGGGTTAGGGTTAGGGTTAGGGTTAGGGTTAGGGTTAGGGTTAGGGTTAGGGTTAGGGTTAGGGTTAGGGTTAGGGTTAGGGTTAGGGTTAGGGTTAGGGGTTAGGGTTAGGGTTAGGGTTAGGGTTAGGGTTAGGGTTAGGGTTAGGGTTAGGGTTAGGGTTAGGGTTAGGGTTAGGGTTAGGGTTAGGGTTAGGGTTAGGGTTAGGGTTAGGGTTAGGGTTAGGGTTAGGGTTAGGGTTAGGGTTAGGGTTAGGGTTAGGGTTAGGGTTAGGGTTAGGGTTAGGGTTAGGGTTAGGGTTAGGGTTAGGGTTAGGGTTAGGGTTAGGGTTAGGGTTAGGGTTAGGGTTAGGGTTAGGGTTAGGGTTAGGGTTAGGGTTAGGGTTAGGGTTAGGGTTAGGGTTAGGGTTAGGGTTAGGGTTAGGGTTAGGGTTAGGGTTAGGGTTAGGGTTAGGGTTAGGGTTAGGGTTAGGGTTAGGGTTAGGGTTAGGGTTAGGGTTAGGGTTAGGGTTAGGGTTAGGGTTAGGGTTAGGGTTAGGGTTAGGGTTAGGGTTAGGGTTAGGGTTAGGGTTAGGGTTAGGGTTAGGGTTAGGGTTAGGGTTAGGGTTAGGGTTAGGGTTAGGGTTAGGGTTAGGGTTAGGGTTAGGGTTAGGGTTAGGGTTAGGGTTAGGGTTAGGGTTAGGGTTAGGGTTAGGGTTAGGGTTAGGGTTAGGGTTAGGGTTAGGGTTAGGGTTAGGGTTAGGGTTAGGGTTAGGGTTAGGGTTAGGGTTAGGGTTAGGGTTAGGGTTAGGGTTAGGGTTAGGGTTAGGGTTAGGGTTAGGGTTAGGGTTAGGGTTAGGGTTAGGGTTAGGGTTAGGGTTAGGGTTAGGGTTAGGGTTAGGGTTAGGGTTAGGGTTAGGGTTAGGGTTAGGGTTAGGGTTAGGGTTAGGGTTAGGGTTAGGGTTAGGGTTAGGGTTAGGGTTAGGGTTAGGGTTAGGGTTAGGGTTAGGGTTAGGGTTAGGGTTAGGGTTAGGGTTAGGGTTAGGGTTAGGGTTAGGGTTAGGGTTAGGGTTAGGGTTAGGGTTAGGGTTAGGGTTAGGGTTAGGGTTAGGGTTAGGGTTAGGGTTAGGGTTAGGGTTAGGGTTAGGGTTAGGGTTAGGGTTAGGGTTAGGGTTAGGGTTAGGGTTAGGGTTAGGGTTAGGGTTAGGGTTAGGGTTAGGGTTAGGGTTAGGGTTAGGGTTAGGGTTAGGGTTAGGGTTAGGGTTAGGGTTAGGGTTAGGGTTAGGGTTAGGGTTAGGGTTAGGGTTAGGGTTAGGGTTAGGGTTAGGGTTAGGGTTAGGGTTAGGGTTAGGGTTAGGGTTAGGGTTAGGGTTAGGGTTAGGGTTAGGGTTAGGGTTAGGGTTAGGGTTAGGGTTAGGGTTAGGGTTAGGGTTAGGGTTAGGGTTAGGGTTAGGGTTAGGGTTAGGGTTAGGGTTAGGGTTAGGGTTAGGGTTAGGGTTAGGGTTAGGGTTAGGGTTAGGGTTAGGGTTAGGGTTAGGGTTAGGGTTAGGGTTAGGGTTAGGGTTAGGGTTAGGGTTAGGGTTAGGGTTAGGGTTAGGGTTAGGGTTAGGGTTAGGGTTAGGGTTAGGGTTAGGGTTAGGGTTAGGGTTAGGGTTAGGGTTAGGGTTAGGGTTAGGGTTAGGGTTAGGGTTAGGGTTAGGGTTAGGGTTAGGGTTAGGGTTAGGGTTAGGGTTAGGGTTAGGGTTAGGGTTAGGGTTAGGGTTAGGGTTAGGGTTAGGGTTAGGGTTAGGGTTAGGGTTAGGGTTAGGGTTAGGGTTAGGGTTAGGGTTAGGGTTAGGGTTAGGGTTAGGGTTAGGGTTAGGGTTAGGGTTAGGGTTAGGGTTAGGGTTAGGGTTAGGGTTAGGGTTAGGGTTAGGGTTAGGGTTAGGGTTAGGGTTAGGGTTAGGGTTAGGGTTAGGGTTAGGGTTAGGGTTAGGGTTAGGGTTAGGGTTAGGGTTAGGGTTAGGGTTAGGGTTAGGGTTAGGGTTAGGGTTAGGGTTAGGGTTAGGGTTAGGGTTAGGGTTAGGGTTAGGGTTAGGGTTAGGGTTAGGGTTAGGGTTAGGGTTAGGGTTAGGGTTAGGGTTAGGGTTAGGGTTAGGGTTAGGGTTAGGGTTAGGGTTAGGGTTAGGGTTAGGGTTAGGGTTAGGGTTAGGGTTAGGGTTAGGGTTAGGGTTAGGGTTAGGGTTAGGGTTAGGGTTAGGGTTAGGGTTAGGGTTAGGGTTAGGGTTAGGGTTAGGGTTAGGGTTAGGGTTAGGGTTAGGGTTAGGGTTAGGGTTAGGGTTAGGGTTAGGGTTAGGGTTAGGGTTAGGGTTAGGGTTAGGGTTAGGGTTAGGGTTAGGGTTAGGGTTAGGGTTAGGGTTAGGGTTAGGGTTAGGGTTAGGGTTAGGGTTAGGGTTAGGGTTAGGGTTAGGGTTAGGGTTAGGGTTAGGGTTAGGGTTAGGGTTAGGGTTAGGGTTAGGGTTAGGGTTAGGGTTAGGGTTAGGGTTAGGGTTAGGGTTAGGGTTAGGGTTAGGGTTAGGGTTAGGGTTAGGGTTAGGGTTAGGGTTAGGGTTAGGGTTAGGGTTAGGGTTAGGGTTAGGGTTAGGGTTAGGGTTAGGGTTAGGGTTAGGGTTAGGGTTAGGGTTAGGGTTAGGGTTAGGGTTAGGGTTAGGGTTAGGGTTAGGGTTAGGGTTAGGGTTAGGGTTAGGGTTAGGGTTAGGGTTAGGGTTAGGGTTAGGGTTAGGGTTAGGGTTAGGGTTAGGGTTAGGGTTAGGGTTAGGGTTAGGGTTAGGGTTAGGGTTAGGGTTAGGGTTAGGGTTAGGGTTAGGGTTAGGGTTAGGGTTAGGGTTAGGGTTAGGGTTAGGGTTAGGGTTAGGGTTAGGGTTAGGGTTAGGGTTAGGGTTAGGGTTAGGGTTAGGGTTAGGGTTAGGGTTAGGGTTAGGGTTAGGGTTAGGGTTAGGGTTAGGGTTAGGGTTAGGGTTAGGGTTAGGGTTAGGGTTAGGGTTAGGGTTAGGGTTAGGGTTAGGGTTAGGGTTAGGGTTAGGGTTAGGGTTAGGGTTAGGGTTAGGGTTAGGGTTAGGGTTAGGGTTAGGGTTAGGGTTAGGGTTAGGGTTAGGGTTAGGGTTAGGGTTAGGGTTAGGGTTAGGGTTAGGGTTAGGGTTAGGGTTAGGGTTAGGGTTAGGGTTAGGGTTAGGGTTAGGGTTAGGGTTAGGGTTAGGGTTAGGGTTAGGGTTAGGGTTAGGGTTAGGGTTAGGGTTAGGGTTAGGGTTAGGGTTAGGGTTAGGGTTAGGGTTAGGGTTAGGGTTAGGGTTAGGGTTAGGGTTAGGGTTAGGGTTAGGGTTAGGGTTAGGGTTAGGGTTAGGGTTAGGGTTAGGGTTAGGGTTAGGGTTAGGGTTAGGGTTAGGGTTAGGGTTAGGGTTAGGGTTAGGGTTAGGGTTAGGGTTAGGGTTAGGGTTAGGGTTAGGGTTAGGGTTAGGGTTAGGGTTAGGGTTAGGGTTAGGGTTAGGGTTAGGGTTAGGGTTAGGGTTAGGGTTAGGGTTAGGGTTAGGGTTAGGGTTAGGGTTAGGGTTAGGGTTAGGGTTAGGGTTAGGGTTAGGGTTAGGGTTAGGGTTAGGGTTAGGGTTAGGGTTAGGGTTAGGGTTAGGGTTAGGGTTAGGGTTAGGGTTAGGGTTAGGGTTAGGGTTAGGGTTAGGGTTAGGGTTAGGGTTAGGGTTAGGGTTAGGGTTAGGGTTAGGGTTAGGGTTAGGGTTAGGGTTAGGGTTAGGGTTAGGGTTAGGGTTAGGGTTAGGGTTAGGGTTAGGGTTAGGGTTAGGGTTAGGGTTAGGGTTAGGGTTAGGGTTAGGGTTAGGGTTAGGGTTAGGGTTAGGGTTAGGGTTAGGGTTAGGGTTAGGGTTAGGGTTAGGGTTAGGGTTAGGGTTAGGGTTAGGGTTAGGGTTAGGGTTAGGGTTAGGGTTAGGGTTAGGGTTAGGGTTAGGGTTAGGGTTAGGGTTAGGGTTAGGGTTAGGGTTAGGGTTAGGGTTAGGGTTAGGGTTAGGGTTAGGGTTAGGGTTAGGGTTAGGGTTAGGGTTAGGGTTAGGGTTAGGGTTAGGGTTAGGGTTAGGGTTAGGGTTAGGGTTAGGGTTAGGGTTAGGGTTAGGGTTAGGGTTAGGGTTAGGGTTAGGGTTAGGGTTAGGGTTAGGGTTAGGGTTAGGGTTAGGGTTAGGGTTAGGGTTAGGGTTAGGGTTAGGGTTAGGGTTAGGGTTAGGGTTAGGGTTAGGGTTAGGGTTAGGGTTAGGGTTAGGGTTAGGGTTAGGGTTAGGGTTAGGGTTAGGGTTAGGGTTAGGGTTAGGGTTAGGGTTAGGGTTAGGGTTAGGGTTAGGGTTAGGGTTAGGGTTAGGGTTAGGGTTAGGGTTAGGGTTAGGGTTAGGGTTAGGGTTAGGGTTAGGGTTAGGGTTAGGGTTAGGGTTAGGGTTAGGGTTAGGGTTAGGGTTAGGGTTAGGGTTAGGGTTAGGGTTAGGGTTAGGGTTAGGGTTAGGGTTAGGGTTAGGGTTAGGGTTAGGGTTAGGGTTAGGGTTAGGGTTAGGGTTAGGGTTAGGGTTAGGGTTAGGGTTAGGGTTAGGGTTAGGGTTAGGGTTAGGGTTAGGGTTAGGGTTAGGGTTAGGGTTAGGGTTAGGGTTAGGGTTAGGGTTAGGGTTAGGGTTAGGGTTAGGGTTAGGGTTAGGGTTAGGGTTAGGGTTAGGGTTAGGGTTAGGGTTAGGGTTAGGGTTAGGGTTAGGGTTAGGGTTAGGGTTAGGGTTAGGGTTAGGGTTAGGGTTAGGGTTAGGGTTAGGGTTAGGGTTAGGGTTAGGGTTAGGGTTAGGGTTAGGGTTAGGGTTAGGGTTAGGGTTAGGGTTAGGGTTAGGGTTAGGGTTAGGGTTAGGGTTAGGGTTAGGGTTAGGGTTAGGGTTAGGGTTAGGGTTAGGGTTAGGGTTAGGGTTAGGGTTAGGGTTAGGGTTAGGGTTAGGGTTAGGGTTAGGGTTAGGGTTAGGGTTAGGGTTAGGGTTAGGGTTAGGGTTAGGGTTAGGGTTAGGGTTAGGGTTAGGGTTAGGGTTAGGGTTAGGGTTAGGGTTAGGGTTAGGGTTAGGGTTAGGGTTAGGGTTAGGGTTAGGGTTAGGGTTAGGGTTAGGGTTAGGGTTAGGGTTAGGGTTAGGGTTAGGGTTAGGGTTAGGGTTAGGGTTAGGGTTAGGGTTAGGGTTAGGGTTAGGGTTAGGGTTAGGGTTAGGGTTAGGGTTAGGGTTAGGGTTAGGGTTAGGGTTAGGGTTAGGGTTAGGGTTAGGGTTAGGGTTAGGGTTAGGGTTAGGGTTAGGGTTAGGGTTAGGGTTAGGGTTAGGGTTAGGGTTAGGGTTAGGGTTAGGGTTAGGGTTAGGGTTAGGGTTAGGGTTAGGGTTAGGGTTAGGGTTAGGGTTAGGGTTAGGGTTAGGGTTAGGGTTAGGGTTAGGGTTAGGGTTAGGGTTAGGGTTAGGGTTAGGGTTAGGGTTAGGGTTAGGGTTAGGGTTAGGGTTAGGGTTAGGGTTAGGGTTAGGGTTAGGGTTAGGGTTAGGGTTAGGGTTAGGGTTAGGGTTAGGGTTAGGGTTAGGGTTAGGGTTAGGGTTAGGGTTAGGGTTAGGGTTAGGGTTAGGGTTAGGGTTAGGGTTAGGGTTAGGGTTAGGGTTAGGGTTAGGGTTAGGGTTAGGGTTAGGGTTAGGGTTAGGGTTAGGGTTAGGGTTAGGGTTAGGGTTAGGGTTAGGGTTAGGGTTAGGGTTAGGGTTAGGGTTAGGGTTAGGGTTAGGGTTAGGGTTAGGGTTAGGGTTAGGGTTAGGGTTAGGGTTAGGGTTAGGGTTAGGGTTAGGGTTAGGGTTAGGGTTAGGGTTAGGGTTAGGGTTAGGGTTAGGGTTAGGGTTAGGGTTAGGGTTAGGGTTAGGGTTAGGGTTAGGGTTAGGGTTAGGGTTAGGGTTAGGGTTAGGGTTAGGGTTAGGGTTAGGGTTAGGGTTAGGGTTAGGGTTAGGGTTAGGGTTAGGGTTAGGGTTAGGGTTAGGGTTAGGGTTAGGGTTAGGGTTAGGGTTAGGGTTAGGGTTAGGGTTAGGGTTAGGGTTAGGGTTAGGGTTAGGGTTAGGGTTAGGGTTAGGGTTAGGGTTAGGGTTAGGGTTAGGGTTAGGGTTAGGGTTAGGGTTAGGGTTAGGGTTAGGGTTAGGGTTAGGGTTAGGGTTAGGGTTAGGGTTAGGGTTAGGGTTAGGGTTAGGGTTAGGGTTAGGGTTAGGGTTAGGGTTAGGGTTAGGGTTAGGGTTAGGGTTAGGGTTAGGGTTAGGGTTAGGGTTAGGGTTAGGGTTAGGGTTAGGGTTAGGGTTAGGGTTAGGGTTAGGGTTAGGGTTAGGGTTAGGGTTAGGGTTAGGGTTAGGGTTAGGGTTAGGGTTAGGGTTAGGGTTAGGGTTAGGGTTAGGGTTAGGGTTAGGGTTAGGGTTAGGGTTAGGGTTAGGGTTAGGGTTAGGGTTAGGGTTAGGGTTAGGGTTAGGGTTAGGGTTAGGGTTAGGGTTAGGGTTAGGGTTAGGGTTAGGGTTAGGGTTAGGGTTAGGGTTAGGGTTAGGGTTAGGGTTAGGGTTAGGGTTAGGGTTAGGGTTAGGGTTAGGGTTAGGGTTAGGGTTAGGGTTAGGGTTAGGGTTAGGGTTAGGGTTAGGGTTAGGGTTAGGGTTAGGGTTAGGGTTAGGGTTAGGGTTAGGGTTAGGGTTAGGGTTAGGGTTAGGGTTAGGGTTAGGGTTAGGGTTAGGGTTAGGGTTAGGGTTAGGGTTAGGGTTAGGGTTAGGGTTAGGGTTAGGGTTAGGGTTAGGGTTAGGGTTAGGGTTAGGGTTAGGGTTAGGGTTAGGGTTAGGGTTAGGGTTAGGGTTAGGGTTAGGGTTAGGGTTAGGGTTAGGGTTAGGGTTAGGGTTAGGGTTAGGGTTAGGGTTAGGGTTAGGGTTAGGGTTAGGGTTAGGGTTAGGGTTAGGGTTAGGGTTAGGGTTAGGGTTAGGGTTAGGGTTAGGGTTAGGGTTAGGGTTAGGGTTAGGGTTAGGGTTAGGGTTAGGGTTAGGGTTAGGGTTAGGGTTAGGGTTAGGGTTAGGGTTAGGGTTAGGGTTAGGGTTAGGGTTAGGGTTAGGGTTAGGGTTAGGGTTAGGGTTAGGGTTAGGGTTAGGGTTAGGGTTAGGGTTAGGGTTAGGGTTAGGGTTAGGGTTAGGGTTAGGGTTAGGGTTAGGGTTAGGGTTAGGGTTAGGGTTAGGGTTAGGGTTAGGGTTAGGGTTAGGGTTAGGGTTAGGGTTAGGGTTAGGGTTAGGGTTAGGGTTAGGGTTAGGGTTAGGGTTAGGGTTAGGGTTAGGGTTAGGGTTAGGGTTAGGGTTAGGGTTAGGGTTAGGGTTAGGGTTAGGGTTAGGGTTAGGGTTAGGGTTAGGGTTAGGGTTAGGGTTAGGGTTAGGGTTAGGGTTAGGGTTAGGGTTAGGGTTAGGGTTAGGGTTAGGGTTAGGGTTAGGGTTAGGGTTAGGGTTAGGGTTAGGGTTAGGGTTAGGGTTAGGGTTAGGGTTAGGGTTAGGGTTAGGGTTAGGGTTAGGGTTAGGGTTAGGGTTAGGGTTAGGGTTAGGGTTAGGGTTAGGGTTAGGGTTAGGGTTAGGGTTAGGGTTAGGGTTAGGGTTAGGGTTAGGGTTAGGGTTAGGGTTAGGGTTAGGGTTAGGGTTAGGGTTAGGGTTAGGGTTAGGGTTAGGGTTAGGGTTAGGGTTAGGGTTAGGGTTAGGGTTAGGGTTAGGGTTAGGGTTAGGGTTAGGGTTAGGGTTAGGGTTAGGGTTAGGGTTAGGGTTAGGGTTAGGGTTAGGGTTAGGGTTAGGGTTAGGGTTAGGGTTAGGGTTAGGGTTAGGGTTAGGGTTAGGGTTAGGGTTAGGGTTAGGGTTAGGGTTAGGGTTAGGGTTAGGGTTAGGGTTAGGGTTAGGGTTAGGGTTA